>NC_092355.1:16967790-17322165 GCF_963676685.1 Mytilus edulis | reverse complement strand
TTAAGAGTCGATCGCAACTGCCACATACGGAATTTGAACTCAACACATCAGTTTTGACAGGCTAAAGCTAGTGATACAGAACCAAGGCCCCTTGATAAAATTTAGAATATAAATTGGGAATGTGTCAAACAAACAACAACCTAACAAAAGAGCAGAAAAAAGTGGAAGGCCACCAATGGATCTTGAATACAGCGGGAGAATCCTTGCAGCTGGACCCTTAACATAAATTTACAACGTGCTTGTAATTGTTTTACATAATTATATAGTCCTACAAAGATGTGTTTTACCTTTCATTTCTAAGACAATTTATCAGATCATTTGAATACTTGGTATCAACATAACCTTTAATACTTGGTGTCATCATAACCTTTAATACTTGGTATCAACATAACCTTTAATACTTGGTGTCATCATAACCTTTAATACTTGGTATCAACATAACCTTTAATACTTGGTGTCAACATAGCCTTTAATACTTGGTATCAACATAACCTTTAATACTTGGTATCAACATAACCTTTAATACTTGGTATCAGCATAACTTTAATACTTGGTATCCTTTAATACTTGGTGTCAACATAACCTTTAATACTTGGTATCAACATAACCTTTAATACTTGGTATCAACATAACCTTTAATACTTGGTATCAGCATAACCTTTAATACTTGGTATCAGCATAATCTTTAGATTTTTACTTTGATTAAACAGGTTGTTACCGGGACAAGTAAGAACCAGTTGCCTTCTGTGTATAACAATATGCCTACAGATACAAATGACATTGGTGTCTTACTGAAGCTATGTCTGTCTGATCCAAGTTTCCCGGCTTATGTTGAACAGGTGGAGAAAGAACTTGATAATCTTGCATTAAATACGAACTCTTAGAAATAAAAAAAAGGTACGCGAAATAGAATATGATATCAAATAATAAAAACAATATCTTGATATAATTATACTGATTGGTAATTGACAGTTTATGTTACACAGCTACTTTTGCATAGGTACTATTTCTGTACTAAAAATCTGAAGTACTGGAAATTTACTTTTAATATTCAGTACTATTTTGTTACTTTAAAATTATTGTTATATTTAGGTACCTGTATTTTACAGTACTTAATTTGTACTTGAAATTTAGGTACTACAGATTTTTGGTTACTACCGTTACATTTTCAGCATTTTGAAAGTTTTTCTATTTCAAATCTCTTAAAATCATGATTTTCAAACACGGAATATTGTATTATTTCTGTACCAAAATATTTAGTACAAATCAAGTACTTTTAAATAACAAGTACCTAAATATTACAATAATTTTAAAGTAAAGAAATAGTACTAATTTAAAATATTAAAAGTAAATTTCCAGTACTACATATTTTTAGTACAGAAATAATACCTATGCAAAAGTAGCTGTGTATGACTATTGAGAAAGGTATGTATAGCAAATACGAGAAATTTATAAAAAAAGAAGTTGACCAACAGTCAAACCTCTTTTTTGCATGCTGACTGACTAGGAATACATTAACTTTGTCATATCATGTCCGAAATTAAACAAACATTTTCAGGAGCCTCAGTGGTTGTCGTTTGTTTATGTGTTACATATTTGCTTTTCGTTCATTTTTAGCTCACCTGGCCTAAAAGGCCAAGTGAGCTTTTCTCATCACTTGGCGTCCGGCGTCCGTCGTCGTCCGGCGTCCGTCGTCGTCCGGCGTCCGTCGTCGTCCGTCGTCCGTCGTCGTCGTTAACTTTTACAAAAATCTTCTCCTCTGAAACTACTGGGCCAAATTAAACCAAACTTGGCCACAATCATCATTAGGGTATCTAGTTTAAATAATGTGTCCGGTGACCCGGCCAACCATCCAAAATGGACGCCATGGCTAAAAATAGAATATAGGGGTAAAATGCAGTTTTTGGCTTATAACTCAAAAACCAAAGCATTTAGAGCAAATCTGACATGGGGTAGAATAGTTAATAGGTGAAGATCTATCAGCCCTGAAATTTTCAGATGAATCGGATAACCCGTTGTTGGGTTGCTGCCCCTGAATTAGTAATTTTAAGAAAATTTTGCTGTTTTTGGTTATTATCTTGAATATTATTATAGATAGAGATAAACAGTAAACAGCAATAATGTTCAGCAAAGTAAGATTTACAAATAAGTCAACATGACTGAAATGGTCAGTTGACCCCTTTAGGAGTTATTGCCCTTTATAGTCAATTTTTAACCATTTTTCGTAAATCTTAGTAATATTTTACAAAAATCTTCTCCTCTGAAACTACTGGGCCAAATTAATCCAAACTTTGCCACAATCATCTTTTGGGATAATAGTTTGAAAAATGTGTCCGGTGACCCGGCCATCCAACCAAGATGGCCGCCATGGCTACAAATAGAACATGGGGTAAAATGCAGTTTTTGGCTTATAACTCAAAACCCAAAGCATATAGAGCAAATCTGACAGGGGTAAAATTGTTTATCAGTTCAAGATCTATCTGCCCTGAAATTTTCAGATGAATCGGACAACCCGTTGTTGGGTTGCTGGCCCTGAATTATTAATTTTAAGGAAATTTTGCTCTTTTTGGTTTTTATCTTGAATATTATTATAGATAGAGATAAACTATAAACAGCAATAATGTTCACCAAAGTAAGATTTACAGATAAGTCAACATGACTGAAATGGTCAGTTGACCCCTTTAGGAGTTATTGCCCTTTATAGTCAATTTTTAACCATTTTTCGTAAATCTTAGTAATCTTTTACAAAAATCTTTTCCTCTGAAACTACTTGGTCACAATCATCTTTTGGGTAAGTAGTTTAAAAAATGTGTCTGGTGACCCGGCCATCCAACCAAGATGGCCGCCATGGCTAAAAATAGAACATGGGATAAAATGCAGTTTTTCGCTTATAACTCAAAACCCAAAGCATTTAGAGCAAATCTGACCTGGGGTAAAATTGTTTATCAGGTCAACATTTATCTGCTCTGAATTTTTTAGATGAATCGGACAACCCGTTGTTGGGTTGCTGACCCTGAATTGTTAGTTTTAAGGAAATTTTGCTGTTTTTGGTCATTATCTTGAATATTATTATTGATAGAGATAAACTGTAAACAACAATAATGTTCAGCAAAGTAAGATTTACAAATAAGTCAACATCACCGAAATGGTCAACTGACCCCCTTAGGAGTTATTGTTCTTTATAGTCAATTTTTAACATTTTCATAAAATTTGTAAAGTTTTACTAACATTTTCCACTGAAACTAATGGGCCAAGTGCATTATAGATAGAGATAATTTTAAGCAGCAAGAATGTTCAGTAAAGTAAGATGTACAAACACATCACCATCACCAAAACACAATTTTGTCATGAATCCATCTGCTTCCTTTAATATTCACATAGACCAAGGTGAGCGACACAGGCTCTAAAGAGCCTCTAGTTTTGTACATAAATTAGGCCGTTAGTTTTCTCGTTTGAATTGTTTTACATTGTCATTTCGGTGTCTTTTATAGTTGACTATGCGGCATGGGCTTTGCTCATTGTTAAAGGCCGTACAGTGACCTATACTTGTTAATTGTCTGCGTCATTTTGTTCTCTTGTGGAGAGTTATCTTATTGGCAATCATACCACATCTTTTTTATATTGTGGAAAATGTAATTAAAAACACCCCAGCGACATCAAATACAAAACATTGATATAATATAACAACACAAAACAACATAACATCAACAAAAAAGTTAACATTACCGCAGCAGTATAATGGGTAAAACCCCTAAATGTTAAAGACACGTTTCAGATTGTATTTTTCACGTTTTTATCAATCTATTTTTAACCTCCATAAAAAACAAGTTATTTTTATTCTGTATACATACATTTCGTTACTGATTTAAAAAGTGGTCTCCCATAACCAATGCCGTCTGCACTTGGAGTAGCATATAAGGCAACGACATGTCAGTGACAAAGCAATGCAATACAATTTCACAGTATTTTTATTGTTAAGAAAAAGATACACGTTTTCTATCTAGCTTTCCAACATCATCCGTTTCACTAAAACATTCCATTGTTAAAACTTTGATAATATCCAGCCCATCCTGTGCAATGAATAGAGTTTGATCTAAAATACCGATAGAACATGGATCCCGCAGACCATCACTCTGGGACATAACAATTCGACTTATTTGTCCGGATCTGTCAAAACGAATTATCTTGGAATTTATCATACCGCAAACGTAGATATTTCCAAACATGTCTTTGCTTAAATACCTGGCTTCCTGAAGCTGAGGGTGTTCGTGAATTGCAAGAATATTGCCTTCTTTCGAAAATTTGTATATTTTGTCTTTTTTGCCATCAATTGACATACAGCTTACATAGATCAAGCCACTAAATGCACAAATACTGACTGGACGTTCGGAAAATATAGGTTTTCTTTTTGCATTTCGCTTAATCGTTTGAATGACTTTGCCGTCTGTATCTATTTTGACCACTTCCGGCGGATTACCCCAAGGATATGTCAGGTAGATGTATCCGTCCATAAAACAAACTCCGACCGCATTTGGTTTGATTAGAATATCCCTTCCATGCATAATGACATCTCCAACAATAATTAACACAACTAGTTTGTTGCCTAAGTCATTTGTTACAACAAATGAATGCGGCCCTATCATTCGCAAATCAAGTGGAAAACCTTCCACGAAGAAACTCGACAAAAAAGTTCCGTCGTATCGGAACAGTTTTACTTTGTTGTTATGGTTGTCACAAATTAGTACTCTCCCATCATCCAAAACCTCAATCCCGGTAATTCTGCAGTAAGACAAATCTGAATTAAGTCTCGCGCTAAAACTCCGCTCATTAAGTTGCGCTGGCATTTGTAATGATGAAATAACGGTGCCAAAAAGATTTAAGTCTACCCAAAAATAATGATATATGACAAGCTGACTAAGTAAATATTTCTAATCTTACACAATATAACTAAATGTATAGTCAGAGTTCTGATGAATAAATCGTAACGTAAACACAAAACGTCTCGGTAAGTTTAACCACTAGTATAATATTAAACTGCACGTTACAATGTATACTAGATATGGCTACACGTCCATTTAGTTAAATTTTATTTCATTACAGAGTTTATCGGTTAATTTATAACATCCATGTCAATGCAATGAATAGAGTCCGATGAAAAGATTTTAATTCATTAAGAATGTTAAATCTTGAGAACAATAGCGCCATTTGTGCGTGCTCTAGGTTTCAACACGGTTATCAACTAATACAATATTTTATTATTGTCTAAATATTAAAGGCATAATGATATCAATTTACATCTTACATGTATGAATGATAAAATATGTATATATGAATCAATACAATACAATAATGAATAAGTATATTCAAAATCAATACAAATGAATGCTGACATGTTCAATTTTATAAAGTTTTTCTATTCCCAGGCACATGCTCCTATCTAGTTAAGATATTTGTGTATTACCATCACCGATAAGTTTTATATATTTAGTACAAATGGGCGCTTGCATTGCTTAACTGATAAACTTGGTCAGGTATCTTTGATGACGGTTTTAAGAACTACATGGGCGAAGCCACTGCTGGCTGACGTTTCGTCTCGGAGGGTAACCCGTAGTATGTACATATTTTGTAAGTGTAATTAGTTTCTGTAAATTCACGATTCATGAAATGTTAAAACTATTAAGTATCAAAAGTAAATTCATAAATATATTGAACTCCGAGAAAAATTCAAAACGGAAAGTCCCTAATCAAATGGCAAAATCAAAAGATCAAACGAACTGTCATATTCCTGACTTGGTACAGGCATTTTCGTATGTCGAAAATGGTGGATTGAACCTGGTTTTATAGCTATCTTAACCTCACACATGTATCCCATATACGTGTTTTCTTACCCTTTGGAAAGATGACCTATAGACAGGATTTTTTTTGTTTTCTATGCGCTTGGACTTTGTTATAAATTTTGTCTTATATAGTCGAACGAGCGATTTGAACACCCATGCAATCGACCTCTGTACTAATCACTGTGCAAGTCTGTCATTTAACAAGATGTCTGAAACCGTAGCACATACAAATAGAGTTGCGCACCTTGTATTGTAAAATTATTTTTACATTATAATAATTTCTCACCTATTTGGAAATCAGGTTTTATACTGTTGACCCTGTATTATTTCTGTATATGTAAATGAAATCGAATTTTCAAAAAAAGTTCACTATACGGCCTTCAACAATGAACAAAACCCATAAAGTCCGCTATAAAAGGCTCCGAAATGACAAATGTAAACGAGGAAACCTAATGTATGTACAAATAATGAACAAAACCAATATGTTAAACAGCAGTAAAGAACAACCATTTAATTACAGGTCTCTGACTTCGGACATGCAAGTACATAATGTGACGGTATTAAACATGTTAGAGGGCTTTCAACTCTCCCCTAACATGGAAAAAAGTAAAATCACAAAAATACTGAACTCAGAGGAAAATCAATTCGGAAAGTCCATAATCACATGGCAAAATCAAATAACAAAACGCATCAAAAACGAATGGACAAGAACTGTGATGTTACAGTACAGTATAAGAAAAACTATAAACACCAGTTGAAAAAGGCTTAATCATCAGATGATTACATCTATTTTAATCTCATTTCTACAAAAGTCCAAGTCTTCTGTCGCGTTCATCTCTGTACAAGGACAGAGTTAACTTTCGCCTTGTTCAGCTTTTAAAATACATAATCACAGAACAACACACCTAGACGTGATTGGAATAACAGACGCATAAAAGTTAATTATAAACGTCGAACTGATCCAACATAGAGCAAGACAAATGGTTGATCTTACAAAAAAAACCTACTATAGATGGCTATAACGGCTAACTGATTAATTTAGTACCAATATTGTCATTAAAATAATTTCAAACTTATAGAGTCTTGGGTAAGAAAGTAGGATCGTCAGCTTTAAAAAGTTTATTCCGCTTCGTTTTGAATGTCATATGAAATAACATCTAGAACTCTAAGAAAAAATTCAAGGTCAGTATGACCTATTTATATCACGAATTAATATCTACAACTTGTATGATTTTTTTAACAGTTAACAGTAGCAATAGATCTCTGACGTACAGATTTCAATCTACTAGTCAACCTAGAATTTGATATTTCAATTCCGATATGACGTGCCTCAGATCATGAAAACTTACGTCCTGTGATCAATTGATGTTAAAATTGGACTGGGATTTCTTACAAATCTACTGCTATATAAGAGAGAAAATTTATAGTACAGCTGATCATTGTAAAAGAAATACACGAACTTGATCGTTCGTGAAATGATTAGACGAAGTTTTATTCCCATAATATTACTTGCAGTTAGGAGATTTTCTATAATCAAAGTCAGGATCAAGAAAGACATAATATACATTAAGTTATATAAAAAAGTAAACAGTTGAATGAGATTAATTTAAAATTTAAACAGACATATCCGAGATATGATCAGATATTGAATCTAAATCTATAAGTAAATCCATCTCAATCCCAGTTTCAACATGCAAAAGTAAATCATTATAGGTCAAACACCGAACAGCAAACTATAAATGACTTGTGTAAAACCATCTTTACTGGATAACCAACGCTCCAATCAATGAAAAAACGAGAAACGAGAAACTTCATGAACAAAAGCAACAAACGACAAATACTGAAAATAAGATTCCTGGCTTAGGACAGGTGCATGGTTTATGCATTTCTCGGTAACTATTTGACCTCTCGTTGGAATTTAATCTCATCGACGGACAATTTATACCAAGTTTAACATAATTTTCTGTTTCAAATACGATATTAGCTGCTGAAATGTTCGCCTTCATCCATCAAATCGTTGGGGATAATTTCAACAGATTCGCAGGAGACCTGATGTTAGTAAACATGTTGGACCTATGACACAAAATACCTTTTATGTGTATACCCCACCTACGATAGCAGAGGGGCATTATGTTTCCTGGTCTGTGTGTATGTCCGTCCGTCTGTTCGTTCGTTCGTCTGTTCGTCCGTCCGGTTGTCCAGCTTCAGGTTAAAGTTTTTGGTCAAGGTAGTTTTTGATGAAGCTGAAGTCCAATCAACTTGAAACTTAGTACACATGTTCCTTATAATATGATCTTTCTAATGTTAATGCCAAATTACATTTTTTACCTAATTTCACGGTCCATTGAACATGGTAAATGATAGTGCGAGTGTGGCATCCGTGTACTTTGGACACATTCTTGTTATTTTATGTTTATTGGTAGATTGGGTTTTTGTCCTAAAGTTATGAAATATGTGCCTTATGTCTTTGGGCAAATAGCAACTATCTCCTGTTTTTCCAGAAAATGATAAAAAATATTTCCACTTTTTCACAGTTAATTATATATCAAGATATAATATAAATGCACTACTGAATTCCGTAACGTTCGTTCGTATTACATAAAAAACTGAGAAAAATTATATTTAACGATGTTATTTTCTTTTCGTCAGTTTGCTAATTTATTGACGCGTCGGGTAAATAGATTTCATAATAATGTAGTGTTTGACATGACAAATGTATATCTAAATAGTAACAGTCTGTTTCAAAGTTGTTTGATCGTGGATTGCAAAATACAAATCAACGAAAAACAGATATTGATATTTTGCAGATACTAGTATACCATGATGACCATTGTAGTTCTATATTTCAGATAAGGCAAACTAATTGAGACTGATCATCATTTTGTTCAGTTTCATTTGAAATATTCAAAAGCTCAGACATGTAAAAACTTGATTAATGACTCGGGGGTATTGGCCGTTCCCCAGTGCTTTATCCTTACAAATATACTTTTTTAATAAACAGAGGAAAGTCATGAAAAATATCACTTATTTTGACTCTATCACAAATCATAACAATTTATATGCCACCTTACTGTCTGCGATCAAATAAAATCAAGAAATTGAAACAAGATCTTAATACACAACAAGGAATAGTATTAAGAGAAAAAAAGGAACAAGCATCAGTACATATTTTTTCGGTTCAGTTCAGTTTCATTTTTAAATACTCAAAGGCTCACACATGTAAAACATGATTAATGACTCGGGGGTATTGACCGTTCCCCAGTGCTTTATCCTTACAAATATACTTTTTTAATAAACAGAGGAAATGCATAAAAAATATCACTTATTTTGACTCTATCACAAATCATAACAATTTATATGCCACCTTACTGTCTGCGATCAAATAAAATCAAGAAATTGAAACAAGATCTCAATACACAACAAAGAATAGTATTAAGAGAAAAAAGGAACGAGTTTCAATACACAATTATTTGGAATAGCCTCAAAATTTCGGATATGAGGATTTTTTGCTTTATGTCATGGGCATATAATCCTCATAAAATTTGTGAAGTATAGAGGTCAAACGAATGTAATATAATTACTTGCGAAACTTTGTAAAGAAATTAAACCCTAACGCATTTTTACGCCTGTTCAATTCAAGAAACGCTAGTCTTAATACGTCTTGATTGTTTGTTTTATTTTGGTTTATATATGTAGCTTTGTTAGTTGGTGTCGTTGCTGTGTCGTCACTTGATAAGTATTTATTCGAATTAACTAGTTTGTGTGGTAATTTTTGCATGGTTTCTTCACTCGGAGTTTTTATTCGGTTTCCATGGATGAATCATATTCAATAGGTACATGTCTACCTGTCCATGTATTCAAGGATTGGACAACACTAAAGAGTTCCTTCAAAAAAATTAAGAATGGAAATATTTTAAATTACATGCTGTATTATCGCAAACCAAGACAAAACTGCAATAAATTCTAGCTTAAATCAATGTTCTACACTACACTTAAACCAAATAAATGTATCTGCATACACACATTCTTAGTTTTTCCCTTTGAAATGGCACAAGGCTGATATATCAAACGTATAATTCCAGTTAGTGACAAATCTACTTCTAAGATCATGCGTTGAGAAAGCATTTCATCAAGGAAGCATAAATAATTTTATTTACGCTGAATGATTCATAATAGTTAAGATATCAGAGGTGATCATCGATTTTCTGTAATACTAATTGGTTATAAATTGTCACAACACTCAAGTAATTTGTATCACAATTTGCAATATGCAAACATCTTTATAAAACTACAACGTTGACGACATTCCACTATTTTTATATTTTCCATATGAAAAAAATACGTAAAGACAGGGGAATATAAAACTATTTACAAACAAATAGTTAAAATATTGGAAGAAAACGGAGTAACACCTATATTAATTGTTAAAGTGTTGGGGGAGGTTCACACATAGCTTGTAGAAGAACGGCCTTGTAAAAACTATATGTATTATTAGTAACCCGATACACAGTAGACCCTTCATCCAATAGCAGTCTGCCCCATCCTGTTCAACTCACTTCTCAGAACGTTTCAAAATATATATTTTGTTATTTTTAAACATAAATATGAATGAATATTAGTCACTGTCCGTTCAGAAAACGACAACCAATGAATTACAACATGAAAAAGAAGACTTAACGTTTCCGATTTTGATTATTTGTGCAAGTTTGCCAAAACATTTGTTTTAATAGCAATTAGGGAAAATAAATCGTAGTATATCGGTCATTCCTATAACCAGTAATAGAATGCGTGCTTTAATTGAATGATTTGAAATGGTCAGTTCGACAAAAGCGTTCGAATTTTCAGCCCAAAGTGTTGGCCTTGTTCCTTATTCATTCGAACGTCACTGATGAGTATTTTGTAAACAAAAAGCGTCATTGGCGTGCTAAATTAGGAGCCTGGTACATGTCTCTTTGATGAGTGCCTTTTTTCTTAAACATATAAACACATAACAAATATTTCTGTCGTTACATAATCTTACACGCAGTTCTCATTAACCTTTGACCTTTAACCAAACCTTTTTCATTGTAATTTTCTAAGGATATTCCAGTTGTAATTGAACAAATCAAAGGTATTAAGCATATATGATGTTTATCAATAACACCAAAGGAATTATTTCCCAGACTAAATAGTTCAGCTACGACAAATCAATACCAATTTATGATACAGTAAATGATATCAGGAAGTGACGTTGTTGATAAGTTATAAGTAACACACATTTTCTAATCTCTTAAGAATAAAGTATTGACTGCCTTCAAGGGAAAGTATCACCGTAACTGAAGAGAATTAGTTTTAAAAATACTTTGTTTTATATATGTAGTCTAATGTCTGGAATAAATCTTGGTTATACATTTCTTAAGTTCATATGGTAAAAGTATTTTACATTTAACATAGTTTCTCAATCTGTTGTATCTTTCCAGATACTTTGAAGTATCCACTACTACGTATACTTGTCTAACTGTTCAATTGTATTATTTTGTGGTTTTCCGGGTTATAATGCAGACACGGGTTGGTTTTCTTTTCGTTTCTTTATTTTGCATTGAGCTGCCAGTCTTTCGTTGTGTCATCGCTAGGACCTCATGGTGTCATCTCAGTTCTCAATTCGTCATTTCAGAATCTAATACATTCTGGGTAATATTTCGAAAAGCGTACACCAAAACGATTTGATTGGCTGAAAACGGGATAAACAATAGAAATTTAACAAATGACGTAACGTTATTTTCATTTTGGTGTACGAACATTCAGATTACCCATAGTCCTTCAGAATTTGAAAAGGCCAATTGGTTAATTAAAAAAATATATTTCTTTATCATGTTTATATATGCACCTCGCCAAAAATTAAGCAACACTTGATTATTTTCCAGAATTGTTTTTTTACTAATTCATAACTTATCGAAATATCGAAACAACAAACTAAATTTGTGTATATATATATAACGTTAATTGAAAAGTGAAAGTGTTTGGACTGTTTTCCTGATTAATTTTGTTTTCTATTTCATTTTGGGCAAATGGTTATAAAATGGCAAGATAAAATACAAGATAGAGTTTCAACTTATACTGACATTTTAGAAAAAATTGCTTTGCACTATACACAAAATTCTTTTAAAACTAGAGTGTGACAATATGTGAAAACATTAAAGTACAATTTAGGTCACGAGCGAATGTATCCTCAACGCTTCCCGAAAAGTTCATTTACACGTCGTCGCATGCTTTGTACTAAGCGTCGTAATATTCTAAAACGAATTATTTGCCATTTTTCAATCAAGGCTGCTCGTAATTCTTATTAATTCTGACTAGCCAGAATCTTGTTGTTGATTTTCGACCAATATCATCCAAGACATGCTCAATGGGATTCATATCCGGTGACATGGATGGCAAAGGCATAGTGTCAGTTGCCTCCTTGCGTAATTAATCTGAAACAATGCGTGCTCTGTGGCTTAGCATTATCGTCAATGACTATTGGTCTAGTTATAAGACTGTGATAGTCAAAATGTGGAACAATGATATCCGGGGTATGTTATCGCAATATTTTTGACACGTCAGTTCCATCCAGAACATAAAGGTCTATTTTACAGTCAAATGAAAAGCATCTTCAAACTATCAAACCCCGACCAACAAACGCTGTCGTTCAAAGAATATACTGTTTCCTGTATGCTGTATTCCGAGGACACCATACGTGACTGGGCTTTTCAATATGATGTTTTAGGAATCTTCTCTCGTCAGATCATTACTTGACGCCACTGTCTCATAGTCCTATAATTGCGGTGACCAATTGACCACTGATGTCGAGCTTGACGATGCCTACGAGTCAGCAATGGTCTTTTGACTGGTCAAAAGGCAAGTAAATGGACACAATTTAGTCTGCGATTCACAGTTACATTTCATTGCACGAAACTTGCAAGGATAAAACTTGTATATAGCTTTAAAAAACCTGTTTTCTAAGGTACATAGGAGAACAATTTGTGCCTGAATTCTTACCTGTCGATTAACAATAGATTAACAAAATATATGGAATAAAAAAATAGAAGCAAAATCATTTAGGTGTTACTTAACTTTTGGCGAGGTGTATATATAAACACAGGGAGACGTGGTATGACTGTGGGAGGTGGTGTGTTGATCATTAGTTGTTAAAGTCTATACAAGGTTTATTTTTTTTTGCTTCTCCGCTGATCATGTTTCTAGTAACACTCAGACTCTAAGGGAGACTGAATAAGATAGTTATGACGAACTTTTGTCTGTTACCTTTTGAACTAGTACGTTCAACAACCACCAATCAATAAATGATGATTTATAAACTTAAATGTTACAACCTCAAAAAAACATTTAATGCATCAAGTGCGACTGCAGAATACGTTCTTAGCATACATTTATGTAAAATATATTAATGTAACAACTTCAATTCTTTTACACTGTTTGATGCCTTGTATTAAAGATTAATTGACTTGTTGTTTTCTGTTTGTAACTGACGCCATTTTGAATTTTCCTCGTGCAGTGAAGTGGCCTCGTCATTCTAGAATTCTTTGATGTGGAATTAATAAGATAATAATCTTAAATAATAAAACACTGGGCTGTATCAAACATTCTAACATTTTATCGATTTTCTCTAGATATTCCGTTTCACTGATATACATCAATTGTGCAAGTTTTCCTGTTATGATCACTATACAATAACAAAAAGTGTGCCTGTTTCAAAGAACTTTCTACTGACTATATTTCAATTTGATTTCCTAGCTTATTTAAATTGGTTGAAATAATGCTGACTTTCAGATATGTAAGAAGTGATTCGTGAGGAATGTCAATCATCGATGCATATATCTAAAAGTCTATTGATATTGGCAATTTACTCATAAAACTAACGAGGCCTTATAGACGCTTTATTAAGATTATATTCCTGTTAATCAAAGTAAATCTGAAAGATTTAGGAATATATTGGCATGACGTTAGATTGTAGCTCGTAAATTAAATCACACATTTCGTCATAGTAAAGAAAGCATAAACAATGCAGCTCGGATACCTTAGATCCCACAGAAGTGAAACTGTTCATTTTGATGATCCATCAAATTAAATGCAATTTTTTTAATTTTGTTTCTATTTGCCATTTGACACGTGATTGTTCAAAATGTAGACTCGGTTTTAGGATTTTAACAGGGGACACCATGTATAACATAGGGTCATATACCCGACTCCAATTTAATATCTACATTTCTTATATTAAAATCAACATGATAAAATACTTTTTAGTATTAACTTTGATATCTTTCAAGAAATAAAAAAAAATTAAAATTCCTTGCAAAACGGATCGAATACATTCAGTTTTTGGAAAGTGTATATTTATCTTATTACAAAACCTACATTATTTCCATGTATATATGGTTAAAATTACGATTTTAAACACGTACACTAGGTTTTGGTCCGATATCGATATTGTTTAGAAAAAAGTAAAATCACAAAAATACTGAACTCAGAGGAAAATCAAATTCGGACAGTTTATAATCACATGGCAAAATCAAATAACAAAATGCATCAAAAACGAATGTACAAGAACTGTCATATTCCTGACATGGTACAGGCATTTTCAAATGTAGAAAATGGTTAAGATTCGTTCTATCGTTATAGTTTGTCCCATTTAATCTGTCATTTAACACTGTCGACTTGTCCTTTGTGGGTTTTTGAAACTTTTTTCCGTTCACAAATACTTCGGGACCCGAATCGTCATATATATGAAAGTTCATGCAGAGATGAAAGGTCATTCATATTTATGTATTCTTTATTTGTTTAGATATTTTTTTCTCCATTTATGATCATTTATATGTTTTGCCCTTTATTTTTGATTCTTTATTTATTTGTCTGTTATTCTAAATTTCTATTTCAATTGCCCATTTACTGTATATAGAATTTTTTCTCTTATCTTTACATGTTTTGATCTTTATTTTCTATTCTATTTTATTTGCCTTCAGTTCTCTATGTTTATTCATTTGCCCATTTTCTTTATAAATAAGTTTTGCCCTATGCTCATTTTCTGTAGATTTAGCCCATTATTTTCCATTCTGTTAACTTAATTCAGACCCCTATAGATAGTCACATAACATCTACAGAACTTGTGAAATGAAATAACACATAGAATGTTATTGAATTATGCAGAATGATAACTTATGAATGAAGATGTATAAATTTACAAGAATGTCTGAAAGCTGTTTTAATTTTTCGTTGTATGTTAAAATTTCCTGCCAAATAGCATGGATATGGAGCTGTCTTATTCCTCTTATTAATAAGGTTATTATCATAATAATTCCACATCAAAGAACTTTTGACGCGGTAACATCACTGGACGAGAAAGGGTCAAATTGATGTTAACAGATTGATAAAAAAAATCCTTGACCTTGTTTTAAATGGACCGAGAACCGAATAAATATGGTTTTAAATTGATTATTTCTTCGAACCCGCAAATAGCGCAGGAATAATCAGCATATTTGCCATCAGTTGATCTTATATAAGCTTGAATGAAAGGAATATTTCCTGAATTAATCGTTAAATGACAACGATATTCATTTAACAGAAACAGAACTTGTTACGTCAAATTAGGACAATAATCTGTTTCGCAAATTAACATTTGCCAAACCTTATTATAACTATAATGTTATGGAAACTAATGACTGAGCAACTCAAACAACAAAAAAAAAAAAAAAAAAAAACGGTGGCGAATTAAGGTGCCTTGGAAGGATAAGCACAAACTTAAAAAATAATTACCGCTTTGTTTTTAATTTTGATGTTGAGAATTAAGGGTTCAGTGATTGTTATCTGTTCGTTTGATATGTTTGAGGTTTTGATGTTGAGAATTAAGGGTTCAGTGATTGTAATCTGTTCGTTTGATGTGTTTGAGGTTTTGATGTTGAGAATTAAGGGTTCAGTGATTGTTATCTGTTCGTTTGATGTCTTTGAGGTTTTGATTTTGCCATATGTCCAGGAACTTTCTTCGAAGCTCGTTTTTTTTTAATTTTCCTTTTTGGATACTAAATTGAATCAAACAAATTCAGAAGATTAAGGCGTGTTTTCCCACAAACCAGTTAAGTTAACTTTCAAAATATATAATTGAAACCTTAAAAATGGATGCCAACGAAACGCTTTTCTGGATTAACATCAACCAGGAACGTTCAAAACCAATAACTTTGATGTTCAAGGAATTGGACACTTGCGGATCTAAATAGTTAAGAGATCAAGAGATCTTTTTTATGAAGAGCCAAAATACATGATTTGGACCTTTTGGATTGAACCCGTACTTTTTTGTACTCAATACTCATTTGATTCCTTCTTTGCGTGTTGAATGTTAGCTGTTTTTTTGTTGTTGTTGCTACGTGTCGATTGATTTAGTTAAGTAATTTCTAAAACTTTAAGTGTGTTCTTATGTTGTGCTGATACACCTTTGTCACAGCTAATGTCGGTTCGGGTGAGAACTGAGCGTTACACGCATGTTTTACACTGACACTCGTGCAGTTAAGTGACCGCTTCAATCTAGAATGATTTGATGTAAAATTAATTAAATTATATCAAACAGATGAAGGACACCTACGGGTGTGGGAGTTTCTCGCTACATTGAAGATCCATTGGTGTCTGCTCTATGGTCTGGTTGTTGTCGCAGATATACATCAATCTCAAACCTTTCCTGTAAGGATAGCTTCACAATAACAAAAGCTGTTCCAGTCATAAAGAACCTTCTCCTGGCAATAATTCAATTTTCTTTCCTAGCTTATTCAAATTTTTTTAAATAATGCTGACTTTGAGATATGCAAGAACTGAATCGTGAAGAATGCCAATCACCGATGCAATATATAAAAGTCTATTGATATTGACAATTTCCCCATAAATCTAACGATGCCTTATAGACGAGTTATCAAGATTCTTTTCTTGTAAATCGAAGTTAAACTGAAAGATTTAGGAATATATTGACATGACGTTAGATTGTAGCTCGTAAATTCAATTACACATTTTTGTCATAGTAACGAAGATATTACACAATACAGTTTCAACGCTTTTAATATGACAGATAGGAAAAAGTAAAATCACAAAAATACTGAACTCAAAAGGAAAATCAATTTGGAAAGTCCATAATCACATGGCAAAATCAATTAACAAAACACATAAAAAACGAATGGACAAGAACTGTTATATTCCTGACTTGGTACAGGCATTTTCAAATGTAGAAAATGGTGGATTAAACCTAGTTTTTATAGCGCTAACCCTATACTGCTATATAAGAAAGAACATTTTTTTTTATGCAGCTCATCATTGTAAAAGTAATGACCAAACTCGTTCTTTTGTGAAATAATTAGGTGAAGTTTCAATCCCAAATTACTTGAAGTCAAGAGATTTTCTATAATATTGAACCAAGGACCAAGAAAGACATAATACGAATGCATTAAGTTATATAAAACATTCTAACAGTTGAATGAGATTAATTGAAAATTTAGACAAAAATATCCAAGACATGATCAGATATCGAATCTAAATCTATATGTAAATCCATCTCCATCCCTGTTACAACATGCAAATGTAAACCATCACAGGTCAAAGTGCGAACTTCAACACGAATCCTTCGCCAACAAAAACAACAAGCTATAAAAGGTCCCAAACCTGATTCGTGTAAAACCACTCAAACGGGAAAACAAACTGTCTAATCTATGTAAAAAGCGTGAAACTTTTATGAACCACACCAATTAACGACTACTACTGAACACCATTTTCCAGGCTTAGGACAGATGCATGGTTTATGCATATCTCGGTAACTCGTTGTCTTTCTGAATTTGCATGTGAAATATGCATATCGGAAATTTAACTGTCATTAAAGTGAGAGGGTTAGCGCTATAGAACCAGGTTTAATCCACCATTTTCTACATTTGAAAATGTCTGTACCAAGTCAGGAATATGACAGTTTTTGTCCATTTGTTTTTGATGCGTTTTGTTATTTGATTTTGCCATGTAATTATGGACTTTCCCAATTGATCTTCTTCTAAGTTCAGTATTTTTGTGATTTTACTTTTTATGTGAAAGACCTCTCGTTGGAATTCTCTCTCATCGACGTACATTTATACCAACGATTTATAACATCATTTTTTTTTTGTCAAATGTAATATTTGCTACTGAAATATAAGCCATCATTCATCAAATTGGTGAGGATAATTTCAACAGATTCGCAGAAGGTCTGATGCAAGTAAACATTTTAAACCCATCACACAAGATTTTCCTTTATTTCTATTTTATGTTTATTGCTAAGTTAGTTTTTTGTCCTAAATTTATGTAATATGTGCCATTGGTCTTTAGGCAAATAGCAACTATCTCCCGTTTGTCCATACAGTAGTAAAAATATTTCCACTTTTTCACAGTTAAATTAGATATCAAGTTATAATATTAATGCACTACTGAATTCAGTAACTTCCGTTCGTATTATATAAATAAAAAACTGAGAAAAAAAATTATATTAAACGATGTTATTTTCTTTTCATCAGTTTGACATTTATATCCCCGAGTCGGGTAAATAGATTTCGTATTAATGTAGTGTTTTGACATAACAAATGTATATCTAAATAGGAACAGTTTGTTTCAAAGTTGTTCGATCGTAGATTGCAAAATATAATTCAACGAAAAACAGATATTGATATTTTGCATTAATATTGTTGTCGTTCTATATTTCAGATAAGGCAGACTAATTGAGACTGATAATCATTTTGTGAAGTTCAATGACATATTCAAAAACTCAGAAATGTAAAAACATGATTAATGACTCGGTGGTATTGACCGTTCCCCAGTGCTTTATCCTGACATATATACTTTAAAAAAAGTGATAAAGTCGGAAAGTCATAAAAATAGCACTGATTTTGACCATATCACAAATCATAACCAAAATTTCAGACCTTACTGTCTGCGATCAAATAAAAAACAAGTAATCAAAACAAGATCACAATAAACAACAGGAAATCGTATTAAAAGACCAAAGGAACGAGTAGAAGTACACACTTTTTCGGAATAGCCTCAAAATGTTTCGGATATGAGGATTTTTTGCTTTAGGTCAAGGGCATATAATCCCCATAACATTTGTAAAGTATAGAGGTCAAACGAATGTATATAATAACTTTGTAAAGAAATTAAACCCCAACGCTTTTTTACGCCTGTTCAATTCAAGAAACGCTAGTCTTAATACGTCTTGGTGTTTGTTTTATTTTGGTTTATAGATGTAGCTTTGTTAGTTGGTGTCGTTGTTGTGTCGTCACTTGATAAGTATTCTTTTCGAATTAACTAGTTTGTGTGGTAATTTTTGCATTGTTTCTTTACTCGGAGTTTTTATTCCGTTAAAATGTATGGATCATATAAATAGGTACATGTCTATCTGTCATGGAATTCAGGATTTGGACAACACTAAAGAGCTCCTTCAAAATAGAAATAAAACAACAATACAATTAACAATTGACATGTTTTGGAATACATGTCGTATTATCGCAAACCAAGACAAAACGGCGATAAATTAACTCGAGCTTAAATCAATGTTCTTCACTAAACTAAAACCTAATAAATGTATCTGCATACAAAGATTTTCAATGTTTTCACTTTGAAATGCCACAAGGCTGATATCAGAAGTTTAATTCCAATTAGTAACAACTCCACTTCTAAGATCATGGGCTGATAAATCATTTCACTAAGGAAGCAGTAATGTTACGTTGTAGCAATACGTTTTATTGCCGCTGAATGATCCATTATAGTTACGATATCAGAGGCGGTCATCGATTTTCTGTAATTCTAATTTGTTATAAATTGTCACAACACTTAAGTACTTTGTTCGTTATTTGCAACATGCAAACGGCCTTATGAATTTACTACGTTGACGATATTCCACTATTTTGTTATTGTCTTTATAGTTTAACATATGATAAGTAAAGACAGGGTAAGGAACACACTTATATTAAACTGATAGTTGCAATATTGGTAGTTAACGGCATAACACCGATATTAATTTTGAAAATGTAGGGAGATTTTTTACACTGATAGCACTTTGTAAGTATATAAGGGGTCCTTATAGTCCGATATTGGATGTATACTTAAACCTCATCATTTGCCCGCGCCTATACGAATTATATGCGAATTAACAAAATAGAAATCAAATGAAGAGTTATAACTGTGCTATCAGGGGAATTCTATGATGTTTTTATGCCTTGAAACACAATCAAGGTTGTAACCGCATTTTTGTTTATCTTGCAAGTATAAAATATCAACACAGTAATATAAAAAGCTCAATGTTACTGATCAAGAATTAAATGGTATACTTTTTTTATTGGTATAACATGTACTTGCTTTAGGTGCTTTGCATGTTTGTCAAAACATTTGCTTTCAAACCAACCGGGGAAAAAATCGTACGTTTCCTGGCATGCCTATAGTCTGTAATAGAATACGCGTTTGATTGAATTATTTGAAATGGTCAAATGAGCAAAAGCTTTCGGAATTCGAGTCTTTGGCCATTTCCCTTTTTATTAGGTCGACATTGATGAGTATTTTGTAAACGAAAAGCGTGACTGGAGTGTCAAACTATGCAATAAAATAACGGTACCAATTTTTCTGCACCAGATGCGCATTTCGACAATTCATGTCTCTTCAGTGATGTTCATGGCCAAAATATTTGAAATCCAAAGCTTATATAAAAGATGAAGAGCTATAATCCAAAAGTTCCAAAAAGTATAGCCAAATTCGTCAAAGGAATCACAGCTTTGCATGAGAGAGATACATTCCTTAATTTATAATAATTTCTAACATTTTGTAACAGCAAATTTTAATAAAACAAAAATTCCGTATTTTCATGCCAGTACCGGAGTATTGGCTACTGGGCTGGTGATACCATCGGTGACTAACAGTCCACTAGCAGAGGCATCGACCCAGTGGTAGAAATAACAATAACGGTACCAATTGTTCTACACCAGATGCGCATTTCGACAATTCATGTCTCTTCAGTGATGCTCGTGGCCAAAATATTTGAAATCTAAAGCTTATATAAAAGATGAAGAGCTATAATCTAAAAGGTCCAAAAAGTATAGCCAAATTCGTGAAAGGAATCAGAGCTTTGCATGAGGGAGATACAACTGGTGCATGTTTCTATGATGAGGTGCTTTTACTTCATAAAACATATGAATCTATAAACAAAAAATGTATTTTGATAAAAAAAAATCTAACATGTAGTTCTCTTTAAACTTCCACGAAACCTGTCAAGAATGTTTCCAGTTGTAATTGATTAAATCAAAGGTATTTAGCATATGTCATTTTTAACATAACATCAAAGACATATTTATTAGACTAAACAGTTCAGCAGCGACTAATCAATATCAATTTGTGATACAGTATATGATTTCAGGAAGCGACGTCGTTAATAATGTATAAGTAACAAACATTTCATAATCTCTAAAGAAATAAGTATTGAATGCCTTCAAGGGAAAATGTCACCCGTAACTGAAGATAATTAATTAATAGTTTGCGTTAGTGTAATATGTAGTCTAATAACTGGAAAAAATCTTGGAAATATATTTATAAGAGCACATGTTAATAGTATTTCTCCTGTAACTTAGTTTCGCAATCTTTGTTTCTTATCTCTCCAGAGAATTAAATGAACGGCCCTGCTATTTGTCTAAATGTTAATACTTTTTTTCATGGCATTATGCTGACAAGAACTGGTTTTCTTTCCGTTCTTTCTTTTTGCACTAAGTTGCCAGTCTTTCTTGGACTAATCATTATCGAACCCCTGGTATCATACTAATTCTTAATTGGTTAATTTAATCCTTCATATTCTAAATTATTATTCTTTACATATACACAAGAAGATGCGGTATTAGATCGGAAGTTTGCGTGTTTGATCAGCGGTTGGTAAAGGCTATACAAGGTAGAATACTACTAGTGTTACTTTTCTGCTTATCGTATCACTAATAAAAGTCAGCTGGTCGACTGAGACTCTAAACGAGACTCAGAATAAGATTATTTTGTCGACGTTCTGTGTGTTACCATTTGTGCTAGCACACTAAACACTCAACTTAGATGTTCTTGGACAAAAGGCGATACATTTTATATGAACTCATACATATGTTATTGTAATCAGCATGCATGTAATATTAGGCGTTCATCAGCCATCAGATATTGATCAATCATAATCTATAAACTGAAAGTGTTTATTTTTGATACATGCATCAAGTGTGACTGAAAAGTACGTTATTACATACTCGCATGTAAGATACCCAATTAAATCAATGAAACGGCTTTAAAACGTTTACACTGTTTGATGCCTTACATGAATGATTAATTTGCTTGTAACTGACCTTTCCTCGTGCTGTGAGGTGACCTTTTCATTTTAGAATTCTTTGATGTTGAATTAATAAGATAATAAACTTAAATAATGAAACACTGGGCTGTATAAAACATTCCAACATCTTATCGATTTTCTCTAGAAATTCTTCTTCACTGATACTTCAACTATGGAAGTTTTTCTGTAAGGATCACTATACAATAAAAAAAAATGTTTCTGTCACAGAGAATTTTCTCCGGGCTATTATTCAATTGGATTTCATAGCTTATTTACAATAGTTGAATTAATGTTGCTTCTGAGATATGTAAGAAGTGAATCGTGAGGAATGTCAAACATCGATGCATGTATCTAACAGTCTATTGCAATTGGTAATTTTCTCATAAATCTAACGACGCCTTATAGACGCTATATCAAGATTCTTTTCTTGTTAATCGAAGCAAATCTGAAAAATGTAGGCATTTATTGGCATGTCGTTATATTGTAGCCCGTAAATTCAATTACACATTTTCTACACAATTACAGAAAGATTGAACATGCAGTTCGAACGCTTTAGATCCAACAAAGATGATACTGTTCGTTTTGCCTGTCATCAAATTGATTACATGTCTTGTATGATTTTGTTTATTTGTCATTTGATACGTGATTTTTTAAATTTCTGGTTACGAATAGATTCGGTTTCAGGATTTTAATAGGGACAACCATTTTTAAAGCTTTATAAGGGAGGGTAATATTCTCTACTTCAATTCATTATCTGCATCTGTAAGACTAAAGTAACACAATAAAAAAACTTCTTCGTATTATCTTTGGCATGTTTGGTATCTTTTAAAAAAAATCCCACTCAAAACGGATCGAATACATTCGGTTCTTGGAGAGTGTATATAATAACAAAACTAACATTATTTCAATGTATTCAAGTTGATCACTAACGCTTAATTTTGTTCTGATATCGATATTGAAGAGATTCATTCTATTATTATAGTTTGATCCGTTATAATGTACAGTTGTCCTGTTTTCGTCGGCATTTTGAATTTTGCTCTGGTTAATAAGACAATAACAATCAAAACCAAGGAGTAAACAAAGACTCACAAAATCAAAGGACATTTACATCAACAGTTATAAATAATTATTAAGAAACAACACGAACTCCAATAAAAACCGGGAGTGAAATCAGGTGCTCCGGAAGGGTATGCATTTCCTGCACCGTATACGGCACCCGTCGTGTTATTTCTTTGTTCAGTTCGGTAATCATGGAAGGTTATTATGACATAGGAAGAATATCAGATATGTTTTCTGACACACTTTTGTCATGATGGCCAATCAGCTCATGATGGCGACCGTAAAATATCTTGAGTTATGACCTTAATTTGATTGATTCCTAGCCCTGTTTTAGCAACTTTTGAAAAAGCAGTATTCCTCGTTCAACAAAATCAACGTACTTTGAGCTAGCTGTGGATTAACGTATCAATTGAGACACATACACTCCATATGCTGGTGCCGCTGGGATGTTGCTACACAGAAATTGAAAGTTGACTATAAGAAATTAAAATCATCGCGTTTGTCATAAATTTTGGTATTCAACCTACCATCAGTAGTCATTTCGAGAAAAGGGTATAGATATGAAGCAGATTTATCTGTGTCGGTAGTATCTTTAATTTCAAGTTCTCTTGGATATATTAAATGTACGTGATCACTGAATCTATTATTATCAAGAGACAGAACATCATCACTATACCGAAAGGTGAAATTAAAAGACTGGGCTAATTTCTTTACTCCTTTCTGTATATGCCCTTGGATAAATTCTGCTTCAAATGATATAAAAACAAATTTATGAAATATGTGCCACTGGTCTTTAGACAAATAGCAATTCTCTTCCGTCTCGCTCATAGAATAACAAACATATTTCCTCTATGCCATTGTTAATTGAATATAAAGTCCAATATTAGATGCGCTACTGAATTTCGTAACTTCCTTTTGTATATTACACACGAAAAACAGAGAACAAAATTTTATATTAAACGTTGTTATTTTCTTTTTGTCAGTTTGACATTTATATCCTCACTTCGGGTAAATAGATTTGCTAAACATTATGTATTTTGACATGACAAATGTGTATCTAAATAGAAACAGTCTGTTGTAAAAAATGTTTGAGCGCAGATTACAAAATACGATATAATAAAAAACAGATATAATTTATGAACTATTGATATTTTGTATATAAAATCTTGTCCTTCTATTTTCCAGAAAATGCAGATTAATTTAGACAGGCAATATTTTTTTCAGTTTCATTTGAAATATTCAAAAGCTTAGACATGTACAATCATGATAAATGACTCGGGAGATCGAAATACACAACACAGATAAAGTGTTTGGAGCAAAGGAAAGAATAGTCATAGGACGGTATTAAAGACAAAATACACATTTTTCGGAATAGCATCAACACTTTACATATGCATTTCTTTGTTTCTCCGTACATTGCCGATTGTGTTGTCATTTGATAAGTATCTATTTCGAATATAATCAATTGCACGGTCTCTTTACTCGGTCGTTCGGACTCAAGGAATGTTCACCAGGTGTTGCCCCGCTCTGAGCACCAATCAGTTAATTTCGGTGCCATACATTCGTTTCTGCATATCTGTGTTCTCTGTGTGTTGCCTGTTGTGTCGTCACTTGATAAGTTTTTATTCCTTATCTAATAGATTGCATGGTCTCTTTAATTTACTCAGATTTTTAATTCACTTTCTATATATATATATGTGGCTTTTATAATGTCCTGGTATTAAATGATTAGACCCTTCCCCTTTATATAATTAAAACAATATTGGATAACATGCCGTATCATCGCATACGAAGAGAAGACGACATTTAATTTTATCAAACGTATAATTCCAATTAGTAATAACTCTACTTCTGAGATCATTCGATAGGAAATCATTTTGCTAAAGAAGCAGCAAATGTTACGCTGTAGAAATAAGTTCTATTTCCGCTGAATAATACATTATAGTTAAGATGTCAGAGGCGGTCATCGATTTTCTGTAATACTGATTGGTTATAAATTGTGACAACACTTAAGTACTTTGTTTCATACTTTTTAACATGCAAGGGACTTTATGAAATTACTACGTTGACGATATTTTACTATATTGTTATTTTACATATACATACACGTGTGGACACAGATCAATGTGGATAGTATGTTTGGATGTTTGGCAGTGTTTTGTATGACAAAAGAAGTTCTATGTTTTTCCCATATTATTAATTGTGTTGCACAATATGACAAACAACCTGAGCATTAGGAGAGTTGTTTATTAAATAATTCGTATTTTATGTTCAAAATCGGCATGGAAAGACACCTATTGCATTAGTTGCCAAATGATTATGATAGAATATGTTCCACATCTTTGATGTTGGATACATTCACAAAAATTAAGACATTTACAAATGAATGATAAATGTTGAACATATACAGTGAAATATAGTTTTAGAATTCAATTAGGCCAAGTAGGCCTTATAAATATTCCTTTTTTTTTAACATACTGGGTGAGTATTTACACTCGGGACTAAGGTGTAATGTAGGCAGTATAGCTGTATAAAATAAAGTGTAACAATCAGGCATCATATTGCTAGTAGCTAGAGTAGCGCTGTTTGGTAAATTTGTGTTTTCTTTTTTTATATATATAAATTTGGCTAATGGACAAAATTGTTTGGTTCAAATCTAAATAAAATGCTATTATCTCCTTTTTGCTTACATTGTACTAAAGTAGATACAACTTTGATAATTCCTTGTACATGAGAGTTATCTGTCAAATCTTTATTTCCCTATGAATGAATTGCATAACAATGAACTGACCTCCAACCAAAGCACTTTCATAATACACTTGGACAATATACTTTGTACTACGTATATACATTCATCGCGACCAAAACCATAATCTCAATAACATGTCATACAACGTATACATGGTTGAATCAGAAGTCCTGAAGTGAAAGACATGAATTTTATTATTGTATTTTCAGTATAAATACCAGTTAAAACTTTCACAAATTTGTGGTAAAAGCATTCAGTATTTATCAACTATCAATCACTGCATGCACAAATTGATATAGGTTGAGTGCCTCTCTGTTGGAAAGAAGAACATATCTCTACCTAATTTTAGTTAACTGATAAAAAAACATTCAAAACTATAAAATTTCATCTTATACTCGTGAGTTTCTATTTACCATCACCACTGAATGAATAATATATGTAAATATATATAAGAGTAAAATTGACTAAACATATACAAGACTCAAACTGATATTCGAGCCTTACTCCACCTTCATATCTCGAGTCAATGTTCAAAGATTCCATATCGATGAAATATCCCTCTGATAGACTAGCCGCAACAAAATACCAGTTTTAAAATGATAGATGGAACCTAAATCTTAAACTATATATTCTAAATATTGCATATACATTTCATAATAATTTTTCTCAAAACTTTGCTAAATTTTTCATTATTTTTTCTTTTGTTTAAAACTGTGTATTGACCTCTAGATGTCTTTCAATTACATCCAGGTTGGCTTGGGTTGATGTCTGATTATTGTACATGTTATACATCAATGTGGAATTTGTTTACATAAATAATAACTATTTCTTAAACATGTTAAAATTCAAATAAAATGGATGCAAGAAATTAAAAGTCATCCATAGGCATTAACAAATCTGTAACCAGCTGGGCCATGAGCGCTTGATAGCCTGCTTGTCATATGTACTAAGAATAAGGTCCAATTACTTCTCAATGTCATATTAGAAATATATGAAAATCAAACAGGGAGTTTACATCAAGAGATATAAACAATGCACCAAAGTTTAATGAGAATTGTTGATAACATTATCAGAAACTTGAAAATTTCCCCTTTTTAATATATAAAACCACCATAACTTGGAAATGTAAAATTTGTAAGATTCTATCTAAAGGCAGCAGCGTACATCACTAGAAATCAACAATTCACCAATGTTTTATGAGAACTGCTGAACGCATTTTTGAGTTAAAGCTTATATCCGTTTTTTAAGGACTCGGAAACATAAATTCTAAAATTAGTAAAAATAAAACGAAAGGGAGTGCACGTTGATATATATAAACAAGTCACCAAAGTTTTATGCAATTTTAGTGTACCTTTTATAGTAAATGTCTGACATGTTAACAACGGACGGACAGACAGACTGACAACAGTAGTTCATTGTACATCCTGTAAACAGGCCTTTACAAATGAAAAAACCTTATACATATTATACTGTATATTCTGCTGTAAAAGAGCCCAACATGTTCCTATTGGGATATAGTTAATATATTGATATAAAGATAAGAGATTTATAAAAAAAACTTTCATGGCATCAAAACCATACGTATTTGCATTTGTTATGTTGATTAATAGCAATAGTGGTACATGTACATGAGGACTGAGGTGAAATCAATTATAAATGTATACATGTATAGTTCAATTCTGATCAATTGTTTCATGTTAAATAAGTTGTAGTAGGCTGTTTGAAGTTTGCAGAATATTCAACTTTGAACATATATTTCAGGTCTGCAATCAATATAGAACAAAGTATATGTGGTATGATTGCCAATGAACATGATGAAACGACTATCCACAGAGGTTTAAATAACAAAGTAAATATAGGCAACTATAAAGCCTTCAAAAAAGAGAAAGAAAACAGTCCAGACATGTTAAATACGCAACAATCAAATTGAAAAAAGGTATGGCCTGATTTACAACTTATTAACAACAGGTTCAACCCCTCCCCAATCCCACCCCCAAAAAAACAAAGTTCTAAAGAAGGTAAGAAGTAAATAAAGCCTTTTCAACTTATTAAGGAGGATCTAATGGGGATTCATTTCATTCCAAACAACTTTTCTTTAGGGCGGATACATATAAAACTTACAAAGAGTAAGGCCAACAAAAAATCTATGTTTGTTTTAAGTCAGGGGACTTATTGAAATAAGGCGACACTATCTTCACTTTTGACACGAGTTCCGTTTATTTTTCGCTTTATGATGGATGAAATAACTTAGGGTCGGCACTCAAATTAGGTTGGGTCGGGTAACCGAAGACAAACATATATTTTTGTTGGCCTAATATTTAATATGATTACCAATGAGCATGATGAGACAACTATCCACAGGGGTTCAGATGTCATAGCAATGGCAGGCAACGATACAGCCTTCAAATATGAGGAAAACTGTCCTGACATGAAAAGTATCCCCCCTAAAATATGAGGGATATTTTGCTGCTTAAAAATAAGGGTAAAAAGATGTAGCCTTTTTAACTTATAAAGGGTGTGTGTGTGGGGGGGAGGGGGGTCATTACCATAAGAACAACTTTTCTTAAAGATGATTCCACATATATTCATTGTATTTTCAATGAATAATAAATATTGAAGTGTATCTCAGGCATCTGAGAACAGACTATTGAATTGAATAGGTACATCTATATATTTTTCTTCAGGGTCAAACGACATCAATGTTTTGGCCTCTTTAATCGACGTCCAATTTTTAGCTTCTCGAATTGACGTCAGGATTATGGCCATATGCAAAGATCCAAACACCGGGATATTAGGCTTGAATTGCTGCATTATATGGAAATGTCCAAAACAAAAGAAAAACACTTCAAAAAAGGACCGAAAAGATTTATACATGTTATACCAACTGAAATTTTGATTGTCTGAGAGAGATGTAAGACAGTTCTAGGTCACAACCAAAAAAAAAACTATACATTTGTTGAAAAATATCTAACGAAGTCCAAATTATAATACTCTCAAATCAGTTAGCTTTACTTCTTTATTTTGTCCATTGTTGAAGACTGATTGTCGCCATCTATATGTCCTATATTTCGTTTGTTTTCTTTGTCATTGTATTGGGTCCTCATTGACGTTGGGTCCTCATTGACGTTGGGTCCTCAATGACGTTGGGTCCTCATTGACGTTGGGTCCTCGTTAACGTATACTCGCATGTAATTTATCAATGTGAATATGAATGAAATTCGTCAACGTAGAACGACCTTACACCCTCCCCCTTCCCGCCCTTTTCTAGATAAAAATTAAGGATGGGGGTTGGGTGAACCTTCGGGTGTACCTTCCTATTTTTTTTTATTTCTACTATGATAGTCGAGTTTGTCATATCTTTACACCGTCATTGCTAGAATTTCAAACTTCTGTGACTATACATGTACATGTATATATTTGTTTTGTAATTGGTAAATTCGATATTGCAGTATGGTATTTGCAGAATTCCCACGTTTATGCCATGAGTAAATTGGGATAAACCTTTTTCATGGCTGTAATGTAGGTCATTTAGACACACTCAAGTGTAAATAAACTGTGTGTCATGTTTTTGTATAAAAAAAAGTAGCATAAAATTCATACGACTCAAAATGCAAACATCCCCTAAAATACAATGTTAACACACCTTATCGCTATTTGTCCGCCATTACTGGATGTCACACAGGTTCCCGTAAAATTTTGACGTCATAAAACAAAACATTTGACGCAACAATTGAAAAGTGATTGTTGCATGCGTCAAAAGTTCAAGCGGCCGTGTCAGCCGGGATTCGCGACAATGTTAATTGTTATAGAGAATCATCCATAGCAGGTAAATAAACTCGTCATAGATACAAGGACTAAATTTAGTATATACGCCAGACGCGCGTTTTGTCTTCAAAAGACTCATCAGTGATTCTAAAAGACATACAATGTAGGGTTTTCGCTGATTTTGTCAGTTGGTATGACTGACATTAGATGAAATAAAAATAGATATTAGACTAATAAAAATTAGCGTCTATCGAGTGAACCCCCTAAATAAAATAATACTGTGTTCTTGACGACTTCTCAGCGGGATGATCGATAGAAATGATATAATCTTATCAAGTATGTTAATAAAACGTAAAGTCAGGGTTCCGGAATAAACACACTATTATTTAACTAATAGTCACGATATTGGAAGAAAACGACTTACCAACGATATAAATTGTGAAAGTATACTGTAGGGAGAGTGTCACACGTTTAGAACGTTATTTTAATTGTAAGAGGGGTCTTGTTGAAAGGATAAACCCTAAACACAGTATACTGTTCCTCCAGTAGCAGCCAGCCTCGTCCTAGTCAACTCACTTTATCAGAACCTTTAAAAAACTTACATTATATTTTGTCATAAATTTGAATGAAATATTAGAAACTGTACGTTCAAAAAAAGATAACTAATTAAATACGGTTTGATACGAGAGATGAAGGCTTTATATATTCTTAGGTGATTATTTTATATTGGTTCATATATACATTGCTCAGTGCCTATTTCGCTGTAATAATTAACATTATTAATCAGAGGTCAGTTAAAGTCCGGCTCCGAGTGAGAAATATTCACGCTGTAATGAAGACTGTTTAGGTGAATTTTGTTCGTTTATGCATTTTTTTCTTTGTATTGTGCTTTGTAATTTCTTCAATTCTAATAGTTTGTACGGTAGTTTTTGCATGGTTTCTTTCCTGGGAGTGTTCTTCACCATGTGTGACTAATATAATTAGGCCTACATGTTTTGGTATTAAATAAAAACAATCTTGGATACCATGCCGTTTTACACTACAATAAAACCAATGAGTATCTGCATGCACACATTCTTAGTGTTTTTCCTTTGAAATGGCACAAGGCTGATATCAAACGCGAAATTTCATTTAGTAACAACTTTAGATCTACTTGTAATATCATGCATTGAGAAATCATTTAACTAAGGAAGCAGCAAATGTTACGCTGTAGAAATGAGTTTTATATCCGCTGAATGATCCATTATAGTTAAGATATCAGAGGTGGTCATCGATTTTCTGTAATACTAATTGGTTATAAAATGTCACAACACTCAAGTACTTTCTATCGTAATTTGCAACATGCAAACGACCTTATGAATTACTACGTTGACAATATTTCACTATTTTGTTATTTTCCATATATATAATACGTAAACTGAAATTGGAAGAAAACAGCTTAATACCGATATTAATTGTGAAAGAGTAGACCTAGTTTCACACTCTAAGGACATTAGATAAGAGCGTTTTTAATGAACTTAACTGACTAAACAGCCCTTGCACGATCTGTCTTCTAATCACGTAAAGAACCATTGCCAAACAATCGGATGGGTATGTAGATGGCCTGTTAAAAGGATTTACTGGTGTCTCTATATGTACAACACACCCATCTTCCAGTAGTATTCTACTTCATTCCGGTAAACATATTTTCAGAACTTGCAAAACTGTACCTATTGGGTATTTGTTAATTTTATTTTTTTGTCATAGTTATGCATGAAATATTAGCCAATGGACATCTAGAAACTGATATCCACTAAATTTTAATTTGATAAGATAGATCTAAGGTATCATATTCCCTTTTTGTTTTGTTTATGCAACGTTTCTATCACTATCATTATCAATATAAATAGTTTACAACATTATTATGGATCAGCAAAAAAAGAAATTGAGAATGGAAATGGTGAATGTGTTTAAGGGCCGACAAGCCGACCAAAGACCAGAAAACAGCCCAAGGTTACCAATAGGTCTTCAAAACAGCTATTGGCTAGTCAGGAAAATTTACAATCTTTATTATATTTATATATGGACAACAAAATAAAGGTGGAACACGCATTTGTAAACCTGTCTTGCGTTGTCCTGGGAGAATATTATAAAAGAAGAAGTATTGAATGTTAATGCTACTTATTTGAAATAAAACCCACGTGCTTTAATTTCAATCGGAAAAACGAATTATAGTTTATCTGTCGTATCATGAATTTAATTCCAAATGCTCTCAACTACGTAGTTTATTCGGCCTTTTTATCCGAAAGTCACTAATGTTTATTCTGTAAAAACGCTCGAATGGGAAGCAAAATTATTAATCTTGCTACTTTGATGAGTGTTTCCCCCTTATAACATATAAACATATAAACCTTAACCTTACATGCAGCGCTCTTTAACCTTTCACCGGACATGCCATTATTTTCCAAGAATGTTTCCAGTTTCAATTGATTAAGTCAAAGGTATATCATTTTTATCAATATCATCAAAGGAATTATTTCCAAGACTAAATAGTTCAGCTGCGACAAATCAATACCAATTTATGATACCGTAAATCAGGAAGTGACGCCGTTAATAATGTATAAGGAACAAACATTTCCTAATCTCTAAAGAAATAAGCATTGAATGCCTACAAACGAAAGTGTCACCTGTAACTGAAGGGAATAATTTATTACTTTGATTAAGTGTATGTATTCTAATAGCTTGAATAAATCTTAGTAATACATTTTTAAGTCGACATGTTCATAGTATTTCTCATGTAACATAGTTTCGCTATCTTTTCTTTATCATTCCAGACAATTTGAGTAAGCCCCTGGTATTAGTCTAAGTAATACTACTTATTTTTGGTTTTCCGGGTATTATGCTGACACGGACTGGTTTTCTTTCCGGTTTTTCTTTTTGCACTAAGCTGCCAGTTTTACTTGGTATAATCATTATCGAACCCCTGGTATCATATTTATTCTCAATTGGTTAATTTAAACCATCATATCCTGAATTATCCTTCTTTATATAGACACAAGAAGATGCGGTATTATATCGAGAGGTTGCGTGTTTGATCACCGATTGGTTAAGGCTATACAAGGTAGAATATTACTATTGTTGCTTTTCCTCTAATCGTGTCACTAGTAAAAGTCAGCTGGTCGACTGAGACTCTGAATAAGACTGAGAATAATGTAGTTTTGTCGACCTTCTGTGTGTTACATTTTGTCCTAGCACGCTCAAAACTCAATCTAGATGTTCTTGGTCAGAATGTGACACATAATATCTGACCTCATGCATATGGTATTGTCTTTAGCATGCATGTACTATTATGCGTTCATCAGCCATCAGCTATAAATAAATCATAATCTATATAAAAAAAAATTAATTTATGACACATGAATCAAGTGTGACTGAAAAGTAAGTTATTAGCATACTTGCATGTACAGAAATCTAATTATATCAATGAAACGGCTTTAAAACTTTTACACTGATGTCTTTCATGAATGATTAATTTGCTTGTAATTTTCTTTTCGTAACTGACGCCAATTTGACCTTTCCTCGTGCAGTGAAGTGACCTTGTCATTCTAGAATGATTTGATGTTGAATTAATAAGAAAATAATCTTAAATAATGAAACACTGGGCTGTATCAAACATTCCAATATATTATCGATTTTTTCTAGAAATTCTTTTTCACTGTTATACATCAACTATGGAAGTTTTCCTTTTCGGATCGCTATACAATAACAGAAATTGTTCCTGTTACAAAGAACTTTCTCGATCCCTGACAATAATTTAATTTGATTTCTTAGCTGATTTAAAATTGTTGAAATAATGCTGACTCTCATTTATGAATGAAGGAAATTTTGAAGAATGTCATTCAACGATGCATGTATCTAAACATTTATTGATATTGGCAATTTTCTCATAAATCTAACGACGCCTTATAGACGCGTTATCAAGATTCTTTTCTTGTTAATCGAAGGAAATCTGAAAGATTTAGGAATATATTGGCATGAAGCTAGATTGTAGCACGTCAATTAAATTATACATTTCGACATAGTAACAGAAAGATTGAATAAGGCCGTTCAAACGCATAATATCTGATAAAGATGAACGGTTCGTTTTGTTGGTCCGTCAAATTGAAAGCAGTCTTAGTATGATTTTGTTTCTTTATTCAATTTGATACATAATTGTTTAAAATGCGGTGTAAGCATTATTTCGGTTTCAGGATTTGTACAGTCATATACTCGACTTCCATTCAATATATGAATATGCAAGACTAAATTAACATGATAAAACACTAAATTTTTTGAAACAGTTAATTTATAAATATGACCAAATAAAGGATAATTCTTGTCAGCACAAAATGTCGTAATTTTGATGCCTAATCATTATCATAGCCATCAGTTTATCTGATCATCAACTTAAAATGAAGGTGTACTCGGAATCAATTCGTAAATGACAGCAAACTTGGATTATTAATTTTACAGACACAATATTCTTCAGTCCAAATTAGGACGATCATCTATACCCTAACAAAACACTGGGGTGAACTGAAGTGTTGTGGCCAGGAAAGCAAATCGTGTTTCACATGTTGCTCAAGCAAGTACAAATCCGTTAATACATTTCAATTGGTAAAACTAGAATCAAGATAAAGATGTTGGCACTTGAACATACCCATGGGCATCTGTACATATGACACAATATTCCATTACGTTCTACTAGAGACATCTTCAACATTATTACTCGGACCCCTTGGTTCAATAGCGTTTTGTAAACAGCAACTGTATATCAAGAACTTCATGATCAGAAACGTAAGATCTGGTTATCGTATATTCTGTTAGTTATATACTTTTTACTCTGAACTTTGTAACAGCAAATGTAAATAAATATAACAAATCTGGCACATTTTGTATGTATCTGTTCTATGTCAGAATCATGTAAAAAGTAAAATCACAACAATACTGAACTCAAAATTCAAAACAGAAAGTTCCTAATCTAATGGCAAAATCAAAAGCTCAATCACATCAAACGAATGGATAACAACTTTCATATTCCTGACATGGTACAGGCATTTTCTTACGTCAAACATGGTGGATGATACCTGGTTTTAAAGCTAGCTAAATCTCTCACTTGTATGACAGTCGCATCACATTCCACCAAATCGACAACAATGTGTGAACAAAAAAGTCACAAACAGCAACACGAACCCAACCAAAATTGGGGATGGATCTCAGGTGCTCCGGAAGGATAAGCAGATCCTGCTCCACGTGTGGCACCCGTCGTGTTGCGCATATTATTACAAAGCCGGTAATTAGTCTAATAAGGTAGGTCACATTCGTGAAAAGGAAAGGAGACTGTAGTTACGACATAAGGAACATTATACCATATCATCTGTGAAACGGATATTCAATAACGGAACGGTCAACCAACTTGTGATGGCATCCGTAATATTTGTTAAGTGATGATTTCAACGTTATCTTTTGGAATCATTCAATAGTCTTCGTTGGTGGTTGTCTGTCATCTTTAGTATTCGTTTTTCGTTTTGTCATGATATAAGACGCTTGTTTTTGTCAGTTTGAATTGTTTTACCTTTTGTCATTTCACACCTGACTATGTACGGCATGTGTTTTGCTCATTTGTTGAAGGCAATATTATTACCTATTATTGATCAAATCCACGTTATATGAACTATGTGGGATATCTGTCGAATTAAAAAAAAACACATCTTTTTACTTTATATATCGGTAGAAACTAAAATGCATATGGAAATCGTCCAACCTTAATTTAAAATTCGCTTTCGATGTTATTTTATGCGATGTTGATGACTATAATTTTATACAATTCTGCTATTTTCTGATGGTATCAACAACTCAGTTGTCAGTTGTCAGCAACATTCACTGGTCTTATTACATTTTCAATGTACTATAAAACTTTTTCCGTTGAGCTGAAAACATTGACGAATAACAGCCACATTGTACTGTTAGCATGAAAGCTGAAAATAATGAATTAATTGATGTTATCAAATTGGAAATGGAACTGGGGAATGTGTCAAAGAGACAGAAATCCGACCAAATGATTGAAACAGCCGAAGGCTACAAATGGCGAAAAAAAGTCCTACACCCGAAGTTGGGCTTCAGCATGCTCCTAAACAAAAATGTAAATAAAAGTGTCAACAATGGTTTATATGTTTTATTATTAAAATAAAAATTAAGTATAGTTTATGACTATGACAAATACTTATTTACAATTACAATAAGGCAGCAAAATAATTCAATATTTAATAATGAAATTGATCGGCAAGCATTGTTTCTAAAATGTAATAAGATAATTTGTTTGTTTGAATGAATTTGACAAGTCATCAGCATCATTTATTTATTGAAAAAAAGACATTAGTTCATCAGACATCAGACAATTTTATGCTTTTTGTTTGCACATATCTGATACATTTGTGCATTTAATGAAAACGAGGCCTGCAAAAAGCTTACAATATAGCCTATTTTCAGACCGTAATACTGATTTTAACTAATGAGATAAGTTTAACTAAAACATATCTATGAAACAAGGTGTCTTATACTAAAAGTATTTTGCACGACCTTCTGAATGTTTTAAGTATGGCTGTTTTCCATATCCAATTTTATTAAAATATTGAATAATTAGATTAATCATATCCAAATTTTAGTAAAATATTTAATAATTAGATTAACCATCACTTCTACACTTAAATTGTTTTTGCTATTGAATTATCAACAACTTGAAAATATCACTCAATATGTCCGAACCGCTTGTCTTCGTATACTTTCCCAAAAAACGCTTATAGCTACAATACTGAAAGTCAAGTATGTATGGTGATCTATGTTAATGTGGTACCTAACACTACAGGGAGATAACTCTGTAAAATCAGCTTAACGTTTTGATTAGAATGTGTTGTTAAGGGAATATTAAGCTTTTCAATGATTAAAATAAGTGTTTGTCAAACTGCTATATAACCATTGTAATTTAGCTGATAAAACGGTTGATTCAAATTTTTTATTTTTTTTATATTTTTGTCGAAGGGTCAAAGTACATACTTTGGCAAAATATTAAGAAAATTAAAAGAGCCAAATTAATTTTATTTAAAGTGTTGGGTTTCACCTTAAAATGATAACCAAATCAATGTATGGTCAACTAAGTCAAATGCGTGGTGTAGTGGTTAATGCATTGGACTACTAACACCAAGGTTCCTGGTTCGATTTCCGTCTGGGATGAACATTTCAGAGACTGAATCTTCGGCTCTCCCTTGACACCAATTGCGAGTATGGTCTTGTGGAACTATGATAGTCCGTCAGAAGGGGACGATAAATGACTGACCCGTGTTAAGAGTGAGCCATATCTCTTGCACGTTAAAGACACCCTTGTAGATTTCGAAAAAGAGCAGGCTAATGCCGCTACAAGGCAGCACTCGCACCCGCAAAGTGGAAAGGGGTTTATATAAGTTGCAAAACTTGTTATTCAATCCACTATAAATAAATATGTTTAAACTAAATGATTAATCATTATCATAGTTTTGATTGTTTTATAAATAGAACTAAATACAATCATATTTTTTATTTGTTTTTTACTTTTTGTTATTATAAAAAATACATTATGATTTTTCTCAAATCTAATTCTTTTGATCTGGTATTGATATAAGAGGAGAAAACAAGATAAGGGAAATAACCCTTCAAGGTGAAGGGAGGTAAATCTGAAAAGGTTAAACGAACTGATCAAAGTAACGGGAGTTAACTTTTCAAATAAGTAATGCGTGTGTAAAAAGCAGTTCCAGCAATTCCTTTGAATAAAACATCATTTATATTTGAATGAAACAAAATATTATGTACTACTTAGAACATTCGAATCAAAATGATTAAAGCTTTTGCCAATACAATAAAGTGTAGCACCTCATAACCATGGTCTTAAAATCGTTGTATTTACTTAATTTGAACTATGCTAAACAAAAGGTTAGCTATAAACGACTGTAAGCATGTGAAACCTGTCTAAGCTAATAAACATGGTGAACTATTTCTCTCAAACTTCTGTTACTGGGCTTGTTACTGTTTTATAATCAAAACAAGATAGGAATATACCCAAGAGAAAATAAACATCACAATTCTTAATTAATATAACATTTACGCATCAATATATTAAACTGTTGAATGCGTCACGCGCGTTTTGTCTAAAAATGACTGAAAAGTGACACACGAATCAAGTTAAAAAACAAAAAAAAGTAAGAAATTGTAGGACAATTAGGATCAACAATTCAAAAACATTTTCATTAGCAATTTCATTTTTTTTTAATTAAATGAGCATAACATAATACAATAGTAATTTTCTGTTTCCTGCGTGAACCAGTAATGAATTCTATAGAAAGCTTGACTTAATGATCGTTTCTTGCATGTTACATGATAATCTTTGTGTACATAATAAAAGATGTGTCTGAGAATCATTATATAATGACATGTTATCTTTAATTAAATTTATATACGTAACAAATGCACGAAGAGATCAGTATTGGTTTTAAGTAGATGCCGCATGCAATGAAATTGTAGTTATATCATGAAAATATATATTTTTCAAACTAATTTAATGTTTCTATATGACGAAATGGCTTGTTAGGTCATGACAATGACAGTTGTTTAACTTTCGTTTGATGTGATTGAGCTTTTGATTTTGCCATTCGATAAAGGACTTTTTAATTTTCCTTTTGTTTTTGTTATTTTTATATTTTCGTTTACTGCACATGATGTGTAAAGATTGTTGTCATCACAGATGGAATAAGACAGTGAACAAACTTTTATCCCTTATATCTATACAAACCAACATTAAGTTATAATGTCTGAAACGGTTTTAAATTCATGTAAAAGCTTAACATTTAACAAATTAATCACTAAGGAAGTTTTGGCGGGAAAATGTTCTCTCTTGATTTTTCATAGCTTTATCATTGACCACTTAGAGTTCTCAAAAACTACTAGAAAATAAATAAAATTTTATAAAACTTTAACAAATGGCTTATAGCTATACACGTGAAAGATTAATAAAAAGAAAAATGGGGGTTAATGGGCAAAAATTGTTAAGGCATTCAAATGGATAAAACCAGAGGATTTCGAAAATCTGACAAATATTAAAAAACATGACAAGCAAACATCCTTAAAGGGTTATAACTTGTGTAATTGAAATACCTTATGCTAATATTTAAATACATACATGTATAGCCTTTTGTTAACACAAATATTTTTTTATAGCTGCCCTCGAGAATCTTAATGAAAAAGATAACTTTCTCCTTGGTATATGAAAATATGATGTTATAATGTTATTCAACAACAGTTATACAACTGTCAGTTGTATTTGTGCAATAAAGATGTTCTGAATTACTGATGGTTATAAAAATAGTAGAAACTGCTTTTAGAAGAATCTATCATTATATGTTGGAAAACTATTTTGTATCAAACGATATAAATTGGGATAAGTAATACCTCACCGACAAGTTCAAAAAGATACGAATGTTAAAATATAAATTTACAAAATATTCCAAATTGAATTTCTGTTTCGTGACAGATGTTACAAACATACAAGTGTGATTGCACATCTGTCGTTCAGTCTATCATACTGTCACATCTTGGTTGTGAATTTCTGTATTCCAATCACCTTCAAGTCTCTTGAATGATAATTACCTAAAAGAACAAATAGACATTATTATACCAGAGACATTTATGTTAACACCTTGTGCTTCAAGAGTTTTTCAAAGTTTTTCTGGAATATCAAAAAGTTGGTTTTGATGATTATACTATATTGCAAATAATATCTAATTATTATGGTTTCTTAAGTTAGCGTACAAAATTGGCAAATAAAGGTGGTTTTAAAGTAAATGAGTCAAAACATGGTTTTGGTTACATTTTATGAAAACAAACAGTATATGTACAGGCACATGAGAGGTAATTTTAATTGCGCGTCCAAATATTTGTTCAAACCAAAATGTTCTCATTGAAAGTGCCTACGTTTAGTCAGTAGTCATTAAATTGCGCATTCAATATTTTTCCAGCCATTCTGGCAATATGCTCTGTTTATCTTCGTTAATCCTGTACTCTTCCATATCTATGTCCAAAAGACTACATTTAATTTTCTTAAAATGTATCAAATCAAATTCCGAACCAGGTGTACAAAGTACGGAATAAGGAAAAATATATTGTCATTACATTGTAGTCTTCATTAAAGTATGCAAAAGCCTGTAGTTATTTGAATTTACAACATCTAATTGAAAATAATGTGTAAATTATACACAACCTCGAAGCCGTAGGAAGGAAAATATTCAGTAGGCAATCTTGCGTCACACTAATTACAAGACATGGATAAAAATCAATAACCACAGATGCTTCACTTGGCTTCTTCTATATTAGTACATAACACTTCTCTTAGCTGTGTCTAATATTTGTTATTTAATAAATTTTTACATGATCGATCGATCTTATAATCTAAATATTGTTCACATTCCAGCAATATGTTGAACTTATTGTGACCTCACTTGTATTGAACTTTCATTATCTGAAACAGCATTGTGGACAGACTATCATGTTGCTTTGTCAGATGGAGATACATGTACCACACGCGTAGTAAATATATTCGTATGACATCCGTTTCCTTTGGTACTAAAGTATCTTTAATGAGACAGTTCAAAGCAATTATTAGACTTATTTCTTATATCAACGGAATAAATTGCAACACTGTTTTCTGCCATTTTACTGTCAAAAAATTCTTCTATTCTATCAAGATATTGAAAAATCCCAATTGTGTTTTCTTCATACAGATGAATTATCACTCGGAATGGGTGACATTACATTCATTCATTGTTAACCAAACTACTTCGCATGGCTGCATTTATTCAACTTTTTCAAGATTAGAAAATGCCTGTACTAATGAAGAAATATGACAGTTGTAATCCATTCGTCTGATGTGTTTAGAATTTTGATTTTGCCATTTAATTACGGATTTCCTTTTTGGATCATCTTCAGGGTTCAGTATGTTTGTGATTTTATTTTTTAGCAGTCAATGCGTATTTATTTCAATAATTGTGAACATGAAAATGTTTCCTCCAATGCTAAATGTGAACAGACAAAAGGTCTGAAAGTCAACTAGTTAGTTTTCAAGTTTGAATTGTTTTACGTTGTTTTTTCGGGGCCTTTTATAGCTGACTAGTGGTATGGATTTTGCTCATTGTTGAAGGCCATATGGTGACCTATAGTTGTTAATTTCTGTGTCCTTTTGGTCTCGTCTGGAGAGTTGTCTCATTTGTAATCATACAACATCTTCCTTTTATATAGTAAAACTGTCAGACGATCAAAGAGTTAACACTAACTTTGTGTCGAATTCATTTGATTGTCGACCAGCACAACGTAAAATAGGTCTTTTGCAGTGCTAATAATTTATTCTTATAATGTATTGAACATAAGACGGAAAGAACAAATGCTGTAAATGTAATTTATGTGAATGATAACAGAGTAGTTTACTGTTTACCATACAAGATTTTACAACAAAAACAAACAACTTGTAAATTCATCTTTAAGGAACCTTTAAGGGGGTAGACCTTGGTTCAGGGAGATAACTCTTTAAATCAGTTAAGCGTTTGTAAAAGTCAAGTTCATCAATGTATTTTAAGCATTTACCTGAAAGAGATTGAAAATAATCTATGTAACCTAGAAGCTTAGAATATAGTTTTGAAAATGGTTGACACAAACGTACTGATGATTTTAAGAGTTATTTCCCTTAACCTAGATCTACCTCCTTAAGTTAAATCTCACCCTTCATGTCCCTATAAAACCGAAAATAATTTCATATTGGAACTTCTTAGGAACAAAGCAAAGAAATTACCAAGATCATTAAACTACACTTTCCGCAATGATCGTCTCTCAAAAATTGGTACAACATTTTTTTACTATGTTGAACGCATCCATCTCAACGAGTTAAGATTAAAGATGCAACAGGTGGAGCCTGATATCTTGACTGACATCTTGAAATTGATAATGAAGATCGTATGAAATTAAACAAATCATTTTTCAAACTCTCCATTTCTATGTAGCAAAATTTCAGTAGTCCGACCGACTGTATACGGAGTATATATCTTCCAGTTGATACGATATCCAACGTGTTGTATTTCCTAACATATTTTCCTGTCTAGATAGAGGGTTGCTGCTCATAAGTACCAAAGGGATAACATTGAATTCTTTCCTCCGTAAAATTGACAGACGACAACAGAATATGGTTCGACGTTGTAGAATATCTGTTTCACTGATGACACCGGATATGTTCCAAATGGTGTTTCTTATTTACAGCCCCCTTTCCCCGAATGTGAACAACTGGATTTGTACTTATATGAGCAAGATGGCAGGTGCCACGAGTGGAGCAGTATCTGCTTATCATTCTAGAGCAACTGAGACAACGCTAATTATTTGATGGAGTTGATGTTGCCGAGTTCTTAGCTTTTCATGTTGTGTTTATAGTATTGTTGTTTAACAATATCTTTATCTTTTTTTTTAGTCATAGCGTTGTGTATTTATTTTCGACTCATGAGTTTGAATGACCCTTTGGTATCTTCCGCCTTCGTTTCACAAAGCTAAATGGATATTTAGTGTTACTTTTGATAAAAGACTTCTATAGACGGTTATATAGCAGTGAATGCATAAAATAAACAAACGACGATACGGGTTATTATGTCTTACATAAGTAACACAAAATATGAGGATCACTTTTGCTCTGTCTTTATTTTTCTATGTTGTGTTTTGTATACTGTTGTTGGTGTGGTCTTTTGTACGCTATATAATCACATGGAAATGCTTACCTTACATTACCGATCGACTGCTTTCAAGGTGGAACTGTAGTGGTCGTTATAAATAGATCAGTGTCAGTCTTTTCATCTCCAACTGTAAGAGAAATAGCATATACAAATGAATATAAAACCTCATTTTCTCCATTTTTTAAATCGTTTACTTAAATTGACTTTTAAATATAAATACTAGAGTTTTATGTTCTTAATTTCTAGTTTTATAATACAAAGTTCACTGTTACCATATAGATAAAAAGAAACATATCTATGTTTTTTTTTTCTTAATGACAGTCTCACAGTTTCTGAACAGCAACAGATACAATATAGTCATGTAATTATATAGTAGTTATGCATAAATATAGCAAGATATTTAAACATGCGGACCGACGGAGTATAAAATTCTTTTATTTCTTCTCATCATTTGCATTTTTTGTTGTTGCGGTAAAGATGATACAATGTTCTTTCTGTCAGTTCGCTATTTAATTTGCTTTGACAAATAATATGATCTACTCGAACTGAAATGTGTGTCAAATGTTAGATTTTATTTTTTATGTCTGTTTAGTTCACGCATCATTGTTAACATAACGGAATTTGATGAGACTGTCATGTTAAAGTGAGAGGGTTAGCGCTATAAATCCAGGTTTAATCCACCACTTTCTACATCTTAAAATGCATGTACCAAGTCAGGAATATCACAGTTCTTGTCCATTCGGTTTTGATGTGTTTTGTCATTTGATTTTGCCATGTGATTATGGACTTTCCGGCTAGATTTTCCTCTAAGTTCAGTATTTTGTGATTTTACTTTTTTTTGTAAGACATGCCTTATAAAATATTAGCCATGTCTTTAATTTTGTTTTATACTTTGCAATTTGGCTCCAAGAGATATACCAACACGCCTAACCCCCTATTTGTCTAGAAATATTTTTTTTTATTGACGAAAACATTCTACCGTCTAGAAACTAGAGCAAAAAAAGATCAAATTTAAAATATAATAGGATAATTGAATACGGCTTTTCAGATAGATGCGTTGAGTATATGTTTACATGGTGTTGTTACGACTGTCATAAATGTCATAAATTTTAATACGATTGCTTTCACAATTGATCCAGAGGATAATAACTATATGATATTACCATAATTGACTTAATCAATAAAACATAGGAGTGTACTTGATAATACAATGCATTTATATCAACTGTGGATATGATACAGTCATGTTACATTGTATTTAAAAGGACATAAATTATTGATACATTATATTGGGAAAAAGAGCAATTTAAGTGCACAATTGGAACAAGTCAGGAATATGAGCATTGGTGTCCATTCGTTTGATGTGTTTGAGGTTTTGATTTTGCCTTTGCTTAAAGACTTTTCGTTTAGAATGTTCCTCGGGGTCGGTATTTTTGGTATTTTACTTTATACCCATATGTGATTACGTGTAGATATCATCAAGTTTTATATTTAGAATGTTCCTCGGTGTCGGTATTTTTGGTATTTTACTTTATACCCATATGTGATTACGTGTAGATATCATCAAGTTTTATATTTAGATAGAAGAACACTATGAAAACAACAGTGATATCTGAAGATGTGTACAATAGCTAGGTTCAAATATAAAGACAATTTACAAAATTATCAAAAATTCAAAGAGGAAATTTACTTATGATCAAATGCTCTAAAACATCGAACAAATGAAAAACAATTGTAATATTTCAGACATGGTACAGACATTTCCTTATGTAGAAAATACTGAACCTGGTTTTATAGCTAGTTTCACTTGTTTGGCAGTCGCATAAAATTCCATTATATTTACAGTTCAATTTGTGAATAAAACAAACAAACATAATAGGTAACAAACATAAGGGTAGTTAAAAAACAAAACTACCGAACTGCAAAGAAAGTTAAAATCGGAAGGATTCTTATCATAAAATGCTTCTAAAACATATTCAAAACGTTGAAAAACAACACTGCTTTGATCAGATATATACGATAACGTTTATATTATTGCGTTTGACCTTCATTATTAAAACAATGACAAAGAAGTGTAAAATTAAAAAGACTTATAGGTCTCCCTTGGTATCAGATAGCAATTTAACCTTAATTGGACGGTAGATTATGATGTTGACAGAATATAAAGTGATGTTTTCCTGATCTGCTTATCAATAATAAAAGGGAGTATGACACACTTCATGACAACGGTTTTAACGATTCAAGGTCCGGAGTTTTAACACTTCCATGTCCGGATATTGTTGATGGAGTACCTCAAAGGCGATTATACAGCATAAAATCAGATATGAACAATAAAATAATAATGTTATTTGAATAGCTATACAAGTCAACCTCAATTAGATTTTACTGTTAAATGTACCGAATTGATTGGTTTAGACAGGACTACGTTTACTTTGAATGTATTTTCACTAATTTGTAAGACTGAAACTATTCCTTGCAACCAGGGGCAACTTAAATACATCTTTTGTTCCAGTGCACATCTTATAAATTCCATCTTTTATCATTGGTTATCATGGTTATTAAGTTACTAGTAATTGTTTAAGAAAGGTCACCAGACATCATGGTATAATTGTATTTGTGTAATAAACATTCTAATAATAAAAAAACGTAATCGTATCAACTGCTTATATGCACTTATCATATTATGCAGTACTACATTAACCTGGTTCAACGCTTCAAATTTAGCCTTTTCAGTACAATACAAAAACCAACAATATGTTAACAAAGTGATTATTACTATACAATGATTTAAATAAATTTATAATAAATAAATAAAAAAATAAATTCGATCTATAGATGAAGAGCAAGTGCTTCCAATCGACTTGTTATGTTATAAAGAGCAACAGCTGCCATATATAAAGGCAACAGTAGTAAACCGCTGTTCAAAAGTCATAAATCGATTGAAATGTAAGTATTCAATGTAAATATATGTATATTCACATAGCTTTGTATAAAGAGTAAAACAAATTGATGTGTGATCTCTTATAAGTTTATTTCCATATTTTGTTAGAATGAATATAGAATATCGCATGTAAATATTATAAACAGCGTGTGACATGTATCTTTATTTGAGACATTAATTGTTGCAATGTGCAACTAGTATAATTGAATTTGATATATAAACTTTGGAATAAAAGTGAAAAAGAACTAATTTGGGAGCTTTTCTAATAAAGCATTGTCATTCATCTTGCTCTAGGTAATAGTTGAAGTTGATACGAAAAAGGAAGTATGAAAGTAATACTTGATAAAACAATAGCTTGGTTCGTCCATGCAGAATGCTCACCCGAAGTCACCTTCAAAAGACCGAACAAAACTTTCTATCTATGCATAAATACTTAAAAAGTTGAAAAGCTATATGACGAGAATTATCTTAAAGAATAATCAAGTCATAACATCTCAATTTTTCAAATTTCTAAAATCAACAAAACACATATAAAAAAATAACATAACAAGTTTAACTAATGCGCGTATCGAAAAATAATGTTTCTTTAGAGATGCTCGAAATCAAATTAGTTTAAGATCTAAATATCATAGATATGTTGAGTGGATCAAACAAGAATGGACCTGAAATATTACCAATTCCGCACAAATAATTAGAGCTTTTGCATGGTAGAGATATATTCCTTAATTTGGAATAATTTCAAACACTTTATAACAGCAAATTTTATTCAAACAATATTCGGAGTTTTGGTACTGGCTATGGTGTTAGTTTCGATTTCTAACAGTTAACCGGGAATAGGTATCGACCCAGAGGTATGTTGCATGCAATAGTATAAGCGGTATGTTATAAATCAAATTAGTTCTGATAGCTCACTACAGAGTTTGGAATTCTCCAATGAACTTGCAATTCATTTCGGCATAGATATTCTTCTGCGTATGGTCGTCAATCTATATGCAAATACTGTTTTTGTAATACACTGATGAGCAATTAGTTTAAGGTGGTACCTAACACTACAGGGAAATAACTCTGTAAAGTCAGCTAAACGTTTTAATTACGTTGTGTTGTAAAAGGAATATTAAGCTTCTCAATGATCAAAATTCGTGTTTGTCAAACTGCTATATAACCAGTGTATTTTTTCTGACAAAACGGTTGGTTCAAAATTTTTGAAATTTTTATATTTGTGTTAAAGTGTCAAAGTAAATACTTTGACAAAATTTTATGAAAATTAAACGAGCAAAATTAATTTTAGTGAAAGTGTTGGGAACCACCTTAAGAATTACTTAAAGATTTAGGATTTGAATTTGAATCTATTTATTCAATTCAGATAGGCTTTTTGATATACTTTGTAAAACGATCTCCATTGTCGTGCTTGTGGCAATTTAAACTATTTTTTATCATTGATGCCTAATTTTTTTTACAAAATCTATACTTAATATATAAGTATATGAATTTAAAGCCAGCACTGGTAAAACAGTTCTAGAAAACAGACACCAAGAGGAGAACAGGATTTTAAAGAAAGTGCTCAATAAACCTTATACTTATCTTTAAATTTAAAAACAGTTGTTATATGTAATGTATATGCTTATATTTACATAATTAGTCGGGTGGGGTAGGGGTCGCGCCTTCAATCAAAACAAGATAATCATTAACAATAGTATTCCTGTGCCACGTCTGCCTTTTTTATATGTTTATTTATATGGGAAAATGTAAGTAAATCTTTGTCCAACTTGACACTTTTCATTCATTTGATTAAGCATCTTGAGACTTGAAAAATTGTTTATCGATAAATTTCTGTTTTGATGAAAACGATATTATTTTGACGATTGTCAGCACTGGCTGAGTTTGACAACACAACATATTTCAGAGGTCCTAATCCAAGAGAAAAATAAATCAGAGAATGTTTCTTAAGTTCGAAATGATCTCTATATAGGACGTTATATTCTTCATTGATTAAAAACACATTAGTTTATACATTCACTTTAGTATCGCAAAGAAAGTCTACCAACATACCGCACTGACTTGACTGCCTTGGAATCAATGTTAATAAAACATAATTGAACGATAGATTATGTTGACAGAAAATAAAACATTGTTTAATGAATCTACTTATCAATAATAGATTATGAAAGATAATGGCACGTTTCATAACAACGCTTTTATCACTTGTACTGAAACATAGTTTATTGGGTCTCCCTAAAATTATATTTGCAAAATAAGTAATTGTTTTTTTGTCTGATCCAATTTACCTTATCTGAGAATAGCATTTTTATATTGACATCTATTTAACACTTTCATGACCAGGGTCCAATTTAGAAGCAAACTTTGGAAAAATCTTGCAACGTTTTTTAAAACTAGCAGACTAGTAACAAAAAACTAAATTATGCAATAGACAATTGCTTCGAACGACAAAGAAATGCAAAATTACTCAAATTATTAGCCATGTTTTGGAAAGTGGCTTAACGCAAATGACGAGCTGCTTTCCATCACTTCACACGGGGTCTCATTTGGTAGTTTGTCTTAATGTTTCTGATGTACACAATTTTAATCTTCGTATTTATAATAAGTTTATTCATTCAATTCTTTAAGGTTTTTCTCTATAGAATATAGGATGTGGTATGAGTGCCAATGAGACAACTCTATTATTTAAAATGCATTTGCTATAGTGTTGTACATCAGTAAACTATGTTGACCTGTGATATAGGCAAAGATTGTCAATTTAAAATCACCTTAAATTAACCCAAATAACGCACTGTCATGTGTTTATCAATTCAATGTTTATCAATTCATTGTTAATTATTCAATTTGATTAGACAAGTGGGCTAATACAAGTTATTACATAAAATGATCCAGATAATGGTAAATGTAAATAGGCGATCCGGGTTGGAAAAAAGCAATTACAAATTAATCCAATAATGGCTATAAAGCTGATACAAAAAGTCACATAGATTATATATTGATGTCTCTATAAATAGCTACAAACAAATATTATTTACTGTTATTGGTGTGTATATATATATATATATATTTGTAACATACTTACCAATGAATGCATATATCACCACAATAATCACAGAAACAAACAGCGTTATTCCTATTGTCAAAAACAGTATATTCAGCACTTTCTTTAAAATCCTATATTCCTCTGGATTTCTGTTTTCTAAAACTATTTGACCATTGCTGGCTTTAACTCTATCATCTAAAAGAACGCGGTTTATTTTTCTCCAAATTGTATTTCGTTCTTTCGCCTCGTCAGTATTAAAACTATCCATATTTTTTATTTGTTTAGAACTATTATCAGGATCCGTTAAAATGATATCAATGCCTCGAGCATCCATTGTCACCGAAGTAGCATCCATTTCAATTTCTTTCCGATTGGTTTTATTTTTTGTGTCTGTCGTGCTGTTAATTTTTGAAAAAGAGGTTTCCATAGAATCCATTTTACTTGATTTTATTCTCCTAGTATCATTGTCATTATTATGTTCGTTAATTGTCGAATTAGATGGCCCTGTATGATGATCAGCTGAATCAAGAATGATAAATCGATTTTGAAAGTATACCACGCGCTGCGTAGTGTTAGGTTGTGGCGGGAATCTATCAGACGACATCTGTGACAACCCATTGATATGTTTCAGTTCTGCTTGTTTTGCATTATCAGTAGCATTTTTAGGTCGTCTGTCTCTACTGTCACGTTGTGCGCGTGACTTCTGCTGCTGCATTTTCTCACGCGATCCAGATGAATGAATATGCACCTTTTCACTTTGCCGTTTTCTGTTTGTGTCTGTCATTTTGTTTCTTTTAGCTTGCACCTCTGCATTTTTTATCTTTGCTTTCTTCCATAATGTTAAAATAGTAGGGTCTTTTTCGTCATCATATTTTGATTCCGGTTTCCCCTGCACATTTTTAGAAGTAAAATCATCAGTAGCTTTTATTTTATCATCATCATCTGTTTTTCCTGACTTCCTATCCTGCAACACATTTATGATATTGAATTTACAACATATAGTTTGTTTTCCTTAGAGGACTGTGAACTTTACAATACAACACGGTTATTGTTACACTTTTAATCAGTCATACTATTGAATAGTTTATCACTGTAAATAACTTTTTCATTCAAGTTAATGTAACAGATGCTGTATTCATAGTGATGTGTTATTTACAAAAAAGTATAAATTTATATGTGTAGGTTGTTTAAATTTGTAATTATATTGCAAACAAATATTTTTAATGTACATTGTAACCTGCGTTATCCGACACGCTGGGGGACTAGAAAAAAATCGGAGTAAGCAAGATTTCGGAATAATCAGGGTTTTTTCTGCAAGGATAGGCATATTTTGGGACCATAACAAATTTATCGGTTAAAACAGGATGTTGGAATTCTGAGATATCGGATAGGGCAGGTTACGCTGTACATGTGTGTCAACAATAACATCAACCGTGACGGGAAAAAATCAATTATAAGGCATATTTAATGAATGTTTTTAAAAAATTATCGTTAAAACATTTCCTAAAATAGTAAAAGTGTTGAATAATTTAGCAAATGATTTGACGAGCAGCATTCCTGTATATAACGCCATATTGCTCAGTGGTGTATGAAATTCCATGAATCAATTTGCTGGTAGTATCATATACACGCAATCTAGTAATTAACTTGTAAATCGTCAAGCGGGATTAATGAAGGCTGAGCGTAGTAGTTCAGAAATTATATGAGATATGATAAAATTGTAAATTATAAAAAAAATAACGACTGAAACATATGCATTAAAAGGTGAACTTTTATATGTTTATAGAAAATAAACTAATACAAACAGAAAAATAAAGGCATAAATAGGTACCAAAATCCAACAAAAGATTTAAAGAAAAAAAGAAAAACAATAGATTGATAAACATCAAAATGCTTTTACACTAATTATTCTCAACTTTTTGAATTTAATTATTGTACTTTGCAGCCATTCCCTTGGCATAGGTAACATATATTCAGTATAAACCCTTATATCGGCATTAGAGGCAGCGAAATCGGTATATATGTTACCCAGATTAAGACACCTTCCATCGAAGTATTTAACAGTAAACAAAACTCTACTTGATGCGTTCAATGCTCCGATTTGGGATGCGGACATTGTTATTATACGCAAATGGCATTCCATACCAGAAAATCCATTCCACCCATTTATATTTCCGTATATAGTAGTAGGGTGTTTATGGTTGGTGGCATAACTAATACTAGCTGTACTATATCAATACATTGTATATATTTTACAAGTCTCGAGTTGCACTATAATCATTTAAAATATGCATGTTGATTTTGCTGTTAGGGAGCTACCATTTGATTTTTATGGGGGGGGGGGGGGGGGGGGGGGGGGGGGCTAGGATGAAAATTTTTGTCCTGCTTTTTTTTTTAATTGTAATCTCTGTCCTGCCTTTTTATTTTTTACTCTATTCGGTCCTGCCTTTTTTTTTTACTAGTTATCCTGACTTTTTTTACACAAATTGTCATCCTGCCTTTTTTTTACCAAGTTGCTCATCCTGCCTTTTTTTTTACTCAAAACTCCTGTCCTGCCTATTTTTTTCAAATTTCATCCTAGCCCCCCCATAAAAATCAAATGGTAGCTCCCTTAAGTGTTTTTGTGATTTTACTTTTTACCCTATAAACGTAAGACAAAATATACGAATGTACACATTTGTACAATAGTCATGGTGACATTTAAAAAGAACATTAAAATCTAGACATCCGAATTCATACTAGATGGTATGGTGAATATCAAACTATCTTCGAAAATGCAACTCGATTCTTAACAGTTCGGACAATATGAACAGTTTCAATTCAACTTAAAAGCGACAGAAGGGACCTCGGACCCCTCGAAGTAATTTATGACCACTGAAAGCTTAAAATTGTAAATTATGTTAAGTTAAATAATACAGTATATAGTCTCATAGTTTTCATACAACCCAAAACTACAAATGTATACAATGTTAAACAACATATTGAACCATATGGGAAAACTTTATAACGCATTATCTCCTGTTTTTAATTTTTAACATTTAGTTTCCGTTTAACTGGGATGAATTATGCATACTTGTATTAAGTCGAAACAATGCTTTGACATTTGATATGCAAGTTTAACATTTGTACCAAACGAAATAATATGTTGTACCATTGACATTTCGTGCCATATGGGGAAAACTACATATATATACCATTTCGCATTAAATAGATCAAACTCGTATTTAAAATTTTTGAATGATATAAGATATTTACATGTACTCTAGCAAAGTGTATGTACATTTGTTACAGATTGAGATTGTTAAAAAAAAGACGATTGTTAAATGAAAGAGAAACGTATTATTAGCTAATCTTCACAACGCATTTTCGCTGAGATTTTTTATAAACATTTATTTTCCTTTTAACTGTGGTGAATTATGCATACTTGTATTAAGTCGAAACAAAGCTTTGACATAGACAAAGCGTAACGAGATATGTAATTTTTCTTTTTATATACATAGCTGAAAGCCTCTCATTCATATCATGTCATTTTTTTTCTTTCTCGTTAAGTGGTAAAAATCAATGATGGTCTTTCTGTGACAGATCTCTAATGACAACGGATATATAAAATATGTACATGTTAGATCAGCATAAATACATAATTCGACGCAGTATGGTAGTTAATGGCAAATAATAGATCATAGATACCAGGATTACAATTTTATATTTACGCCAGACGCGCGTTTCGTCTACAAAAGACTCATCGTTGACGATCGAATCAAAAAATGTTTGAAAGGCCAAATAAAGTACAAAATTAAAAAGCAATGAGGACCAAAATTTCCTAAAAGTATTGCCAAATACATCTAAGGTAATCTATTGTTGAGGTAGAAAAGCCTTATTCTTTTTAAAAAATCCAAAGTTTTGTTAACAGTTAATTTATAATTATGAACATATCAATGATAACTCAAGTCAACACAGAAGTGCTGATTACTGGATCGACTTGTGACGGAGAATCACTCTACTTGAACATGGCACCGTTTTGGTCAATATAAATATTTTGAAATTTACAGTATTGTCAGATGCCTTCGTTTTGCATTTCTGAATTTAATATTTTTGTAAGAATCTGAGGTCAATTAGAATTATATTACGTCATAACACTTCCGGTATTAGATGAGATAGTACTGCGCAACTGCAACCTCAATGTGTTGCTAACTTTGTTGTCGAGCGGACGTGGTTTGTCTCGATGCGCAACCTCTAACTAAAGATTTCCTTAAAGATATATTAAGGCAATGTGATTGACTTGTACATATATTTTATTTATATTAAATAAAAGTATATGTCTAAAGAGATTTTTTACGCAAGTAAAAATCTTATAAATATTTCGTTTGTGAAACGAGATTAATATACTACTTGACAAAGATGGCGGACGCCATGCTGCACAATGAGAAAGGAGATAAAACTCATAAATCTTCTTTTGAAGATGATTTACTAAGGTTAGATGAAGATGAAATAGCATACGAAGGGAAGGGTAAAGGTCCCGCTAAAAGAAAATGCTCAAAACCTATTGCCAGTAAAAGTAGTCAGGTAGCGGTCCAAAGGTTAATAACAAGGACGCTAAAGGAAAGACTGTGGTAAACAAGGGACACGAGGTGTCGGCTAGTACGTACTTCAGATAGTAATAATAATGTGATTATTAATATGCTTACTGACATGAGAAATGAACAATCTTCAACTAATAAAAGGTTTGAAGATATGAACAAACGTATAGACGTTTTGTATAAGGGAGCTACCATTTAATTTTTATGGGGGGGGGGGGGGGGGGGGCTAGGATGAAAAATTTTGTCCTGCATTTTTCAGTCTAATCGGTCCTGCCTTTTTTTTTTTTTTTAGCTTATCCTGACTTTTTTTTACCTAAATTGTCGTCCTGACTTTTTTTTTGCAAGTGTCACATCCTGCCTTTTTTTTTACTCAAAACTCCTGTCCTGCCTATTTTTTTCAAATTTCATCCTATGGTTCTTGTTTCGATTCCTGTTTTCATGATACTAGGAACAAAAATTCCTTTTCAGCCATTCTGATTCCATGTCCCTTATATGTTTAAAACCCAGCTTTTTTTTTTAAATTTAATAAGGTCTCTTAATTTTCACTTAACAGGTAATTTGTTCTATATATTATTTTTATGGCACACTACACACAGCAAGGGGCCTTATGTTTTCTTGTCTTTGCGTACTTCCGTCGGCCCAAAAGTTTGTACGCTTGTCAAATCGTCAATCATGGCGTGAAGTATTAAAATGGTGGCTTTTTTCATTGCTTATAGTAGTTCTCATTCTGATGATAACTCTTTGAAATATTAATGTTTTGACCAATATTCTGTTGTATCTTATCATAGAAACGTGGTACTGTTTCCCTTAGAACACATAATGTTGTTTGTGATTAATTTATTTTTCTTGAGCCATTTAGTTTTCGACTTATTTAGTATTTTTAGCTTTAGACCTTGACGAAATGAGAAATTTAAATAAATGATTAATGTGTAAAACTAAATATGCAGTTTTAATACTCTTTTTAGGCATTCATGTGACAAGAATGTATGTTACTTAGAAGCGTAGAACATTTTGATAAAATATATACCGCGTAAGAACTAAATTATACAGAAATAGTGATTACGCAACTTACAAGCAATGACCAAAGCTCGGTGAAGGTCGGGAAAGTTCGGAGAGCCGACAACCTTGCTTCGGAAGTTGAGTACATGTGACGTTTCTTTGTTAAAGTCAGCAGACTACCTCTGTTTCGGTTATCATTAATATTAAAAGAGGAGCTACCATTTACTTTAATTCCTTAAACCACATAAAGTACTAACACTTACACATTCTCCATGATTCATTTCAGTTGTAGAAACAAACATCTCACTATTTCCACTTTATTAGATATGTATCTCCAATTTCTTTGTGTAAATGAAGCAGACCATTCTTGTAGTGATAACTTTTCCCGCATGAAGACATTTTGAATAGGGAGAATTTTTACAACCGATGACGAATTAATTTAAACATAAATTCCTTCATTTCATCCAGGGATGACTTTTGCAACATAAAGACATATTTAAACACAATCGATACAGTTGCAACTATTTCTTTCTATAGTTTTATTGCAAGTACTGAATATGTATGCACTATTTGTGTCTGTTTTACTACTTCGAAAAAATACAATATATAGATATAGGAAGATGTGGTGTGAGTGCCAGTGAGACAACTCTCCATCCAAATAACAATTAAAAAAAAAATGTTAAACCATTATAGTTCAATGTTCTTATTCAAATGTAAGTGTTGGTTTAGTATTTTCCACAAGTTTCTTCAGTAATATATATGCATGAAATATTATTTTTATGATTCTTCCATATAGTAATAACATATTCAAAAATGTATAAGTTAAAGTGTCCGTTGCTGGTTAAACTGGTCTCCTGTCCATTTGTATGGCCCAGAGTAGTAATCTGGTTAACTGCCACAACAATAATGAAGGAATTGTATCTCATTATGTATTATCTACGAGAATTAGGAATTCTGGAACTTTGAAATCTTGACTTATCAAAGCAGTCTCAAATGTGAAATACCAATTGAGTAGGCTACGTAAAATGAACTGAACAATGGTACTTTAAAAATGTGTTCTTACTGTGAGATAGTTAGTCAGGTCTGAGTCAGTAGATTGAACTTTCCACAGTTGAAAATGTCTATCAAATATGCTGTCAACATTAGTATGTTCAAAATAAGTATCCATAATCCAAAAAAAATTGAATCAATCTTTAATTCCATAAAGAATTATCCTGTTATAATCAAAGCTAAGTTCTTGCACAACTATGTATGATTAATGTATTGTTACAAGTAACTTCTATTGGTATTACAAATATATAATGAAGATACAAGAGTATATATGATTTATTTATCATCATTTATTATTTGATGAAGTCATAAACCATAGTAATTTATATTTCTAGCTGTTGGGTATAGCAATAGGAGTTCCTTAATTCTAGTTATAACACCCAATATTAGCTTTCACAAAAAGTTGTTTAAATATATGACACTGGAATGACGTAAAGACGTCTTACCATTTTAGTTAAAAGAGTATATTAACTCAACTTTCATCTATTTGTTTTTTTATTTCATAGAATATGAATTATAACACTTCATATTAACTTTCCCACAAAGCTGTATGAATATAGGATAATGACTTTAACACTGGTCTTGCCATTCCAGTTATAAGAGTATAAGCCAATTTTCAATTAAAAGACTACTGTTTTGTTTGCTTGTTTTTTTTTCGTAGAATAAATGTTGATACACTTGCCTATATAATATATGCATTCAGTAATTCAAACTAGAATATATTATAGATTAGACCGTTGGTTTTCTTGTTTTTCTTGTTTTACATGTCGTCACTTTTGGGTCCTCTATAGCTTGCTTTTTGGTGTGAGCCAAGGAACTTGTTAACTCTTTATGCATTGCCTCTTGGATGGAGGGTTGTCTCATTGTCACTCATACCCTATCTTCTTGTTTATAAGAAACCAATATATATGTTACATTCTCTTTTTTTATTGATAGATAACTCTAGATTCTAACAAAAGTTAAGAATTTTCAAATTTGTTTTTATGATTTTCTGCCAAAAAACTTATTGTTTATCCAACATCTCTATTTGAACCCGAATTGGCTATGCACTTGTACATTCTTCACAATTTAACGGACGCCCCACTTTTGCAAATGATTTAGTGCCAGTCGGAAGTAAATCAAAAATTTAATTAGCAAATGTAAACTTTCAACTTTCAACATAAAACAAATAACGTACGGTAACATAGAGGACATATAGTTGTTAATTTCAGTGTCATTTTAGTCTCTTGTGGAGAGTTGTCTCGTTGACAATCATACCACATCTTTTTTTTGTATATAAGATATCAATAAGCTGTTGATATATACAGAGTACTTCAAGCACAATGCTTTGAAACTATTTTCTACCTTTGAATCAAATCAAATTTTGAAAAGGAGAATGTTTATACTACTAATATGGTCACATGGTTCAATGATATTGTAGTAGCAAATCGTACAGATGAACAGTAGCGGATCCAGCCAGTTTGAAAAGGGTTCCCAACTCAGGATAAGGAGGGTAACCCATATGTCCCCATTCAAATGCATTGATCATCCAAAAAAGGGGGTTCCAATCCTCGGACCCCCTCCTTTGGAGACAAGTGCCTGTGTTTGGAATCCGCCACTGAATGAGGCCTGTATGGTAAATCCCGTAAAATTTATTAACGCGGGGATCTTTGCAACACGGCAATAATGGTTGGTAAATATTATACAGTAAAAATGAAAATAGAAAGGAGAGAATAAACTGCAAATAATTCTAAGAAGTATGCATGACAATTTGCAAATGAATCGTTCTATATTATGACACAACTTTTATCTTTGTGCTCAAAGAAACACAACTCTTTATAATTCCGTATTATTCATTGTGTGTATTTGTTGTTACAGTAATGTTCGTGTTTTATCATTTTTGGTGGTTGGTTTCTTTGCTGGTTTTTTTTTTGTTTGTCTTGATGTATGGGCTGTGTTTTTTTGCTTTTTTTGTATGTTTTATTTTTGCAGAGGTATTTTCAAATTTTATACATACTGATGCTTTTCTAACTTTATATACCTGCATACTTAATTTAATACAAACTTTACGAAAACTAGAAAGTTCTGTTCTCCATAAAAATCATATAAAGATATTCATTTTTAAATAGAAAATGACCAGTACCTTAAAATACAAATCAAACACGTTCTTATTTCTCTATGTTTCTATTATTTCATTTTTAGAAGTTGATCGAAAGTCCTTCAGCAATTGATGAACGTTTGTTTTTTTGTGCAGTGGAAAATATTACACGGCGCATGGCGAAAACAACATTGGTGTTAATGGTTGTAATCGTTACTTTTCTAGATTTGTACGCGGACATTAACATGCTAGCTCATACAATAACAGTCAAAGGCGATGTCATTCTACGCGTGTGGAAACTTAAAATCCGTCTTGAAATCTTCGAGCCCACATAAATAAACATTACAGTAACATTTTACGAAGAAATAATGAATGAATGTGTAGTGTATATATATATACACACATTATTTCGACATATACAAATATTTGATAGATCACTTACCTTCGACGATTTCGGCATCTTTTCGTTTTAAGAAAAACCTACACGTACATGTAGCTGACTCTGAGAATTCGTTTACAGTTTGTGTTATTCTATTGTATAAATATTCATGCAATACACATTAAAATGTTAGAATGTTTACACAAAACTTTAAGTGTTTAAATGATAATAAAAAGAAGTTTACGGTCTAGTAGATTTGAATTCCGTGTGGTTTTCGTTTAAAATTAAAATTTCTGCTATTTAAATCTTTTATATAATAAACGCTTGGTTGCATGTATATATTATTTTCGTACAGTAGCATGTACATATAGTATAGCCGTCAGTTATTTGTATATATCAATCTAATTAAAATATTGATCTCTGATTACGTTATACTACATATGAGCTCATATGTAGTATAACGTAATCAGAGATCAATATTTTAATGAGCTCATATGTAGTATAACGTAATCAGAGATCAATATTTTAATTAGATTGTTGTATATATATACATGTATGCTGGATCTTTCATTTGTTGACAAATAAATAAGTTCAACCGTATATCATTGCAAAACAAGCATTAGTATAGTGTCAACAATGACTGTAGTCGCGATCATGCAGCCGCTTTTCATGTACATGTAGCTATATTCATATATAATTTTGCGTCTGAGTAATCAAGACTACAATGAATGTTAACAGTAGCTATGAAATATTATTTTTTATTATTTTTTTTTATTTAAGAGCCTGTGTCTCTTACCTTGGTATATTTGCACATCAAACAAAGAAAACAGATCGTCAGATGGATTCATGACAAAATTGGGTTTTGGTGATGGTGATGTGTTTCGAGATTTTGCTTTCAAACATTCTTGCTACTTACAATTTAGTCTATCTATAATGAACTTGACCCTTTAGATTCAGAGGAAAATATTTTGTAAAAACTAATGAAAATTGTTAAAAATTGACTATAAAGGGCAACAACTCGTTAAGAGGTTAACTGACCATTTTGGTCATGTTCATTTAATTGTAAGTCTTACTTTGCTGAACATTATTGCAGTTTACAGTTTATCTCTATCTATAATTATAGTACTCAAGATAATAACAGAAAAAGGCAAAATTTCCTTAAAAATTACCAATTAGGGGGGGGGGGGGAAACACAACAACCAGTTGTCAAATTTATCTGAAAATTTCAGGGCAGATAGATATTGACCTGATAAAGAATTTAACACTGTCAGATTTGCTCTAAATGCTTTGGTTTCAAAGTTATAAGTCAAAATCTACATTTTAACCCGATGTTCTATTTATAGCCATGGTGGCCATCTTGGTTGGTTGGCCAGGTCACCGGACACATGTTTTAAACTAGATACACTAAATTAAATAATGATTGTGGCTAAGTTTGGTTAAGTTTTGCTCAGTAGTTTCAGAGAAGAAGATTTTTGTAAAAGATTACAAAAATTTACGAAAAATTGGTAAAAAATGACTATAAAGGGCAATAAATCCTTCAGGGGTCAACTGCCCATTTTGGTCATGTTGACCTATTTGTAGCTCTTACTTTGCTGAACATTATTGCTGTCTACAGTTTATCTCTATCTATAATAATATCAAAGGTAATAACCAAAAACAGCAAAATTTCCTTGAATTACCAATTCAGGGACAGTAACCCAACAACCGGTTGTCCGATTCATTTGAACATTTCAGGGCAGATAGATTTTCACTTGATAAACAATTTTACCCCCACGTCAGATTTGCTCTAAATGCTTTGGTTTCAGAGTTACCAGCCAAAATATACAGTTTACCCCTATGTTCTATTTTTAGCCATGGTGGCCATATTGGTTGGTTGGCCGGGTCACGCAACACATTTTTAAACTAGATACCCCAATGATGATCGTGGCCAAGTTTGGTTTAATTTGGCCCACTAGTTTCAGAGGAGAAGATTTTTGTAAAAGTTAACGACGCCGGACGCAAAGTGACTTCGGGCCAGGTGAGCTAAAACCCGTTATGTTCTCCCTATAAAAAATGGTATTTACTGCAAATGAGACAACTATTCACTTAAGTTCAAATACAGTGGATGTCAGCAATTATAGTCAAAAGTAGCCTTCACCAATGAGAAAAAATAACTAACCTATAACCCCTAACATCTTGTTTTTATGGACTGGTCATTGTACATTATTGAATAGTTGGATAAGTTATTCATTGTTTCACCTTTACCTTATTACCTTAATGAATTAGTTCCGAATGTATTATGTCAGAATATGAGATGTTTTTATGCAACAATAATATAGGGTTATTGGGGAATATTGTCCCGAGTAGAATTTTATATATGTTCTACGAGGGACAATATTCCCCAATATTCATGCAATAACCCTTTTATTGTATAGCAATATAATATTTGAAAGTAAAAATTGGTTTAAACTAAGATTTTGTCGTTAATGACGTCATGAATTTTGAAGATTTATTGCACTAGTGCAATTTTATACAATGTGTGTTTTTTTAACTTCTGAAAAACTGAATCAGATATTCACTGAGGCCAACATATTTACCGAAACAAAAGACAGTAAATGTTTTATTCGAATCCATATTCCGAGAGAAATGAATGTTATGGAAAATATTTAATATCAAACGTTTTTTACCAAAATTATACATGTAAAAGCACGTGACGTTTTGCGCGGTGAATATCCTTTTTACGCAAGTGAATATGCTTAAAATTTTATCAATATGGAATCATATACAATTACTGTTTTTTGATGAGGTAAATATGCGGTTTTATTGACTTTTGAAAAACTGATATTCACTGAGGCCGACGGCCGAAGTGAATATCAGTTTTTCAAAAGTCAATTAAACCCCATATTGACCGAAACAAAAGACAATAATTGTTTTATTCCATAATCCGAGAGAAGAACATGTATTTAAGGAATAACATATACCAAAATAAATTTAACATGAACAATCTAACCATAACGTTGCATGTAAAAGCGCGTGACGTTTGGCGCGGTGAATAACACTTTCTCAGGTGAATATGCTTTTTTTATTCAAAATCCAATTCATATAGAGAAACCTACTAAAATAATACCAATATGGAATAATATTGTTTATTGTCTAGGACGGAAACAAGTTAAGTTCAATATTTGTTAAGAAATTATAAAATTACTCTTAAATGTTTGTTGAATAAGATTGCGAATTCAACAATATGGCAGTTTTTACATATACTTTTCCACCAAGTTTTCATAACACAGAGGTTTTTTCCGCAAATGAAATCAAGCATTCTTCAGAAGATTGAGAACCTTTTTCAGATCATGTATTTTCATTCTTTGAAAAAAGAAATTACTTTGAAAAGAAACGTGGCAATATATATCAGACTGAGTATAATATATAGTATTCGCATGTGTTCGCAATATGTAAAGCTTGACTGTGCGTATTCAAATGAAATCAGCATTTTTCATTGCTGTTATAATTCATATTTATAATACATACCAAATCCGTAAGTTAATGAACTCGAAATATGAACGATATATATAAATAAGAAGATGTGGTATGATTGCCAATGAGACAACTGTCCACAAGAGACCAAAATGACACAGACATTTTAAAACAACTATAGGTCACCTTACGGCCTTCAACAATGAGCAAAGCCCATACTGCATAGTCAGCTATAAAAGGCCCCGATATGCCTGTTATTGTACATAAAAAGTCATTTAAATTATTCCAAGGCCGGATTCGCCTACCTAACAAAACAAAATATTGTTAGGTACTATACATATTACATGACTAAATGACTGTATACTTATTGGATGTATTTCAGTTGTTTTATTTCATCAATGATAATTATTCCATCTTATTTGATTTCTAAATAAGTAAATATCGATAAGTGTTTATTTATAGAACTTGAATGATTTAGAAGAAGAAAGAAAAAAATACTTACATTTGTACAAACAGGATTTGCAATTATATCTCTACTAAGGGCAGAAATGTATTCTTAGACTAAATAAAATGTCAACTATCCAAAATCGATCCTTCTTTTTATTTTCGAATAATTGCTATTTCTTATTTTCATGCAATTTCTTATTGACATCTATTTTCAACAATCTTTCATCCATAATCGAATTATTAAATATTGATGGACTTACTGGAGAACTTACTGGTGATAAAAACCCTTAGATCTAATAAATTCTTAATGTACATATATATATATATGATAGATGGAATATTGTCAATTTACCTAGTTTTAAGTAAGGCTGCGTTGTTTTAAGTCATAAATGAGCGAAAACACATGATTGCTTATGATTAACTTTTCTCAAATGTGTGTAAAATAGGTACATGTACTAGTATATCTCATTTCTGTCTAGTAACTTTCATTTTGATATTAGCAGTGTCCTAACGACACAGTTGTCAGTATAGTTTACATTTGCAGAGCTAATAATTATAAAAAAGAAGATGTAGTATGATTGCCAATGAGAAACTCTTCCCACAAGAGACCAAATTAAATGACAGAAATTAAAAACTATATGTCACCGTACAGCCTTTAACAATGAGAAAAGCCGGTAAAGATTAATGGTTTGCATTGATTTTGAAAACAAACAGTCCGAAAACTTATTTTTTCTGATTAAACTTTAACATAAATTTGAAAAGATATGGAGAGTAAAAGCGGTGACAATGCAAATTTCCATCGAACACAATTCCTGAAAATGCAATTAATTAAGATATATATGAAGGAGTGAGGGGGCCTCTAATGCAATGTTCATATAATTTTCATTGTAAATCGCGTAAAAAAAGTTGATCGGTGCTGAAATTCAAACTTGATCGCGACATTTTTTAAGTAAGCATATATCTGGTTTGATGGTTTTACACTTAACTTGCTATTTTGGGGCCCTTTATAGCTTGCTATTCGTTGTTTAGCCAAGGCTCTGTATTGAAGACGGACTGAGTACTTAGACATTTAATGGTTTACTTTTAAAAATTATGACTTGAAAAGAGAGTTGTCGCATTTGCAATCATACCACATCTTCTTATATCTTTATATCATACATTGAACTTTATTCATTTGAAGTATTATATTGTTGTGAATCACGTATAATAAATTTAACTGTAATCTAATCTATAAACTATGACGATATACATGTACGTTATAGTTCCTTTTTTACTGTGTTCAAACATTACCAATTAGATTGCGGGACAATCCTATGACATGAGCAAGTATGTTTTCCTTATATCTTAGTGATTTTTTTAACAAAACTAGATCTATCTACGTCAACATTACTTATATTTCTTATTTTAGTATACAGGTAGCTTCTAACCTTAAAATCATTATCACGAATTCCGTTTAAATTATGACCCCACGTTATATATAAAAGTAAACTAAGATTTTACGAGAAGTAATAATAAACGTATACGTGGTAGATCCGAGGCATTTAAATTGTCATATTTTTCCTTTTGAAAATATTTATTTAAGTGATAATTACTAGAGGTATATTACTTATATTAACTTAAAGTCACTGTAGTGAACTTCATATTAAGAAAGGAAAAAAAAAGATTTGTCAAAGGATCGAAATCGTCAAGTTATTGACGCAAAATAGTGTCGAGAACCGTTAATTTTGGTTGTTATATTCGCTCATATTTACCTCCTCTAGTGGCGGAAAGTATTGAAGACGGTTAGGTCTAGAATTCTACGAGTTAATTAATTTACAGTGTTGAGATCAAACAAACTATCATAAGATGGCATGTGCAGGATGTTGCTGTGATTCCACGCCCATATCCTGGGTATCATATATTGTTACATGGGTAGCTCTCATATGTGGATTGGTTGCCATTTTTACTCCGTACTGGAACGAGCAGGATAATAACCCTGATGTTGACTTTGCTGGACTGTTTTCTCAGTGTAAAGACGACATAAGTAACTGTTTCTCGATATCAAATGTTCTCAATGCTTATAAAGGAACAGGTAAGATATATTTTCAGTTTTTTTCCACTTCCGCCAAATATTTCTTATTCAAGTTTAGTTCTTTTGCCTCTAATGCAAATCTTTTTTAAATAAAATTGAGAATAGAAATGGGGAATGTGTCAAAGATAAAATAACCCGACCAAAGAGCAGAAAACAGTCTAAGACCACCATGCTCAAAAATGCTGCCGGATTAAATATGTTTTTTGAGATATCACCCCCCCCCCCCCTTTTTTATATCTCTAGCCAATGTAGAAAAACAACCAAACACACAGCAATTATACCCAAAACCTACCATCAAAGCAGAAAAACAACTACATTTCGTAAACATTCCTCTATTCGAAGTAACATAAAAAAATGTGGTGCACACTGTTAAATAACCCGCTACGCGCGTTATTCAGTGTGCACCAAATTTTTTATGTAATTTCTTCATAGACAGAATTTTTTTTACTGTCATTCCTTAAATAAACTAACATTAAAAAGCTATGAAGAAATGCGATGATATAATATAACCACAAATCGAAAATATCAAAAGCAAATGCGACTACATGATGGATGAACCTTAACCAATTCACCGTTCAGTAATACGTTCTAGCTCTTTGCAATAATTCATACGTTCGATTAAGAATGTTTAGTCCTCAAGTGAAAGTTCGATTAAGAATTTTTAGTCCTCAAGTGAAAGTTCGATTAAGAATTTTTAGTCCTCAAGTGAAAGTTCGATTAAGAATGTTTAGTCCTCAGGTGAAATGTTCCTGTGTTTTGAATGAACTTCATTGACGATTTCAATAACTGAAAACTGTAAAATGTAAACCGAGGATTATATTTTAATTCTTAAGAATTTTACTGTATATCCTTTTGATAACCATGCATGGATACATCTATACAGTTAGGTGTATATCGTTCAGAATAACTTTACACAAAACTAGTCAACTGTGTCACATTACAGACTCTGATATATGATGCGTTTTAAAATGAAATGAAACGAAAACACATTTTTCATTAAATTTTTAAGTTGATTTTATTGATCAATATGAAAGTCTGTCAAATAATTGCTGTTTATAGATAAGTTGAATAAATAACATTGGAATCGTGTAATTTCGGAAAATATTTGAAATACGTAAGTGAACTTAATTTAAATCGTATCTGCAACAATCAAAGAAGTCCTATAACGGTTTCCGGTTCTCGGTCTGCAGGCGAGAACCAAAATACAGACGAGACAAAATCACTGACTTTTGTCGAACTCAGCCTCTGTTTTAAAAAATTAAGCGAGTCACAATACTGAAAAAAGTCACAATGAAAGTCTTTTTACGTAATGACTTATTTGTGAAGGGCACGGTCTTGTAAAGTATCGTGAAGACGATGCATTACGTTTGCGCGCATTTCCACCATTGCCGATTTCACTATATATTTATTTTGTTATTTTGTTATAAAAGAGGGACGAAAGATACCTAAGGGACAGTCAAACTCATAAATCGAAAATAAACTGACAACGCCATGGCTAAAAACGAAAAAGACAAGCAGACAAACAATAGTACACATGACACAACATAGAAACCAAAGTCAAAGAACCCCACCAAAAACAAGGGGTGATCTCAGGTGCGCCGGAAGGGAAAGCAGATCCTACTCCACATGTGGCATCCGACGTGTTGCTTATGTGATGACAAATCCAGTAAATAGTCTTATTCGGTAGGTCACATTTATGAAAGGGAAGGGGATTGTAGTTACGACGTAAGGAACATATCCGATATCATTTGTGAAACGGTTATTCCATAACTGTCAACCAACTCGTAATGGCGTCCGTAAAATTTATAAGTGAAGTAATAAAGATCATGGCATATGAGAAAACTTTTATTTTAGGAAGACGCACATTATTTATTTTGTATATATTAAGCTTAATTTTTCGACAGTTGAAAAAAGTAATAATTTCGAGTATATCCCAGAGTGCGGTATTTTCTCGCTGTGTTGAAGACCCATTGGTGACCTGTTGTTCTGTTTTCTGCCCTTTGGTCGGGTCTCTTTGATACCGTCCCCATTTCTATGTTTATCTTACCACGACCTTTTTGTTTACACTGTATTTTAAAGTTTATAAAACACCTCAAAATATAAAGTAAATAAAATTTTCAAGTGTCTTTTTTGCGCAGAAAGAATTTAAAAGAAGTTTAATTTGTTTTTCAATGTACAAAGTGTTTTATTTGGTATATAAAATTGCTCTTTTGATATACTTTGTTAGAAAAACAACTCTAAACAGACATTTGCAGATACTTTTCTTCAACAAATCTTTTGTCTTAGGAACTTTGATTCGATGTTGTAAAAACGTAAACAGATTCCGTTTTCAATTGAAACTGAATTTAAAACAAGAGATACACGACGTATACAAGCTTTTAAGAAATAAAAAGATTTCATGGTGAAAAAAATGGTTTTCTCTAGATTCTTCATACGAATGTATGTTAAAGGTATAAACCTATAGTATGTCACAAAGTTTAGTCGGGTTTCAATTTGATATTTTAGCTCGTTTTTATTAGCGACCGGAATAATAGCATAAAACATTTAAGACAGCAAATTTTTCGAAAGAATAAACTCTTCAGGAACGGACAGCCGAAAACCGAGACACTTTTTTTTCAATTTCCGACTGGCTCGTTATTAGCAACTGCATTTAAAAAAAGTATTGAGCAGGTAATGGTAATTTTTGTATACTAAACAACGAAAAACAGACACTCATACCACATCGATATTAATATGGTTTTTTTTAACAGAAAAGTCAATAAAACGACTGTGGGACTTAGGTGAAATATTACCTCTACCAATAAGAACCCTAGAAGTGTCATCCATTGGTACATTGTTTCTAGTTTGACCTTTCAATTTGGTGAAAAATAATATCTAAATAAAAACATTAATTATCTCCTCACTTTATATTTAACATCACTCTCAACATACCCAAATTATCCTGATACAATAAAAAGAAAATAATATCCTCCACACACATGATAACGAAAACACTGACATACAATTTACAATTCAGTTGAAATAAGAATTAGCATAAACAAGTTCTACGGTTCACGTATTGACTTTATTTTTTTGAAAAAAAGCAATTTATTTTGATTCTTATTGTATTCTTCAATAAAATTAATCTTCTTTGTGTTTCAGATTTTTATGATGATTTCCTCGTCAACTTGTCTCTACAGATGTCGGGATTGGTTGCCCTGATTGTTGCCATAGTTTTATTTTCGATATACAGCTGCTGTTTATCCAATAAATATTTAGCTTATGTAATAATTGGCTTTCAACTGTTTGCATGTAAGTATTTCTGAATATCTTGTTGTTAACTATCACAGACCTTTTTTTTTTGTGTGCCTTAGCTTGGCCCGGTCGGGTCATATTCTAAAGGTTACGAAATAGGTTCTTATTCTTGTTTGGTTGTTTCCATTGACTACAAAATATCAGACCAAATCAATATCCTGTTAGAATAGATTATAACGCAGTAAAGTCTATCAAGTAGATGTAACGCCTACATAAACGTGTATCAGTATATACAATAAAATCTTCAAAAACAATCAAATATATTATTAACATTATTTTTGAATTGCTTCATGAGTTTGGATTTCCCGTTAATATTCATCTGCCAAACTATTTACAAAGATCACGAACGCGAATATGAATGATTCCTTTTAATCATTTTTAAAAGTTTTATAACTTCAGTCTAAGATTGAACCACTATAAAACTATTGAATACCCGATTTATTCTTTTCGAGCCTCTGTTATAGCACTCTGTGTTCGACAACAGACCACGACAAAACTGGGTGTAAACATATTCATTTTAATTACTTCAAATGTTTTTACCATTTTTCATACAGAGGCGTAGCACTCAATTTTGATTAAAATTAATGGGTCGCGAAGTGACTGATCCCGCCTCAACGAGGCGGATATTCGACAGGGGTTCGGGGCCGCTCAAGAACCCGAGAAATTTTGGTATAAATGGTGCATAATCCTGCATTCTGAGCCTCTCCTGACACTTAAATTTTACTCATTAAAACATCATTTTTTTTAAGCAACAATTTGCATGATTTGGGGGCGTCGAATAGATTTCGTGGTCGAGCGTAGCGAGGCGAACTTTTTTTTTTGGACCTTTTTGTGCTAAAAAACAAAAAATATGTATAAAATGAACTAATTAAACAGTTCCTGTATAAATTATTAGATAATGTGGAAGGGTTAAAAATGTGTGATGCCGTATTCTCCCCAAATTAAATTTCTATTCTAAATTGATTAGATAGACCCAAACTATGTACCAATATATGATGTGGGATTTGTCAGTAAAAAATAGACATGGAAAAATTCAGTTACTGAAATAGAGGTCATAACTACTAGTAACCAAAGAATGTAGAAGATTCCAATTCAAACTTAAAATCTTATCCTTAGAAATAGTATTTTTTTCCGAACTCTGCATGCATACATAGTTTACATTACATAAATAATTGATCTGCTATTGATAGTGTTAATGCAAATATCGATAAATATGGCTAAACGTTTCATTTTTAACAAATTAAAGCAGTCAATTAGAGCTTGATTATAATGGTCTTGAATTCCATATGTTGACTTTGAATGTTTTTGAAAGTATTAATTTTTTGGGATCAAATAAGAATCGAAAATGACACAATTTGAACATATTGAACAAGAGATTCTTCTCTCTTGTCGCAACGTTAGAGATCCCTTCATTTAATGGCGGCCAGGGGAAATAATTCGAACTCAAATTAGGTCATATCGAAAACTATCTGTTTTAATTTGTTCATATGTTAAACTTCTTTGATGCTTTACTTTGAACTATTTCAGTCGGAGCAATTATTGCCGGAGCTACTGTTTACGGAGTGAAATGGATGGAATACTACACCGCTGCAACCACCCTTAGTTGGTCATTTGGATTAGATGTCGCTAGTGGTGCTCTTAGTCTTGTAGCTGCCATTCTTCTTATTATTAATTCGTGTTGTCTGTAAAATTACCATGGAAAAGTTCATTACGCATTTTAAACAATTCGTGACAAAACGCATAGCCTAGTTTTTAAAAGGATACTACGCAGCAAATATTTGTGACTAGAAAAGTGGATTGTGAAGAGTTTAATTTGATGTATTAGATAGTGTAAATCTTTCAAATTGCATATTAATTTAGATTCACGTTTTAATTGTAAAAAATTACCAGTGTGATACCAGTTTTTTTTGTCAACTTAAAAAATAATATCAACGAAACATGAATAAGGTAATTTTTAGCTTTAAACGGCATACATACATGTAAGCACCGATAGGCAAATTTAATACAATTTCTTTTTGAAAAGTAATTATATGTGATCGTGCGTATACATTTATGTAAATGAACAAAAATCAAGAGATTGCGGGTAAAAAATGGGCTTTTTGCAATCAAGACTGTGAAACCAAATGACGTTTATTATACAAACCGAACAAGTTTCACTTTATGATTGTAATTTGAACTTTTATTTGTTAATGTTAAAGGGCGTTTCGACCAATAATAATATGTAATTTAAAGACAATGACGTGCCCATAATGCATCACAATTTTGGAATTAATCCCGACATTTTACTGTAATGATTTATATACTGCACCTTTAATCAGGAAAAGGATTTTACGGGTTTCTTTTTACATAATGTTTTATTTATGATATGAATACTGGTACGGTAATGCAGGGGATATGCATATTTGTACTGTAATACGGCAACCTGAAATCACATGACGTTTGTACAGACTGAGAAATTTCTAACCCGTTGTATTGTATATTTGATTGTTATTTATTTTTGTCAATAAATTATAGATTATACATCATAAGCTTTTTTTATTTCTGATTGAAACCCTTTAAAAAATTGGAAACAGCGCTTTTCTAGATTTTCTCTTATCAGAAACGCTCAAAGCTAAACATTTGAAATCCTAGGATTTATAAGTACCGAAACCGTTGAAGAGCTATACCGTTGAAGAGCTATATGACAAAGATACCCAAAATAAATAGCCAAAATCATCTAAAGTCAACTTTGACTGAGGGAGTTGAAACCTTAGTTTCTTAATAATTTCAAAATTTATAAACGGACAATTTTAGAAAAGTTTGTTAAATCATGTCAGTACCGAAGTACTGAGTACTGATCGAGCTGATGATACCCTCGGGGACTAATAGTCCACCAGCAGAGGTATCGACCCAGTGATGTAAAAAAATTGGAAACAACGCGTAATAATTTCATGCGTCTGAAGCGCTTTTCTGGAATTACCTTCATCAGTAACGCTCAAAGCCAATCATTTGAAATCGGAGGATGTAAAAGTACCAAAACCGTTGAAGTTTAAATTAGATTATAGTTTGTACAGTTTAAGGGGATTCGCGGGTCTAAATCATTTATATAGGATTTCTTTATATTTTTCAATAAATGAACTTTATCTTATAGTTAATAGAAAAATAAAATAAAAAAGTGGGGTCACCGTTCATTTGCGCTCACAATCTGCCTTCGAAAGAAGCATACATTTTTGTAAAAGTGTTTTTTTTTCTGTTGAAGTAATAGGAGAAATAAAGGTAATGTCGAAATAAAAAAAAAGAAATTTATTACAGAAATCGCTAAAATTTTACAATAATTTAGTTTAAGTACAGCTTATATGGAAATTATATTAAAAAAGATAGGTCACCGATGAGTTTAAAAAGATATTTCAATTTTAGAGCCAAAAAATGGCATTTTTCCACCAAAGGGAGATAATTTGAAACTTTTTCAATGATGTATACATTTTGAAAGTCATCTGGGGCCAACACGAATTGATTGTTTTGAATGATTTTTGTACCATATGATAAAGTAACAACTACAAAAGGAAATAAATAAAATTTGTAATGAAAAACAAATGTTTGATTTTTTTCTGAAATTTTTATACCCTCGAGCCTCCTTAAGTACTATATATACCATAAATTTTGGAACACCATTCTTCGCATTCTTGATTGAGATGTTAGTATTGTATGATTTTAAATGTGAGTTCATTTATATTTTTTGGAGTATTACGACGTCCATTATCACTGAACTGGTACATAAATGTTGTTAAGAGGCAAGCTGAAGCAAGCCTCCGGGTGCGGTATTGAAAACCCATTGGTGGCCTTAGGCTGTTTTCTGCTTTGGTCGGGTTGTTGTATCTATGTAACATTCATCATTTCCATTCATATTCTCAACTTCATTGATGTTTCCGTGGGAAATGTACAATGCATTTTATTGAAATTTTAAGTAATCAATGTGATTTTAGGGAGTTTATGTATATTTGAAGTCAACATTTCACTCAGTTTCAGTGTGTTGGGTTGTGTTCAATCAACAATACACTTATTTGAAACAAAATGCATTTAACACTTTAGTGATATTTATTTATATAATTCAAAATTTAGTTTTATACACGATAATAAAAAATGTAGACCACATTTAGCCATTCATATAAGAGTAAAAGAGGGATAAAAGATACCACAGGAAGATACTCATATAGATTGAAAATAAACTGACAACGCCATGGCAAAAAAAAAGAAGACAAACAGTCAAAGAATAGAACACAAAACACAACATAGAAAACTAAAGATTAAACAACACAAACCCCACCAAAACTTGGGGTAATCCCATGTGCTTCGGAAGTGTAAGCAAATCTTGCTCCACATGTGCGTGTTGCTCACGTGATTGCATACACGGTAAATAGTCTAATTCGGTAGGTTACATTCGTTCGTAAATGACACTATACACAATGGCTGTATTTCGTTGATGTCTATCATTGTTTTATTTCCTATTATACTTTTGTTAATAAATCAGGTTGTTCGAGTTCTCGTTTGAATTGGTAAGATTGTTCGATGCATGTTTCGTTTAGAGCTTACTATACGGTTCGAGTTCTCGTTTAAATTGGTAAGATTGTTCGATGCATGTTTCGTTTAGAGCTTACTATACGGTTTGAGTTTTGTGAAATGTTGAATATCGTATAATAACCTGTGTGATCGGTTTCATCTAAGTATGATATTTGGTCTCTTGTGGAGAATTCAAATTATACATTCAAGTTTCATGTGGTCTTTTTTAAAGTGACAAAAAAATATAATATACAATTATAATTCAATTTAAAAATTGTTAGAATATAATCTACTGAAAGCTATGGCATACAAGTGCGGTAATCTAAGACAATATGGTAAAGTATAATACGGTACACCATAGAAAGCATAATACGGCACACTATAGAGAGCATAAGACGGTACACCATAGAAATCACTATACGGTATGACATAAAAAGCATAATACGGTATAATATTAAACATATTTCTGTAAAATGCTCTGTTTTTGTTAATCATATTTTGCTGATTTTCTTGAACTTCCAAGCATGTTTCCAAATATGCGATAAGCAAACAGTAGAATGAAAGAAATAGAATATTCCTAGTGGTACGGATATATGTGTAAAAATAGTCCATGCTTTTGCGCCATAAAACTCCAGTTGTTGCGGATTATGTCCTGCTTTTTGAATTTCAAACGTCGCAATAAACCACAAAGAAAAGTTACACAACAATAAGAATGTTACAAACTCTCGTCCTGGTTTTGATTTAACATGATTCACATTTTTCGCAGACAATCGTAATCCAAAAATCATAAATATAGTTTGGGCAGTCGCAACACATATCATCAAAATGTGAACGATAATCATTAACACACCTTTAGTTGTGTCTTTGTAAAAGAACGCTGCGATTAAACTAAACATTGAAAACATGTACAGTCCCGTCATTGATACTAAAATTAATGTCTCCTCAAGCATGTCTTTCGTCTTCCAAATAAAATGAAGATTACGCATGCTCACTGCCGCACCAATAATTGCCGCCATTGCAAAAGACAATATGATGATTTCTGTTGAATGTACAATAATGGCGGTATGTTTGGCATCCGGGTCATGCTTACTGATGACGTAAAACACGATCATACTGCAAACCATGCCAACGAACACAAATATTCCCAGAAAAAGTCCTCTACTGGACCCCGAACAATCCACGCTCATTTTATGTCTCTGTCGGTTTTCTTCTTTGTCTTCTGATTCACTGATAACCAGTTTCTCTTTCACTCCTATGTTTTTCCACATAACATATAGAATTCCTAAAAATATAAGAAAAAATATTAAAATATTGGTTTCTCAATTTCAAATGATATAGGAAGAGTTTTTTGGCGAGTGCATCTACTGTGCAGTATCAGTAGCCTGTTAATATTAGGTTTTTTAGTTCGGAACCTAGCAGTCTAAACTGACTATGCCTGTCATTTTTTTCGGGTTTTTCCTATAGAAAATTGATGAAAAATCTGTATAGTTAGTGAGGCTGGGCACATTCTATACACTGAGCATATAATCAAAATTGACAGTTTACCAACCGGTTATGGCTAGAAAAGTTAACAGCACATCGAACAATCTAATTGTTTAACTAGTGAAGGTGACTGACCTGTAGAATCCGCTACTCTCGTACGGAATCGGCCGAGTTGAGACGAATGAGGTCTGCTGAAGAATTACCTCGATTTAGATACAAAAAATAATTAAATACAAACCAGCACAAATTACACTATATTCTATACAGAACGGATATAAATAATGACTGAAATTCATTAACATCCCTCCTATCATGTTACTATAGCGACAGGAAAACTCAGTAAGCGGTAGTCTGATATGCACAGATTGGTGGCTCACATCGGTTATGTTGCTGGATTCTGAAATATAAAACTTAAATTAAATACATTTATATATAGAAATACCACTTATTTATACAGTGTTAGTATCAATTATGTTACTGGATTCTGGAATAAAGTCTTAAATTAAATACAAAGAAATACTTCTATTTTATACAGTGCCAGAAAGTAGCAGGAAAAAGTGCTTAAAGTTTTGATTTAGATCTAGGATGTTGATTTAAGCAGATTGGCATTATTGTTCAATAGGGGAAACAATGAATTGATTATCGCTGACAATAAGTGCAAGCTTAGCAATAGTTGACATAAATTTTCAAATGTATGCATGTTAAGTTCAAGGTACAGATAATAGGCTGAGTCGTATATTTTGGTAAAAATTTGCATACAAATTTGGCTTGTTAACCTTTAGCTGGAAATCGAATAAAATAATGTATTTATCTTGTATTTTCTGAAATATTACTGCATGAAATATTTCAAAACAAGAATGTGTCCCAAGTACACGGATGCCCCATCCGCAATATCATTTTCAATGTTCATTTGACCTTGAAAATGGGGTAAATCTCTAATTACCAATAGAAAGATCATATCATAGGGAACATGTTTAGTAAGATTCAAGTTGATTGAACTTCAACTTCATCAAAAACTACTTCGATCAAAATCTTTAACCTGAAGCGGGACGAACGGACGCACAGACCAGAAAACATAATGCCCATAAATGGGGCATAAAAAGGCGAACGTGTTTATAGAAAGAACATTCAATTGACGAAAAGTGTCCTTGAATTGTCGTAAAATAATCAAATCTCCAATAACAAATCCATAAATTTGTTATAATAAAAGGTATGTTATTCATACATAAATTGCCGTTTTAATAATGAAAAATAATTAATAGGGGTCATTGACAATATTTATGACATAGCCCATTTACTGTACATTGCCCTTAAAAAGTGCATTATTTTTATTGTGCTGTAGTTACATAGTTTGTCAGAGTATATATACGGGTATAGAGAGAAAAATTGTAAGACTGTTGGCTTATATTTTTTTACTTTAGATATCATTAAAAAAGAAAGCTTTCAATCCTATGAGTGAATTAAAAACAAGTTAAATATATTAGAAGAATGAGTTTAACTGTGCGTATTTCTGTGTGTTTTTATTTTTTTCTAAATTGACTAGAAGTATAGGGGAAGGAATGATATATTAAAAACATGTTTAACCCCGCAACATTTTTGCGCCTGTCCCAAGTCATGAGTTTCTGGCCTTTGATAGTTTTGTATGATTTTTATTTTTAGTTCATTTATACTATTTCGGAGGTTAGTATGACGTCCATTATCACTGAACTAGTACATTTTTTGTGTAAGGGCCAGCTAAAGCACGCCTCCGGGTTCGTGATTTTCCCGCTGTATTGAAGGTCTATACGTGTAGGTGGCATTCGGCTGTTTTCTACTATTTGGTAGGGCTGTTGTCTCTTTGACACATTCCCCATTTTCATTTTCAATTTTACTATTGAGAAAATTTTATAAAGAGTCATATTAGACTTCAATAATATTTTCTAAAGCAAGTATCTTTTAAACTTGAAACTAAATATTTACTGTTACCGGTATAAATATATAGACAGTTTTCGATTGACCCAGCAGAGTTTTCCTTTTTTTTCTTGTTGTCATTTTGGAGGTCTACATTGTACGTTCATAAAATTCATAAAACAGCCACATGTAACTTCTTTTACCGACTGCTAGACTTAGCCGGCATAGTGTGTGTAAGAGAATAATTATATTTAATTTGTATGGTACTATCACAGGGGGAGATCCAGCCGTTTATAAAAGGGGGTTCCCAACCTAGGATAAAAGGGGGTGTTCCAACTGTATGTTCCCATTCAAATACATTGCTCATTGATCGTTCAGAAAGAAGTGGATGTTCTAACCCCCGTAATCCAACTTCACTGCTATCCCATTTACATACCATTATAGTTACCTTGCTCAAGCTTTATTTTCTGCAGTCTCTGTTCTGCGATTGTTTCTGCAAACGACTGTAATGTTTCCATGACAATAGATCTAAACCAACTGCAGATGTTTGTTGCAGCCATGTGCATAAAGCCAAATCTAGCTATTGATCGGCCCTTATAAACAACCATCTGTAATATGTAAAAAGTCAAATTACAAAAGATACCGAACTCCGGGGAAAATTCAAAAAGGGAAGTCCGTAATCAAAAGTCAAAATCAAAACCTCAAACACGTCAAACGAATGAACAAAAACTGTCATATTCTGGACTTGGTACAGGCCTTTTTCTATGTAGAAAATGGTGGATTACACCTGGTTTTATAGCTAGCTAAACCTCTCAATTGTATGTAATACATTGCAATATTTTAAGAAATATAAAATCACTAATGTTTTAAAACATATTTTACGTTTTATTCCTTTTAAAATATGTCCTGTATACAATTGATTACTTTAGTCGTGCAGTTAACAGACTAAGGGTATAAATACTTTAAAAAAAATCAAAATAGATAAAAATATGTATAGTTTGTAATACTTAAAGGTAGAGGACCCAACTGCTAGATTTTGTGTGTTATTCCTCTTCAATTATTTGAAAAACGGAAGTAGGTTCCAAGGGTTTAAAAATTGAAGAGCATATGTAGGCAAAAAAAAACATGGTCTTTTGACAAGTGAACAATAAGCAGATCAAAAATTACCTCACAGAAAACCAAATATAAGCAACACGCAAAATCAAACCAAAAATACTTGCGTTGAAATCTTGTGTATTGGAAAGGTAAGATGGTCTTGCTATACTAGTTGCAACCAATGTGTTTCTAATTGTAATAAAAATATAGCACACTTATATGTGAAAAAAAATCTGTGGTCGACGCATATATTCCATGTATGTGGAAACTATATATATATAGATTAAACCATGTGTGTCGATTCTTTTTACCATCAACGATAAGTGACATAACTCTTCAAAGTCTTTGGTACGTTTTTGTCGAGCTTTGTCATTAATATATTTTCAGATTCTAAGTAAATCTGATTATTTGTACCTCTGTGTCACAAGCTCCCGAAATAAAGGTCAACCTTAAAGAAAATGTAGCCGAGAATCACGTCTGGGTGCGGGATTTTCTCGCTGCATCGAAGACCCATTGGTGCACTGTAAATCTACCTGACGCCTGACGCGTCCGGACGCGTTCAAAATTTGTACACCGAATGTTCAATATTTTAACGTCATATGTTCATGCTTAGAGACGTGTTCAAAGTTTTAACGTTTGTGTTTAAAATATTAACATGTGTGTTCAGACACAGTGTACACCGGTGTTCAAATTCTGATCTGAAAAAGAGGATAGTTGTTTGTCCGATTTTCTATATTTCTAATTGGCAAATTTACAAAGAAATTCATTTAAAAATATGAATGTACACGCAGGATGATGATCTTGTGAATTATTGACAAATAATTTAGTAATTGTGAAATATTAAACTTCCAAGCTGGCATACGTGTATAGTTTATGAACTTATTTTATTATTATTACTAGTTTTACTTATAAGTGACATAATTATGCATATTAATGAGGCCTGTTATGATAATATCGTAATAAAAATATGTCGATGTTTATCTTATTTCATGATCCGTTCAGTTTATTAACATAACATGTTCAATCAGTGTTCAAATCGCTCGAAATTTTGAACACATCGTGTTAAAAAAAAATATACCAGGGTACCAAATACCGGAAACAGATATCGGCTGGTGATTTAGGCGGTTAAACGAAGAAAGGATACACATAAGGTAGAGAATTGGAGAATGGACTTCTATCCCACATGAACACGAAAGAAGTGAGTAACAAGTTAGGATAATCTCCATAGGTAGTTCGAAGGCTTCCTTGTTATTTTCTCATGTCAGATATATATTTGTCAAATATTCATAACTGTTATATCCAAATTTTCAATATTCAACATAAAAGACGAATTAAAGAACAGTATTTAACGTAAATAACTTTCAGCTTTGTTCTGGTGATTTTCTAAACTGCTGAATAACCAGTCTGTGATATCGTCTGTCTGTTATATACAATAAATGATGATTTTTGACATCCACGTATATTAGCTGAACACTAAGTGTTAAGAACTCTAACATCAAGTGTTCAAAAATGAAACACAAAGACATTAAAAAATGAACACCACACAATCAATTGATGAACAGAAAGTGTTAAGAACTCTAACATCAAGCGTTCAAAAATGTAACACAAAGGCATTAAAAACTGAACACCACATATTCAATTGATGAACACTAAGTGTTAAATAACTCTAACATCAAGTGTTCAAAAGTGAAACACAAAGGCATTAAAAACTGAACACCACACATTCAATTGGTGAACACTAGTGTAAACATAAGGAACACCATTTTTTACTTAGAAAATTCACTTTTATTTTTATTTTGCAGGAATCGTTAGATTGGAATGTTTGAACTAGAAACCGGTAGCAAATAAGCCCACGAAGGTCATTTCTGCATGCTATAATGTGTTGGAAAAAAGAAAGATGTCAAAAAGGTATGACAATATATGTATATTAATAGCTTATGTAAGTGTATCTTTTCTATATCTGTATACCTTAGGTCAAGAAATCGACTTATGTAATTTATAATGTCAAAACTTGCATTGCACTGCCATAGAATATCAATTTGTACTTTAGTATATATCGAAAATCCAATTAAAGCCTAACAACTATTGCATAATTTGATGCTTTATGAACAACTATCTTCTATTAATTTTAAATTTTATTTTGCAGGATATATAGGCGCATAGACATTACTTGTTGTGGAGGATTTTGACATTAGAAGTTGATGATAACACATAAAATGCCAAGTTGAACCAGTTGATAGCTTTTAGTGAAGATGCACTGAAAAGTTGAGCGTACATTGTGTGTGATCGTACTAGAACTGTTGGAATTTGAAAACTTTTAAACTTTCATTGTGACAAATATCTATATCATAAACTATCTACTTATCACACTGACATGCTTTTTTTGGTTAGGATACACATGATGTAGCAACTATATCTTGTCATGTAGAAGAAAATAATTATTTGTGATATATTTAAGTCGGTTTAAAAACATTATGTATGTGATTTCACTGACTGTTACTTGTGATATCATATGGTATTCTTGTGCACTTTTCTTACATACATGCTCATTTGATTATATAAAGAATTACTGGTTAAAATATGTTTTATTGTTGTATTTTGCCTGATTCAATATAGTTTTTATAACAGTTTAATTAAGTTTAGTACTTATGGCAAATTATGTACGCTTAATAATAGAACATGTTCCACATTTGAACACCATCAATTTGAACACCTATGTCAACTGTTCTGAATGTTAACGTCTGGTGTTCTGAATCTTAACATTTTGGTTTTTAAACATGTTCTGTGTGTTCAAAAAGTGTTACATGGCTGTTGAACGCGTCGACGTATTAGGATTTTGAACATTCGGACACGTTAAATCGTTGAACACTAATGTTAAGGTCTTTAACATCAAGTGTTCAAAAATGAAACACAAAGGCATTAAAAACTGAACACCACACATTCAATTGATGAACACTAGTGTAAACATTTGGAACACCATTACACGTTCAAAAAGTGTTACAAAAAAGCGTTCAAGCAGTGTTCTATTTATTAACACTTAGATTTACAGTGTGGTCTACGGCTGTTGTTTGCTCTTTTGTCGGATTGTTGTCTCTTTGACATATTCCCCATTTCCATACTCAATTCTGTTTTGAGTTTCTGAAAATGAGTATTACTCACCTTTGAGTTTCTGAAAATGAAGAACAATTGAGAGAAGGTAAAGCATGGTTTGAGAACAGGTCTGATAATCATACTTAAAGCAGCACATGGATCATTAGAATGTGAAATCTCAAGAAGCTGTCCAATGTATAGACCCTCTAGTATCATACAACCTATTCCAAACACTGAAACAGATATAAATATTAACATTGTACAGACCCTCTAATATCATACAACCTATTCCAAACACTGAAACAGATAAAGATAGTAGCATTGTATAGACCCTCTAGTATCATACAACCTATTCCAAACACTGAAATAGATAAAAATATTAACATTGTATATAGACCCTCTAATATCATACAACCTATTCCAAACACTGAAACAGATAAAGATAGTAGCATTGTATAGACCCTCTAGTATCATACACCCTATTCCAAACACTGAAATAGATAAAGATATTAACATTGTATAGACCCTCTAATATCATACAACTTATTCCAAACACTGAAATAGAGTTAAATATTAACAATGGATAGACCCTCTAGTACCATACAACCTATTCCAAACACTGAAATAGATAAAGATATTAAGATTGTATAGACCCTCTAATATCATACAACCTATTCCAAACACTGAAATAGAGTTAAATATTAACAATGGATAGACCCTCTAGTACCATACAACTTATTCCAAACACTGAAAAAGATAAAGATATTAACATTGTATAGACCCTCTAGTATCATACAACCTATTCCAAACACTGAAAAAGATAAAGATATTAACATTGTATAGACCCTATAGTATCATACAACTTATTCCAAACACTGAAATAGAGTTAAATATTAACAATGGATAGACCCTCTAGTACCATACAACTTATTCCAAACACTGAAATAGATAAAGATATTAACATTGTATAGACCCTCTAATATCATACAACTTATTCCAAACACTGAAAAAGATATAGATATTAACACACAATGCAAGTACATGTATCACTGTTTTCTACAGCAAACACAATACACCTTATCGCTATTCCCGGCTGACCCGTCCGCTTGAACTTTTGACGTCAACAACAATCACTTTTCCATTGTGGCGTCAGACATTTTGTTTTATGACGTCAAAATTTTACGGGAACCTGTGTGATTTCCAGCAATGGCGGACAAATAGCGATAAGGTGTATAGTAGATTTGTGGACAGAACTTTTCAAATGTGAATAAAACAAAAAGATATCTAACAAAAGAATAAGCGTATATTTTGTTATTTGATTACATTACTGTCCCTGTGTAGGTGGGAAGGTTGGGCTCATGCAAACATGTTTAACCCCCCACATTCTGTATATGCCTATCCCAAGTCAGAATTCAGTAAATGTCGTTAGTTACTGTTTTATATCATATTTGTTTTTCGGTTATTGATTTTTACACATACATGTATCAGGCCGTTAGTTTACGCGTTTGAATTGTTTCACTATTTGTCGTGTCGAGGCCTTACAGCTTGCTACATATACGGGTATGGGTTTTGCTAACTGCAGAAGGTCGTGTGGTGACGTAGCTGTTTTAATGTAGTCTCTATGGAAAGTTGTATAACTGGCAATCATGCCAGATCTTCTTATTTTTATAGTAATTACAAGTTTATTCACTAGCAAGGAAACTTTGATTTGTCATTAGTTCTTAATTTCTTTAACACTAAAACAATTAAGTACATTCATACATTGTTAACATTGAATAATGCCTTCGCTATGCTTACACCACCTGCTTCAGCAAATATTTGAATAACATTATAAAAAATAAAAGGTTAAAAGGTCACATGAGCATGTGACACAAAACTCGTTCGAAGTCGATTTTGATTATTTCGTTTCGTATTGTAATCTTGATTTTTAAAATATTAACTTATATTTCGTTTCATTGGTATTTTTCTACTGTAAAAAAATAATTTACCCACTGCACCAAGTCGCAGATAAAAACTTGCAGCAGTTTGTTTCATTGTATTGTTAAAAGTAATTTTTCGTCGTTTACTACGAGAGATCTGACTCCATGTATCTGGCAGGCAGTTTTCAGTATCTGGCGATGAGGTTCCAAGACGTTTTTTGCCTCGCTCGCTCAAACTTCTTTTGAGATTTCCAACAGCTACGGGAGAATCGTGCAGAAGAAACATGTATATATAGATAATGAAGCAGATACTGACTGCATACAGATATATGTAAAATACCTACAAGTAGAAAAAAAAACCACTTCTCGTGATTATAATTAAAAATTTATGAGTCAACGTTAGGCTCGAGATATTACACATTAAAAACTACATGTACATACATCGATTTAAATCACTTTAATACAAAGGCAGATTTAGAGGGGAGCTAGGGGCTGGGAATTATTGTTACTTATATAGGTAATCACTGAAGCATAACTAGAGCAGCCCCTATCTTAGGCAGTCAGTAGGCCTTCTCTTATAAAAACTTCTGGATCCGCCTCAAGAATGCATCTACATTTTGTGGAAGAATGTCCATTTGTTTGCTACGATTTGTAAGTACATAATACATCATATACAACCATAAAACCGTTGTCTGTCCTTGAAAATATCAAATTTACACTTAATTGTCTGACGAAAAAGTTAGAGAACATGTTAGAGGCTCCCACAGCGTTCCCCCCTAAGGTAGCAAGGTAACTTTTAAATTCGTCGAGATGTCGTTTTTAAGGGAAATGTACAGGTCGCAGGTCGTTTTTTTCCCAACACAGAGAACGGAGTCGGTCGGAGGTCGTTTTTTCCCCAATTTTACAGGTTGCAGGTCGTAGGTCGTTTTTAGAAGGCCCTCAGGTCGGAAGTCGCCTCTAAAAAGCCCAGGGGTCGAAGGTCGTTTTTGACCCTGCGAGAGCCTTATGTTAGTTTAAAAAGATATAGAAAAACATAAAAACAACAAACAAACCATAAAAAAAAAAAAAAAAACATGTGTGGTGCATATTTGTTTCAACTGCATCATGACAAATAATTCCTCTATTCTGATAAATATATGGATATTACTACATATTATCTAATTGTACAAAAATGAATGTTAGAAATTGTAGATTTTATTAAGATAAAACGAATTTTGTCTGTGTCATATTTCCGTAAATCAAAGTTTACAATTTTAGTTAACGTCCAGTAGCAAATATTTCATGCAAATTCAGGTTCGTAAATTGTTTCAATTCAATTGAAAGATCATCAAAGTACATATTTGATTATACAAAAACCGGAATTGAACTAATTTCATCAAAATTGTCGCTTATACTATTTCAATTATTGTACAGTATTTTACCTCAAAGGTGATATGTCTGACATAAGAATGAACAAATGTTTCTGCAATAGGAACGACAGAGCCAATCACAACAAGCAGAATACCATACAAACCACTTAGGATCAAAACAAAACTGTCTCTGAAAACATATGAAATATTTTTTATATTATTTGACTAAATATGGTTTTTTTGTCGGTGACTTTTGAATATAAACCAGAGCGCATTTGATTGTAAGACAATTAAAATATAGCTATAAACAAGAATGTGTCCCAAGTACACGGATGCCCCATCCGCACTATCATTTTCTATGTGCAGTGGACCGTAAAATTGAGATCAAAACTCTAGTATGGCATCAAAATTAGTAAGATCATATCATAGGGAATTTGTGTACTAGGTTAAAAGTTGATTGGACTTCAACTTCATCAAAAACTACCTCGACCAAAATCTTTAACCTGAAGCGGGATGAACAAATGAAGGAACGGATGCACAAACCAGAAAACATAATGACCATAAATGGGGCACACAAAAAATAAAATGTTCAGGTGTAAGCTCAGAAATCAGATTATTGCAAACTCCCTCCTCTGCTCGGAGAGATTTTTAGATTATATTATAAATCATCCGCGGTTTTGATAAATGTAAAACTTCATCCTATTTTGCATAGGATACGACTGAGATGAAGAAGCTGTCCTGACGAAAACAAAGAAATAAGTTACTGCATGATAAACTGACAGAATGACTGATGGAAGGTCAAATAAAAACACTGTAACCCCCCTCAGCGAAGATTTCCCCGCTTCATACAACTTGTTCAGTGGACAACGTTTTAACACTCAAACAATATGACCACAAGTAGCATTCATTTATTTAATTTATTAACCAACTAAGTACATTATTGCCAAAAATGACGGTTTATAAACCATTACATATGTTCTGTCATGCCCCCGTTTTTTCTATAATGGCCCTGTTTTTCTGTAATGGCCTTGTATTGATGCCCAGTTTGTCTGTATTAAGCCCAGTTAGGGTTTTTAATAAAGTTGATAAAATTAAGTTGTAAAGAGTATAATACCTTTTTGTATTCTATATAATTTAGTAACCAGCAACAAACATTAAAGAACCATATTTAAATTCTGTTTTTCAACACATAACTTCTTTAAACTTAATATCTTGGATATTTGAATTGGTATATTTAAAGCTTTATCGTGGTGAAGTACAATTTTTTTTTTTTTCAAATTAAACTGTCATTAAAAGATTAAGAGAGTACATCAAGTTGTCAACAACACATACACTTTTGTTCAGTTTGTTAATAAATGTATTAAGAAATGGGTGTTTTTGTAATGGCCCTGTTATAAATATGTCCTTGGTCAGTAATAATAGCCTCGGGTGTCTGTAATGGCTCTCGACGTTGCCTTGGGCCATTACAGACTTCCTCGACCATCATTACAGACCTTGGACAAATAACAGGGCAATCATAAAAACACTATAAATATACAATAAACATATATGATATACTTACAACAAGCTAGACTGATTTTTCTGTTGTTTTTGTTCAGATGACAGAAAGATATCTTCCGATCTTACAGAGGCGGTTTCAAATATGTCGTCATTCATATCGCTGTCAGATTCTGGAAATAAAATATTTTCACAGACTTTTCACGAAACCTTTGAAACTTGATGTAGTTACATATAAATAGAGATCACTATCGTTGAGTCTAATACTATAAGAAAATAACGATTTTGCACTGGTCTAGCTACTTGAGTTTAGGACTTTCCTGGGCAAATTGTTCGATCGTTGACCTATTCCCTTTAATATTCTTTTATCTGATTATGAATTTCAACTGCGTATTTATAATGCTTGTAAAATTAATACAACTAAAAATAAAACATAAATTATGTCACTATATCTGGTTGTATATACATGTCAACAGTTACTGAAAATTTATTATGATTATTAGTACTAGTATATATTAACCGTGGTTTAAAAATAACTCATACATGAAATCTTAGACTTACGTATTGTAAATTAATTATAATTTAAGACTTCGGCTTAACAATGTAATACTTCGACTTCTATTAGACATTATACACTTAGGAGATGAGTCATGATTGCCTATGTACTCACTATCTAAGATAATGTAGACAACTAACGAACACTTCAGACACGGACATAGCCAACGAGTTAAAAATTATACACACCACAGGAAGGGACCGAAAATACACCACCGTCCAAAAACTAACTATAGGAAACCAAAAATCTTTCTATAGTAAATGTTTGTCTAGAAATTCCCTTCTGCAACTGAAATATCTAAACCTCCAAAGAAATAATTATTTTATGATGTTGTATATAATTCAGTAAGGCTTCAATGTTAGTCAATGTATCCATTAGACTCGTTTTATTCTCTATATCTAAACTCGCATCTGACACATGCACAAGCTGGTTTAGAAGAAAATGTCTATATTTTGACCTCAGTTACCTTTCTCTCAATAAAATTTTATAAACAAGTCAACTCTGCCCTTGTACTATTGTTGCATATACATTTGTAGTAATTGAACTAGAATTAATAAACCGGCAAAGAGAATATGGAACACGAACTGCCTCTGATATACTTTTATAAAAAAAATTATCAAATATACCAAAAGTTTCCGTTTTCTGAGATCCGTTTTGTATTATTTAAAAAAGAAAAACAATAGAAAGCAGCACATATTCAAACAAGTGAAACGGAACATTTATGAAACAATGTGATTATATATAACAAAAAATAAAGCACGTGCAATGTACAATAACTAAAAGAAACATATTATGGGATTGACCATTCTGGTTAAAATCAAACCTCTTAGGGCTCCGTATTCTGGAATGTCGCGTGAGAGTTAGCTGTCCTATGTGTTTTGTCTATGTTGTTATTTCGTCAAGAATAAGCTGTCAGAGTTGTTCATTAGCATGATGGGTTTTCGAAATAAAAATCTGCAATAGTTATCACAATATAAAACATATCCATTATCAGAACATTCTTTTTTTAAAGGAGTAGGTCCGGTAAGGACCGATTTTGGCCTCAAATTTCAGGTTCATCTGTCGAAAGATTTTGACCACTTTTTAAACACCTAAGTGTCTATTTTATTTGAATTAATTAGTTTATGTGAAAGATTTTAACAGTTTTAGTCATTAAATCGATCCGATTCAAGCTCAAATATGAAAAATCTACCTAATATGCCGAAAAATGTCACTTTTCAGTTGGTTTTTGGTAAAAATGAAAGTGGCCGCATCCGTGTTCATCCTCAACCTTTATATATGTTATGTATTATCATAAAATACAACTTACATTTCAATATTAAGGATGAACACGAATGCGGCCACTTTCGTTTTACACGAAAACCGTCTAAAATTTTACTAAAATGCCAGAATTATGAGGATTTCAGTAATTTAGCATGACTTAATGGTGCTAGTACCGGATATATGTGCATTGTATTGTCAAAAACAGCCCATATTTATGTAGCAGAAGCATTCTACTGCCCAATAAATAACTAAAGGTTTACATTTTAACAATTTTGTAAAACTGCTATATTTTGGGGCCAAAAAGGGGTCTTACTGAACCTACTCCTTTAAGAAAGACATCAGATTACAAGAGCGCTAAGAGGTTAGATTTTGATCAGACTGGGGATTGACCAGCTACAGTGGAGTATTATGCAAGCAATACATTTATTACCATCTAGCTACTTACGGTACAGTATTACATAATCTAGAATGCCAAGAACTAAAACATAGTCAAGACTACTAGCCTATATTTATATTACAATAACAGTGTTGTTTGATCATGTCTGATCATGCTTATTTACCTGAGCCTTTTGAAACGAATCTTTGCACTAAAATTACCAAAAAAAAAATAAATGCAGACGTTTCCAAGTACATTTATACATATAATGAGTATTGAATAAATAACTTCTGAACACTCAAAGATTTATAAATATGCTCTAGCAACTATCCACTTTTCACATATTAGTTTAACCTTGAGTTTGGATTATCTTACAGAAAATTATAATAATGTTATTCCCATTATTAAACCAAAACTTCTTTTTCTTGTTTTTGTAATTTACGATAAAAAGGTCACCTACAAAAGAAACCCACCCACATACAACCAACAAAACAAATTCAAAATGCCATGTCATTGAAAATGTCTTGTCTTGTCTATAAAGGAGTATCAAGGAGCTACCATTTGATTTTTATAGGGGATGGGTTGCCGTAGCTAGGATACGAAATGTTGTCCTGTCTTTTTGTCAGTTTATTCTGACTTTGTGTGCGAATAAAACCACCATCGATGAAGTACCTGATTGGCGATAGACACACAAACAAGTGAACAAATTCCGCATTTTTAGGAGGCGGAGGTTGCATCTTCTCTTTACAAAATCTTAATCAGCAATCAATTACATAGTATATCCTCACTCTGCTCGAGTCAAAATATACAACCGTTTTTAAAATAAGTACTCCTTTTTTTACTTTTAGTTTTTACTGAAATTATTATAATTTACCTCGACCTCGTGAGTAATTCAATGATGCTATACTTCCAGATCCGTCCTGTTTTTTTGTTGGTGATTTTAAACAAGGCTTGATTGCACCCTTTATAAATGACAGATGTCTCACTCTCATGAGATCGGGATGTTCCAGTGGTGTTTTATCAGAAGCTAAAGCAAATACAAAAAAACTTTGGTTAATATGAATACTGGAGACTAATCTCCATACTACACTGTAGGTATATATACATAGGATGACGATATTATCTTGCAATCAGTTTAATTGAGTTCTGGAGCTGGTTTGTCAGTAACTGCTAGATGGTCTTAGTTTGTTAATTTAGTATGTGTTATTGTCATTTTGCTTAGTTTACCTATGTCTAGTCTGACATCGGACTCGGACTTCATTTAAACTGAGATTTACAGTGCGTATTGCTGTGTATTTCTTTATATTCTTTATTGGCTAGAGGTATAGTGGGTTGGGTTGAGATCTCACAAAACATGTTTAAATCGCCGCATATTTGCGCCTGTCCCAAGTCAGGAGCGTCTGGTATTGTTAGTCTTGTATGTTTTTCTTCAATTTTAGTTCATTTATATGTTTTGGAGTTTAGTACGAAGTCTATTTTCACTGAACTATTGAAGATATGTCTTTGAATAATTTAAGTGTGTTCGGTATATTTTAAGTGAAAGCAATTCAACGATTTAAGAAAAGACAATTGAGTATATTCGCTGACGTCCAATTGCACACATTACAATAAATTTCCCGACGAGATCAATTTACAATGGACTTACATTGTAGTTAATTAAGTTCTGCAAAGTTGGGCAAGTTGGGCGACAGGAATGAAGAGCGGGTGATTTGAATGCCACTGGTAAAAGGGGGTTGATGAAATGAACGTACATATGACCTAGAAACAGACTTCAAATACAAAAAATACGCTTTATAAATATAGTGTGTCCTAAACACTTTTCTGTGTTTATCTGCCTAGAAACGTTCATGCCCCAAAGTTCTTTAGTGCAAGAATGTATAAATACACGAATAGCCGTAGAGCTATATCCGACCAAAAAGGGGGGACACAACACCATTGCTAAATCATTTATAAATGTTATATAATCTTCCTTTCCTGAAGGAGCTGGAACCTTAGTTTCTAAAAAAAATTACGTGAATCAACTGCTGATTTTTAAAAATATGGTAAGTCAAATCAGTTCCGAAGCGTAGACTTCTAAGCTGATAATACCATCAGAGCTTAACAGACCAATAACAGCGGTATCGGTCAATTTTACAACTACTAGAAAAATGAAAATAACAATCTGACAAAACACATTTGGAAATAAAATGTGTTTAAAAATGAAAACGAAGATAAATTAAAAAAATATAAAATAGCGTAAAATGTTTATTGAGAAATATTGCATTGAAGGACGAATGGAACCGAACTAAGATATTTTCCGCTTTACAGATAATACATGCAATTCTAATGATTTTTATAAAGGAGAGTTGACAGATACCAAATCGACAATAACCTTAACGACCCAATAAAAGGGAAAAAGACAAAAAGTCAACAACAGTAAACAAAATAGAAACTGAAGACTAACAAAGGAACCAGAGATCACTTCCGATTCTCCGGAAAGATACACACATTTTGTCCTAGTGTTGAATTATAATGAAGTTGCAATTGGGACTATTATACTAGTATACAGTCCCAGGTTGCAACTAGCTCATGAAAAAATACGTATTCATTGCAAGGTTTTTCGTAGTATTAATTTAACTCAATTTGTTTAGACTTTTCCCTAACGTTTGGTATCATGTTTACTGATGAATATGAAAAAGAAGATGTGGAATGATTGCCAATAAGACAACTCTTCACCAGAGGGCAGAGACCATATGACACAGAAATCGACAAACACCGAATTACAGGCTACTAATATGGGACAGACACATACATATATGTTACGGGTTCAACATATTAGCGAGATCCAAACCCTTCTCTTACCTGGGACAGTTGTGTAACAGAACACCATAAGAACGAACTGTTAAAATCAGTTGAAAATACTTAACTCATCGAATAGATACAAATAGAAATACACCTAACAAAACCACAGAGTGGACGTGGCCGGGTACATGTATATCCAACAACAACATAAAGACAATTAGCACATATCTGAGAGCACTCGCAGTTACTGACAGCTATTTCAAAACCAATAACAACTGATAAAATAATTCATGCATTTAATTCGTTTACATCCTCGTCCCTTTGGTCTCAGGTGGATATATCTCCCATTTGGTAATCATACCATGCCTTCCTATTTATATATACACATCTTATCATTTAGCAAAATTTCAATATCTTACCGTTTCCATCCGAAAGGCAGGTCGCACTACTGCATCGACGAAGTCCTTGTCGTCGAGTGGGCGGTAGCGTCTGGTCAGCCTCTATCTCCGACGACATGTCATCCTGCAAGGAATACATCCAGTACACTTATAACATGAGAGGAGAAATGAAAAGAATAGTCCAAATACCAATGACCCAAAGAATATGACAAAACACACTTAGTTGAAAAATACCTTGAACAAAAACGCTTGTACGAAATACTTACTGTTTTTCTTGTTTTTTTCAAACTTTTAAACGGCGCAAATATAAAGATACACAAATTATATATGAAATTTAAATTCAAAACAAAATTTGTTCGCTAAATTTAAACAGTTTACAAAAATGCAAGTTTTATTAAAAAAAAAGAAGAAGATATTAAACGTTAAATCCTGTAATGCAGGTTAGTTTTTAAAAATACTCATCAAACAATTTTTTATTGCAAACCTGCTGGGATTACTTCATTATACGGAGATATTTATCATCAGCTTAAACGCTTATTTATGCAATTGCACTATTTTGCATATTTGTCAAAAGATAAGTCATAGGATGTGCAGTTAGACTTGTAAAACTACTTATGAAACATCTCTGTATTGCAAACCTGCTGGGATTATTCAATTACATGAAGACGTATTCTCCTATTTTTTCACGGTTAATTTAACCTGTAGGTATTTTTCTTCCTTTCACTAAATAATTCTTGGTTTTGTATGTTAATTTACCAAGTTTGTTTTTTAAGCGAGGTCATGAGTGTCAATTCGCTTAAGGTTGTAAACATAATCATTAATTTTAATGTAACACACAAACATCAAGAAAAATCTAGTTTTAAGGTGTTATAAGTTACAACCTTACTAATAGTGTTTTTTTTGGCCTCATACCACAAAGAATGAGCGTGGTTGAACTTTTACATTAACCAAAATGACCTTCAGGTAGTTTTATATTTATACTATGTAAGTAAGAAAGTAATTATTCATTATTATAGCGAAATGTGTATCATTGCATACATTGTACATTGCATGAAATTATTAAACGTGTTGTTTTCAATATTTTATACAATTTTAAGTATATACCTAGGCCCGGCACATTTATAGACCTATATGTCATTTTAGTATTTTTTTTCTTCTATTACCTATTCCGACTCGGACTTATTTTTAACATACACTGGAGATCACTTCTAACCTCTCATCAAATCTGTCAGGAGAACTGTTCTAGGACATTATGTAGAACTGGCACCCTGACACATTTTAGACAGTTCTAGCTAGAACAGTTATAACCTAGAACTGATTTAGACAGTTCTGCCCTAGAACAGATTTTAGCAATCCTGACTAGAACTAGAACTGTTCTACGGCTAGAACAGTTCTACGACTAGAACAGTTTTGCGATTATAATTGCTTTGGTCAGTTCTAAGGCTAGAATTGAGTTTTAAGAACTCTTTGTATTGGATATAAGTAAGTACAAGAATATAATTGATATTATATATGCAGTGACGTCATTTAGAACTGTTCTACAATCCTGACAGTTCTACGATTAGAACTGATTTGGTCGGTTCTGCTGACAGTTCTACGACTAGAATTGATTTGGACAGTTATTCGTAGAACAGTTTTATACAGTTCTACCCTAGAACTGATCCTGAGAGTTTTAACTAGAACTGATTTGGTCAGTTCTTCCTAGAACTGATTCTAACAGCTCTACTAAGAAAAGTTCTAGGGAAGAACTGTTCTAGGCATAACTGTTCTAGGACAGTTTAGAACAGTTATATGACAGATTATTCTGACAGTTCTAATGAAAGGTTAGAAGTGATCTCCACTGTAGTTTTAGTATGTGTATTGCTTCTACATTAGCTAAAGGTGTAGGTGGAGGTTTGAGATCTCAAAAATTCATTTAACCCGCCCGCATTTTTGCGCCTGTCACAAATCAGGGGCATAAACTATATCCTTTGTTAGTATTTTATTTTTTTGTTTTGAGATTAGTTCATTTATGTGAAGTTTAGTGTGATGTCCATTTTTCACTGAAGTAGTATCTTCTATCTTCTATACTTTTAAACGAGAAGACCTCATTTTATGTGTCGCTTCTCTTCTTTCCGCAATAAATTATTCATCATGCCTCTGTGTCCTATAGGTACCATGCATAGTCGCATTTGTCATCTCTATACTTTTAAACGAGAAGACCTCATTTTGTCTGTCGCTTCTCTTCTTTCCACAATAAATTATTCATCATGCCTCTGTGTCCTATAGGTACCATGCATAGTCGCATTTGTCATCCATTGTTATGATTATTCAGTTTGGGTTATCTTGGGAGAAAAACGAAAAAAAGACGTCCGGATATTGTTCCGTCATTGGACGTTATTTTAAGTCAGAATAGACATCCGGTTTGCGTTTTTCTGTATATTTTTGATACAGGAATAAAGTGTATTTGCTATCTGCTATCATTTTCAAGTTTACTATCCACGACGGTCACAGAGTTTATTAAATAGAGAGGGTCTATCTATGTTATATGTCAATGACCGCAGAGGATCGATCAGTAAACTGAGAATTGAAGTAAAATGCAAATACACTTAATTTATAGTAATGAATGTTCATAATAAACAGATGTTAACGCTAACATTATTGAAATTGATAGAAAACAAAATTGGGAATTTTGGGGGAAAAAAGGAGGACCGGGCTTGAAAAACAATTGTCCTGTACCAAACTACCTAAGACTTTAATACCTTTTCTGAAATCTTCAGTCATAAATATTTTTACAAAAAATCATCGGGTCATATTAAATTGATTTATATATAATTGAGAATTGATAGTAAAAAGCAAACACACTCCCTTTATAGTAACGAATGTTCATAATATTCTAAATGTATGTTCATATTGAAATTAATAGAAAACTAAAAAATGGGAAAATTTGGAAAAAAAAGAGGAGGGGTAGAAAAACAATTGTCCTGTCCGTAAGTACCTATGACTTTTGATACCTCTCATTATGTTATTTTTTTTACGAAAACTCATCTTTCAACACTTAACATACATACAACGCCCGCGATTCCGCGGGTGTCTTCTAGCTAGTTATATTTATACACAAACAAACAAAAAATACATGTGAAAACAACATATGCACATATTTTGAATCGTCTTCGGGGAAGAAATTCATGTTAAAAGATGTTGAAACAAATCCAAAAAAGTGTTTAAGTGTTGTTTATAAAACGTAAACATTAAGTGGGACATTTTTATTTCGAATAACGTGTTTGAAATAAAGAATCACATAAATATGCTACATGACTTTACATGACTTTACATTTTAACCGTTTCTAATCTCAATTCAGAACATGCATGTGAAGTTAGACAGTGGATGTTAAGCAACTGACAATCAATCAAGCTTCGTTTGAGCGTTTTGCTGTATAGTTATTATCAGTTCACTTGGCACTTTCAAGCATCACTTAGGGTACCATTGTGTGTTGTGCATATAAACCTAATTAAAAAGTTGCCATAGTCTTCTCTAAAACGAGTTTTATATAGTAACAAATATAATTTATAGAAATTATTTACAACGTCTTGGTGATCTTGGACGTATACAATAACATAATTGTTCTGCACCAGATGCACATTTCAACAATCAATGTCTCTTCAGTGATGCTCGAGGCCAGAATATTTGAAATTCCAAAGCTATAAACCAAAAAGGACAAAAGAAGGATAGCCCAAGCCAGACAAGGAACCGGAGCTTTGCATGAGGGAGATATATTCCTTATTTTTAATCAATTTTCCCAAATTTTGCAACAGGAAATTTTAATTACACAAAATCCGTATTTGCATGCCAGTATCGAAGTACTGGCTACTTGGCCGGTGATACTCTCGGGGGCTATCATTCCACCAAACAGCGGCATCGACCCAGTGGTAATTATAACATAAGGGTACCAATTTTTCTGCACCAGGAGAGCATTTCGACTAGCAATTATGTCTCTTCAGGTCGCATTTGGTTCCAATAGGGAGATATCATGAACCCACTAGAGTGATACTTTCATTCTGATTAGGCATTTATTAACAATAGTCACTTCTGAAACAAGAAGTACGAGACAATTCCATTTTAACTTAAATTCATCATGTCTGGGTTTTTTTTCTTCGACTAAGTGATACATTTGCAAGTAAAATATGTCAGGCTTTTGAAAGTCTCGTGTTGGCCTAAGGGAGCTACCATTTGATTTTTATGGGGGGGCTAGGATGAAAAATTGTGTCCTGCCTTTTTTTTTAGTTGTAATCTCTGTCCTGCCTTTTTATTTTTCAGTCTATTCGGTCCTGCCTTTTTTTTTTCTTTGCTTATCCTGACTTTTTTACAACAATTGTCATCCTGCCTTTTTTTTTTTGCCAAGTTACTCATCCTGCCTTTTTTTTTTACTCAAAATCCTGTCCTGCCTTTTTTTTTCAAATTTCATCCTAGCCCCCCCATAAAAATCAAATGGTAGCTCCCTAATGTAGAACGTAATTATTTACTTTTATAACATCTACATTTTTTTTCAACACCTAGCTAATTCAACAGTGATACTTTATTTGGATAAAACTAACACCAGGATCGCGAGCTTCTAGACTGGTTCTCCAACATAGAATTATTAACCAAGTTTGGTAAACAAACGTATGATGCAGTTCAAAATTTTACATGGGAACTAGGCTTACGTCCAGTAGACGGAAACAAACTTCTTAAGCTTATAGAGAGCCCTATCAGTTGTGTCCGCAACCCTATCAAGAAAACACAGAGCCCGAGAGTTTTTCCTCAAGTCACCCGAATCTTAAACGACGAATTTAGAATGGTTACAGTGCCCAGATCTAGAGCCCGTTAAGGTTCCACTAAAGTCAAAATATAGGACACTTCATAAAAAGTTTAGATGTTTATGAAGTGTCCTATATTTTGACTTTAGTGGAACCTTAAATCCCCTTGTATGAAACACACCAAGTCTTATGGGTAAATGATATATCACTTGTTTCTTGAATAAATAATTAGATTTTGAGTTTACATCGTAGAATGTGTGAAATTTTATGGATACTTCCGCTTGCGCAACTGACTTAATATGTAATTGTTACAGATACAGTTAGAACAACAATGCATTACAACATTATAATACGAATTAAATACAATTGGACTAAAAGAACTGAAAAAGTCAAACTAAAACGGACACAAGGGAACTAAAAAATATGAAATATTTAGAAAAGCATAAATAAAAAAAGTTTGGAATTGTTGGAATTTTTTGTTAATAGTAGTAGTATGGGAAATTGTCGTAGAGTTCCAAAATGAAAGCGAACAATAATTATTGACAATTAACATTTTTAGCAAACAACTTTAATTGTATAGTGATGTGAAAAATTAAGATATCATGGTTATAGCTTAAATATTTTTATTATACAAAAAAGGAAATAACTTAAAGTATAAAAAAAAGTTATGAAAGAAAAGTTTGAACTTGTTGATCTTATTTCTTTTTGACATATATATGTCAAATTAATTCAAATCATTTGAAAACAATAGCAACGAAAGACAATTGTATTTAACTATATATCGGTTCGTGGTGTTTAAACAAAGAAATTAGTTCAACAAAAAAGTATCGTGAGATTGATTTCTAAATCTCGTTTATACACTAATTTAAAAAATGACTACAGTAGAAACTATTCGGATATGGACTTTTTAAATTTTGTTGTCCTTTTCATTTTATTAGTATTCAAATTTACTAAAGTACTAACTTACGGTAAGTCATGAACTATGCAAGAAAAGTTTCAAAACGAAATTCAATGTACAATAACTTTTGATCTGCTAAAATCTATATAATAATTTAGGTATCGTTTCTCTGCGAATATGACATGTTTTTATCTACTCAATTTATCTCAGAATTAACGGTAATTTTGATAGTAATGTGTAACTACGAAAGCCGAGAAGGTTCACCTATAATTCAGAATTCAGAATTCGCCATTCAGAATTCAGAATTCGGAATTCAGAATTTGGAAATCATTTTTATCAAAAGTTATAACACACATATTGTATTAATTGATATATGTCTTAATTGTGATATGCACATTGTATGCCTGTCTTTATGCAACTAACTACCCCACCTTACATAAATAGTTTATATTTATTTTGTTTTCCATAATCTATAGAGGGGGTTGCTTTTCATATCTTTGTGTTTTTGCTGTTTAAGAATCTTTCCCTGTAAGAGTCTGGTTCAAAATGTCCCCCTCATCACCTTCCCAACATACACCCCTACGCTGTTTTATTTTTATTTTTAAGTCCATTAACTCCCTCGAAATACATGTATGTCAATTACACGAAAATATAAACACTACCCATCCCCACCCCGAATGTATCTTGTTCGAAAAAAGAAAGAAGCAAACAACCGTTTAACGTCATATTAATCCGAAAAAAGAAAGAATCAAACAACCGTTTAACGTCATATTAATCTGTTCTTCTTCACTGAAGGTGTGAATCAAGGTGGACATCTTCACTGTTAAACCAATAGATGCGTGTCAGTTTACAGTACTGACCTAAAATCAAGCATCACTTTATCAGGCTCGTATCTAAAACTATCCGTCTGTGTGTTGATGCCGATTTCCTACTCCCCAAGTAGACCATCTTCAAAAGACAACACATTGGTGTTGACACTGAATCATCCGACGAAATTTCCAGCAATTGTTTAAAAGACTAAGGTTGTTTTTCCCTGACCTAATAATTTGGTATAAGCGGTTTTGACTTTTTAGATGTTTTAATACATTTTTTAAAAATTTGGGCAATAAATAAAAGTAGTCAAATCATTCAAAACCAACATTACGCCTATATATTTAAGTTATGACTTTTATGGTATTCTATGTAACATCTGATTCTAGGAGGAACATACACAAGTGATTAACCCTTTCGGCGCCAAAACGACATTTTTGTCGTTTACCGCTAGCACGCCAAAACGACATTTTTGTCGCTTTTTAACAGATCCCAGAAACCATTAAAAACGTATATAAAAAACATCATTTTACTGCCGAAACCTTTATAGGATTGAAGGAAAATAACTGAAATGGTTCCGTTTTACAAGAATAACCCTAAAAGTCCAAAATATATGTATTGAATGTTTGTGGTTGAAAACAAATTTTTTAGAGGTAAGTTGCAAATTTTTACACAAGCTATACTCCAATTATAAACTTTCAAATTGTATGCCTTTATTTATCAAATTAATTTAGTGAAATTAGTTGACATAGTTGACTGTAAAAAAAAACAATTGTTATTTTATTTTCAAATTTTAACATTTATTCGAATGACGTCATCAAAACTGGTGCTGTGTGTGAGGTTTATGCGTATAAAATTGGCAGGTACTTGAAATTACTGGTAACGTTTTGCAGTAAAAAAAAAAAAAAAGTCGGAAGTAAACACAATGCATTCTCAAGACGTTGCGACATGTGAAATAATAAATTTCACCAATAAGTCTGCACACCTTAATGTCACCATAACAACTGTGTACAGTGTTAAGCCAACGGTGACCTATAGCTGTTAATTTCTGTGTCATTTTGGTCTCTTGTGGAGAGTTGTCTCATTGGCAATCATACCACATCTTCTTTTTTTTAGTGGCTAACTATTTCTATATGTCACTTTTTTATTAAGCTAAATACAGTCCAGTCAAAATTCAAGATACGTGATGTGGAAAATGAAAAATATCATCTCATGTTTTACTGCATGTATGCCAATCAACTGTTACATGTTAACATTTCCCGCGCGTGCCTCAGACACATACATGTACGTCATTAACTGCAGTATTAAAACTTTAAGTACTAGAACAAATAATATTGGTTATATTTAAAAAGATATTAACTAGTTATTATCAATCATGTGTTCCAAAATATAGACATCTTTATATACAAGTCTGAGCAATAAATTAAACGGATTATTTGTTTTTATTTTTCCTTTTCAACAGACAATCATTGAATATAGATATATATAGATATATATACGAGTCTAAATTGAAAACTACGTTCAAACCTATGATTGCGTTGGATAAAAACCGCAATTTTTATACGTGTGCATGTAAACCAAATTTCGTTGTAGAAGGGTTTAAAAACAGCACAAACAACATTTTCCAAAAGACCAAAAAAAGTGAAAAAGTATAGTTAAACAAAACGCATTTGACTAACAGGTCGAACAACTGGTGTTGTTTAACCCTGCTGACTGCCATTGGCGATTGCCAAATAAAATTGATCACAAGATGTAACAAAATGGATCTTAATATAAATTTAATACTAAACAGAAAAAAAATTAACTTGTGGCCACGATGTTATGCCACAAACATACGGTGTCAATATTTTTTTAGTACACCAGATCCGGATTTCGACAACAAATGTCTCTTCAGTGATGTTAGGGATCGAAACGGTATTTGGAAGGCCATATAAAAAGTACCCTCATTTTTAGAAAAAGTACCCTCATTTTTAGATAGACTCTTGAATTTTAAGAGTCAATATAGGATGAACGGATCATATAAACCGGAGGGAAAATATGATACAAGCCCAAACGAAAAAATATAAACGAGTCTAAATTGATAACTACGTTCAAACCTATGATTGCGTTGGATAAAAACCGCAATTTAGATATATATAGCATGAAAGTTCAATTATATGTTCAAAAATTATAATATCTGTAATATTTGTTCTGTATTATTATATTTGTGAGGGTCTCAAGGTAGATTAGTGAATTTCTACTTGAGTCACATTCTTTTAATAAAGTTATTATTATTATTATAATAAGAGCTAGTCTATTAACTTTCAACTGCGACCGACTTCAATTACACAAGATCAAGATAAAGATAAGGAATACACAGGTTGTTTACTTGTCAGATTATAGTATAAGAAACCTTAAGAATTTGCTGGCTTAAGATAAACATACATAATGAGTTTAATAGTTCTGTAATTGATATTCTATGATGATCGGTCATTGATTTCCGTTGGGATAGTGAATGTCAACTAAAACGCAACAACAAATGGAACATTATTTTTCTAAAGATTGAAACCATTTATTTCCCATGAAATATATCAGTAGCTATGTAATTAACAGGATTTTAAAGATATTTATAATATCTTTGTTAGGGAAGAATATATTATACCATGGAAGAAATATTTAAACTTCCATTATTATACTAAACAATCTAGATGGTCTCGTGGATAGCGTGCTTGTCTGAGTCCGTAATGTCGTAAGTTCGAACCTTTGCCAGCTAGATCAAACAAAAGACTTAAAAATTGGTATCCGGCTCTACATGTCGGACAAGCAGAGTTTATTCATAATTCATTTACATGTTCAAATCATGCATATGCATATATTATATTTGCTTCTGTACGTTAAGCAGAATTCATTCACTTACTCGTTAAAGTAATATGATCGATCCAAATGAATTTAGAAACATGTGCAATTATACCCAAGGTTATTATTTTTTGTTGCTTTTATAGTAGATAATGAAGTAACTGTTATAAAAATTTCAAACTTTTTGTGTTGCGTTTTTGTATGTACTCAGTATTGTGCAAATTGTTGACACTAAAAAACGCGGGAAATTGATATCTCCTTTCTCAGCACTAAGGGTATTTACACGTTCTTATCGCGTCAGTGAAAAGGGGATTGCAAATAAATATAGGATATAATATATCTCTGAACTTTTTTCACAATCAAACAGCTTTCCGAGAAAATGTTTCACGGACCTAGTAAACCCTTCAGAAGCATGCGTTTAGACAAGGGCAAATGGAAGAAAAAGGGGGTTGTAGTTAGAATCAGAGGCATGTAATACAGACTGAGTGTTGAAAAAGAGCAAACCTAAAACTAGCAAAATGCTTGAATCAGTGTCACCCGTTTCTCGCCTTGCTTTTATCCCCTTAAATAATCCCTTCCAAATAATAGATGTATACTATATGGTGGTCCGTATCTACATGTCAAAATATGGATAATTGAGAATACTTTGTTTACAAAGTTTTGCCAGAGAAATTATCTTTCGATCATGAAAAAGCTTCTACCTAAGTTTTATGTAATTCTTTATTTAATTTTAACGCTAAACGGATTTTCGGGGTTTGGTAAACATGTTTTAGAGAATAAATAAAGACAGGGAATAGAAACAGCGTAGGGGTGTATAATGGGAAGGTGGTGAGGATGGAAGTTAAAACCATAGACTTAGGGAGCTACCATTTGATTTTTATGGGGGGGGGGGGGGGGGGCTAGGATGAAATTTGAAAAAAATAGGCAGGACAGGAGTTTTGAGTAAAAAAATAGGCAGGATGAGCAACTTGGTAAAAAAAAAAGGCAGGATGACAATTTGTGTAAAAAAAGTCAGGATAAACTAGTAAAAAAAAAAGACAGGACCGAATAGAGTAAAAAATAAAAAGGCAGGACAGAGATTACAACTAAAAAAAAAAGCAGGACTAAATTTTTCATCCTAGCCCCCCCCCCCATAAAAATCAAATGGTAGCTCCCTTACAGGGTTCGATTTCAAACCAGTAAAAAACACAAAGATGAAATGAAAAGCAAACAGTCCTGTATAGCTTGTGCTATGGACAAATATATAGAATTTCTTTATATAAGAAGGAGTAGATGATATAAAGGCAGGTATTAAATTTTCTTTCACAATTTAAACAAATAGTTATTATTACAATAATAGTTTATAACATTATAAAATAAATATTTCCGAATTCTGAATTCCGAATTCCGAATTCTGAATTCTGAATGCTGAATTCCGAATGTTGAATTCTGAATTATAGGTGAGCCTTCTCGGCTTTCGTATGTAACAGTATGTACATAATGTGGTATGTCAATTGTTATATATTGATGATTATTTTGCCAGTTCGACAGGAGCGTGTATCCGTTACATTTACCATAGGTACTTGGACACAGGAAAATTATTTTTAACCCTCCCCCTTTTCCTAAATCGGTTCCTTTTTGTTTTGTTTATTTATCCAATTATTTTCGCGTTTTTCAGTATTATATGAACATAAATATACTAGAAATAATTTGTATTTGCTAATTTTTTACTATCAATTCCATGTGTACTATCCAAAGCTTTCACTGGTGTATTTATTATACTAGATTAACCTGAAATTGATAGAAAGACAAAAAGATTGAAAGTTATTTCTCGCATATTTATGTTCATATGAAACAGAAAAACGCAAAATATAATTGAAATTAATAGAATAAAAAACGAATTTTGGAAAAAAAGGGGGATGCGCTTTAAGAATAATGGTCCTCTCCCAAGTACGTTTGACCTTTGAATCTTTCGCCCCTCTTTACTCGAAATACCTGTATGTTCATTATCCTGCTATCTTGTATCCATTAGTTTAACATTTCAAAAACTTTCATACGTATGAGAAATGTGTTCTTTAGAGACATATCGGGTCGAGTGGTCGAAAAAGAATCCACATTTTTTCATGAATAGAAAAAATAAATAAAAAAGAAGATGTGGTATGATTGCAAAAGTCAACTCTCCACAAGAGACCAAAATGACCAAGAAATTAACAACTATAGGTCACCGTAAGGCCTTCAACAATGAGGAAAGCAAAAACGCTTTTTATAACTTATTAGTGCCTACTTCCTTATGTAATGATTTCAAGTTGGACTAATGAATTTCCTACACGTTCAATGCCTTCTATTAAAAGTTATATGGTTCGCTACTGACCCCCTACGGATGCATAGAGGGTTAGTAAAACCCATAAGGGGTTAAACCAATCACAACGTGATAATTTACCCGCGGTGCGATATCAGAATATAGATAAAAAAATTACCTGTCTCAATTTTGACCATGTATTGGAAGAGGTCTACCAAATGTCTATGTGAGAAAATAAAGTACTAATAGTACACGGATTTAGCATATGTATATATATAAATGTATATATCTCTAATATTTAAATGTTATATATACGTATATTTCTTTAGATCATGTGACAACATGTGCAGTGTCGTCTACCATTGGGGAGTCAGTTCCTTATGACTTCAAAGATTTGCTGGACATTAGTACTGGTAAGCTGTAGAACCTTTTAGCCACAATGTAGAACAGACGAACTTGAATTAAATACCAACGAAGAGGACGCGTAATTGTGGTCCTCAATTTTGTACTTATTTGGCCGTTTGAACTTTGTTTGATACAAGTGTGACTGAAGAGTCTTTTGTAGACGAAACGCGCGGCTGACGCAATTACTGAATTTAATCCTGTTATCTGTGATGAGTTTATTTCAAATGTCCGTGTCGCTATTCTGGTAGTTAGTGGTGCCATTGCCAATCATATAACATGTTTTGATAAGGTTATATTCTACTCTCTTGAAACATTTATTCTTTTCGGATTTGAATTCTTTAAATCATTTATAAATTTATTTTTCTTTTGTCTATTTTAAGTACTTTATTGACTTCTTGATAAAGGTATTTCTTATTGGAGAAAATCCTGAAAATAAACTCATTTGATTATTATTATGTGAACAAATTATGTCTTTATGAATTATTAAAAAGACACAGAAAAATAACGTTTTTATTACATTCAACAAGGGAAAATATACTTCTGTTAAAGTCATATGAAACCTCAAATTAAAAAAAAATGATGCATATATTTTTTTATAACAAAATAGATAGTTTTCATTATCAAACTTATGTACATATACTTTTTCCTAAAGAAAATTCTTTAATTTGTCGATATTTAGAAGAGGTTAAAATTTTTTAATTGCTTGCTTCCAGGAAGCAATTCGCCGAAATATTTTCCGTATGCAAAGTGACCTTAGTGATCGCAATACGCCTGGATCTGTCACTGAAATAAACTATTATCTGATTGTACATGTTAAACACATGCTCAATATCCATGCTTTTTGTTGATTGTTTACTATAAGGTGACAATCGCGCGGTAAACTTCGGAGTCAAAACACGGCATTTAATGAGCTGCCATATTTGTTAAATCATAACAGACAAAGAGAAAAGAAATTGACGATTATACGATATATTTGCGTAAAAAATGAGAAAATCGTGCACATGCAGAAGACTAAGTTTATGATATATAAATGCTTTGGTATAATAATTGGATAAACATTATTTTTCACCAGTCACTCGTTTCATATGACTTTAACATAACTGTTTAAATCATTTTGTTTATCCTTCTCCAACAATAGGAGCAGTATACATGGTAGAAGACGAGAACTTTCAAGTGAAATGTTGTGGTGTAATATCATACTGGGAGATAAATGCTCGATCTCTAGCAACCATTTATTTGCACGTATGGAGAAGGTTGTCTTCAAACTCATATGAACTGGTTGGGTTCAATACTGTTACACCAACAGGTAAGTATAACAAAAGTACATTGAAAAAAACCCACAAAAAAACAACACATGACCGCTCCTAATTATAATAAAAAAAAAAAAAAAAAAAATCTACAATATGTAAGTTTTTTCAAAAGTTGTTGTTAAATTTTAAATTACATAAGTTATTTTCTTGAATAAATATTTTTTTAAGGAAACGAAAAGATAACAAAAAAGATGTGAAGACATATAAATCAGGATATTGCTACTAAAACCTAAATAACTCACACTTTAATACATATTTTATTTTTACAGATGTTGGACATTTTGAATACGATGTTCCTATCTCTGAGAGGATAAGTGTAAAACATGGTGACTACATAGGATGGTATGTGAATCTGTCATTGAAATTATGTTCCTGTATTATCGAACACTTATCTATTTTGAAAACGCGTATAGTATGTGTAATCATAGGAATAAACTTTACTTTTATAAGTTCACTAATCCCTTGAGAGTAAAAGCAGACACATACTACATCGAACCCTTACACTTCTCCAAATAGCATAAAAAGGTCAAATTGGAATGGTAACACAAAACTCATGCCAATCAGTTTAATTTGGAAAACAAACCAAATGAAGTGCAAGTAAAAGGTTTAGCTAGCTATAAATAAAACTAGGAGTAACTCACCATTTTATATGAAAAATGCCGGTACCAAGTCAGGAATATGACAGCTGTTTATCACTTGTTTCGTTAATTGATAGCGTTTCATGATTTGTGAGAGGATTAGTGTTAAACATGGTGATTACATAAGATGGTATACTAATACTTTATATGTCATTGAAATTCTGTTCCTGAATTGTGGAACAATTACATATTTCAAAAACGCGTTTAGTGTGTAATAATGGGAATAAACTTGAGATTTATAAGTTTACGAATTGAGAGTCAAAGCAGGAACAAATTACACTTCTCCATATAGCATTAAAAGGTCACACATAAATGGTAAAACAGAACTCATGTCAAACAGTTTTGAAAACGAACTAAATGAAGTGCACGTTAGAGGTTTAGCTAGCTATAAAAACAGGTTAACCCACCATTTTCTTTGAAAAATTCATGTATTACGCCAAGAACATGGCAGTTGCTTTTCATTTCTGCCACATTTGTAATAAATAGAGTTTACTTTTGTATGTTTGTATGGACTTATAAATTGGCCTTGAAGTTTGGTATTTTCAGTTATACGTTTATGTAACAGTTTTCCCGAAATATTCTTTTTGTTTGAAGCGGTGTTATCTCTTATCTGTCGGGATTTGAGCGAGATGATGTGCGGTTAGCCATATTTATGATTGTTTCCTAGTAGCAACAACAGGTTAAATTTTTTGTCAAATCTAAAACAGATATCTAATTTTGGTCTATTTATGTGAATTTGTTTTATAAGAAAGGCTATTAAATATACTCTTATTTCAATGTATTATGTGTCTTTTGTTTCCTTGAAACATTTTTAGTTTACAATATCGACTTAATATTCGGGGCCAAATATAACCGAACGTACTCCTTGAAAGTATGGACGTAAAAAAGAGAAATCTGTTGGATGTTATATGTTAAATACGACACTTATTACAGAAGAGATTTCTTTTCAACAGCCTGATATATTCTCCTAAACATATATGCTTTCTCGTCTCTAAAAGATGACATGTTTTTCCTAATTATTTGTTTAGTAATAATCTTTTATTATAACAGTTATTGAAATTACATTAATTTTGTATTGCTCATTTTGGTGTCTTTTTATTAGGGTCTGAAAGTTTTTTTTATTTTAACACACAGTTATTACAAATGCATCTTTTCTATTTATCTTTTTCCAACTATTCTGTTTGTTTCACCTATAATTCTCCTCTATTATGTAAACCCCATGTAGACCCTCTTTTCTAAGTTTGTTTTATTTGTAATAAGACTTTATTTGCAGGTTTACAGCGGGAACTGAGGTAATTTCGTACAACGAACATAGTTCATACCCAATCATGAACAGAAAGTTTACGGGACAAACCAGTTTTACGGCAGGGGATACTTTAGACTGGACAACTAGTAGAAATACTATAACAAACAGACAGTACGCTATTGGAGCCCGGACTGCCTCAGGTACAACAATAAAAAAGCAATAAAAAAATAACAACATTTTTTTTAAACGAAAATTAAAAAAAAAAAATCGCCGCTGCTCATTTTGTGTCTGTTGTTAATATAATAAAGGTATACAACCACTAAGTCATAGCCCACATTGCTTTCTATCTTTAAATCTTCAATTTCATGCATTAGTTGCTACTTTGTCTCAAGTTCAAATACAGTGGTACAATGTAAACTATACCTTATCCTGACTTCTGCTGAAAATTCCAACATTGCTTTAATTGCATATATGATATAATAGCGTATTGGTTCCAGGATGTTTGATAGTACAAAAGAACCGGTACTTCTGATATGAACAACAGGGAACATGTGCTCTCCTATTACAATTTTATATACTTCTATATTATTCAAAAGAAACGTTCAAAAAGGGTTCTACAGTGATCCCAAGTCCCCAAGCTTTCATTTGATACCATAATCCAAACATTTCTCCTATTGACAAAGATACAGCTATGCGGAAGAACTGTTTTGTTTGAAATATGTACTACTTTCTTGTATGTTCTTTCCGACCGGGCCTGAATTAATGGTTCTATACCTAAAAATTGAAACGCAACTTGTGTATTCTCACAGTTAAAGTTTTGAGTCTTTTGTAGTCGTTTAGAATTTAGTAATCTGGCTATGAATACGTTATAAAAAGCTGGAACCTTAAATCATACACACAGTTATACTGTGAACATTCGTATAAGTAAAGATCGAAAGTGTTTTTTTAGAACGATTTTAATTTAGGAGAACATTGATCCTACCTATAAGCTCTCTTGTATGCTATACTACAATCCACAATTTTGCCTATATTCATTCAATTAAAAATTCAATTTAGGTGATACTCCGACTCTGAATATTGGTACCAATTATGAGATGACTATTGACGAATCAACAGTTGTTGGTACAGCGATACTTACCCTTTCAGTGGTCGACGACGATGTCTCAGATATACATACCATCAATGTACTCAGCACAGATAATGGATATTTTGAACTGAATTCGTGTAAGTTTAGAATTCATTGTTACCAAGACGCATACAAAACAATGTTCGTTTTTGAAAATAGTGTTTCATATATAAATCAAATAAATAAATATATATCATTGTTCAATCGATCATGTTGTTTATTTGAAAATTGTTCTTCATATCCTTAATTTTAATTATGTCCACGAAGAGACGGTTACATTGAAAAAATGTTACACGAAGAATCATTTCTAAGCCAAGAATCTCACCCTTGTATTAAACCATGAACAAATGTTATTTGAAAATGAACCATAATAATAGAATTAAAAAAAGACAACAAACCAGACTATTACAGTATTGACTGTCTTATTTTGCATGAACGAAATCTAATACGGTTGAATTAATTGCTCAAGTTTGTTGCAGTGGCGCTGGAGACACTACAAGATGAGATACCAGAAGCCACTTACATAATGGAACTAGAAGTCATAGATGAGTGTTACCACACCTCAACATCTACTGTTACCATAACAGTTCAAAACACTGTAAGCTATTCTATAATATTATTCCTCTTATGTAACCAGAGCAACGCGTATCAATAGCTTTTGTTGCTTTTCAATGGATGATATCAAAACCAAGTCTTGCATGATCTTCCTTAAATCCCTTCTTCATGGAACCGGTGCACCACGCATTTTCAGGTTGGAAAAAACCTTTTTTGTCTTTTTGTGTTCCTACAAAATGTAGCCAAAGGAGGCTCTTAAACGATCTTATCTTTCAGTGTACAACTGAATGGTATGTAATGTGATCTGTTTGAAGGATTTTGCGGATTTTCTGTTATCTGTAGTTAACCCTGTGTGATGTCATATCTTTTGTTTTAAAACATTGTCAATTCTTTGACCAAACTAGCTAAGGTCATTTTTACCACATGGTAGATTGTGGTTTGTCATTACGTCGTCTAATCTTTTAATTACCGAACGTGACTTATTCCCGATTGTGACTGTTTTGCTATGTGTGTATTCGCATTACTATAAGACGTGTTACGGTACTTATCTTTCAAAAATTCATGTATTTAGTTTAATGTTATATTTGTAATTTTCATCGGATTTTGTCAAATTGGTTGACGTCTTTTCTATTAAATTCATGTGTTATGGTAAAGAAAATTAATCACCGCCTTCATTCATTAGTTTTGATTTTGTTCAACGTAATCTGTACGATTTTTATGTTTTAAAGTTAGATTCAAAACAAACCGGACATATATATAATATAGTTAATTGCTATTAATTAGTATTGCAATGTGCATTGTGTTTAAATGTAATATCAGTATTTAGTTCTATTATAATCTTAAATCAATCCTATTTTTATCTTATTTTTTAGATTTAATTTTTCAAATATGACGTCATTTTGGTGCTGTAATTCAAATGTCTGCGTGACGTAATATTGTGCCTTTTCACCACTTCGTATGTGACGTCAATGTTATGACTTTTTGCATTCAGGCCTGGACTGAGTCAGGTGTGTCTATTTTCTGTGTTGGTCTTCAATGTATTATGTATTCGGGGTTTGTTTTCTGTAATTAGTTAAGACGTCAGTTTTATCATGCAAATCTTTTATATTCATTTGATAAAATTTACTGTTTGCAATAGCATAAATTGTTCTATATAATAAGGATGTTCTTATCACAAGCAGAAAACCCTAGCCGTATTTGGCACAACCTTTTTCAACTTTTGATCCTCAGAGCTGTACAATTTTGTACCCCCTTTTTTGACTTTCGAACTTTTATATCTGGGCGTCACTGGTAAGTCTTGTTTGGACGAGGCGCGTTTTTGACGTAATGAATTTTAAACCTGATGCCTTTTGTTTTCTATTACTCATGTGTTTCTTTGCCTAATACGTTCTCCTATTTATTATTATTGTAGTCCTGTATTATTATGTTGTCATTTTATTGTTATATTTAACAATGCGATCAAAGTGCGAGGTTTGGCATGCCACAAAACCAGGTTCAATTCACCATTGTTTTAAATGTCCTGTACCAAGTCAGGAAAATGGACATTGTTATATCATAGTTCGTTTCTGTGTGTAATATTTTTACGTTGTGTTTCCGTTGTGTCGTTTGTTTTCTCCTATATTTGAGTGTGAATTCATATTATTATAAGACGTGTCACGGTACTTTTCTATCCCAAATTTATGTATTTGGATTTGATTTTATATTGGTTATTCTCATTGGATTGCTTAGTCCGTTGCTGTGTGTGTTACATTTTAATGTTGCGTCGTTGTTCTCCTCTAATATTTAATGCGTTTCCCTCAGTTTTAGTTTGTGTTACCCCGATTTTGTTTTTTGTCCATAGATTTATGAGTTTTGAACAGCGGTATACTACTGTTGCCTTTATTTATCAAACAACTATTGGAATGAAAATTTATCCAATACATAAGCTGTTTGATCACAACACTGCATTGTAGGTAGTTTGATGTTGACTGTACTCGCTTATTACCATCAGTTAGAAATAGGAATATTTTACAATGTAATGTTTTTATACATTTTGTTTCAGGTTATAACTATTGACAATTTGCCACATACATTAACAATTCGAGAAGATTTATATTTAGAAGAAAAAATATACGATCTTATAGTAACTGAAGCTACTGATATATGGTATTGTGATATGCTGGATACAAATGATACACCTTTCCTAACAAGACAAGAGGATGCTGGAGGACCCAGTCCAGGCAAGTATAATAATAAATTAATTATAAGGTTTGTCTTTATGCATGGACAAATTAAACACAAATCAATGTAAATGTACCAAATATCAATTACTGTATTTGTGTGTCTAGTTTTTGTATGTCCGCTATAGAAATTAAATCGCAAAATTTACACCTCGCAAAAGTTCATTGACCCTTTAAAATCAACAAAGACATCAGTTGCATACCTTTTAAAAGATATTCATATAATATGGCAGTACCTGAACTGTAACCGAAAGAGATCCAATCCAATATTAAGTCAAAAAGTATATGCTTACAGGTCATTTTATTATATTACTTTGTAGTGATTTATTTAACCTTCATTTCCTCAAGCAAAACAAAAACTTGATTTATACTTTTCTAGATCTAACAATAGCATTTCCATCCGAACCCTACTAATGGCTGTCATTTATACTTCAGATTATGCAATATATCTGAATCCTTGGCCTCAACTAGATTATGATGCAAACAATAAATATCTATTGACGGTGAAATGTTACGATGATCACCATACAGCAAGTGGAACAGCTACTATCTCAATTATAAAGAACACAGATCCTGTCTTCACCAATCTCGATAGTGAGTAATGTATCTGTTATACTTAGGGAAAGATTCAACAAAATATAAAAAAAACGCGTGGATCAAACTTTAACTTTTTTCTTTTTTTATTTGGCTTGTTAACATTTTTGATTCGAGCGTCACTGATGAACTTTGCACTCTATTTGTTCAATTATCTTATCTTGCTACAACTTTCTTCAAGTTTATAGAAAATAGCCTTGACTTTTGAATGCCGTATTCTGTAAATCTGAAAATTCTGAATTTCTCTGACGTTACAAATTAAAACAATATTCTATAAACTTTGTGCCTCCAAAGCAGCTTTCTGGATAATTCACCGTCATTTGTTCAATCTGTGATTGCGTAGTATTCTGCTTTGATCCTAAATACAGTTTCTTGTATTTGTTAAATCCTTTTTGAATTAGACTTTTCCAATCTTTGCACCTGTTTTAGCGCTTATAAAGAAAAATCATTAAACCATATAATTGCAAGAGATATGAAATAGTTCTAAAATTGCCGTTATGTTTGAATATGTTTATGTTAGCGGCATGAAGTGAAATTAGGCATTAAGCTTAAATCCTAGGCAATAAGCTAACGCCTTGGCATTAAGTCTAATGCCTAAATGATGTTAGGCATTAGTCTTAAATCCTGAAAAATGTGTCCAGGCATTAAGCTCAATGCCTAAAATATAAGAAGAGTACTAAAATTTGAAGATTTGTCAGATAAACGTATACTAGTATTAGAAATATAATTATATTAAGAAAATACTTTATTTTAAGAAAAATCATATATATAAATTCTAAAATTTAACTTATTGCCTAAAATCGTGTTCGGCAATAGGATGAATAATCATCACCACATTTCAGGAAATAAGCTTAATGCCTGGAAATTTCAGGCAATAACTTAATGCCTAGACGTTAGCTTATTGCCTAGGATTTAAGCTTAATGCCTAATTTCACTTATTGCCGCTAACATATATAATATATATCTTAATTTGACATCTTAACACATTTACTGTTAAAGTGTTTAATCGTTTTTCCTGTTTGTTTCATTTATTTCTTAAATGTAAGACCACAGTAGTTAATTGTTTTTTTTTCTATTTTTAGATTCAGTGACTGTTGATGCATTAACACAGGTTAACAGTGATATTGTATTCACTGTAAGTGTTACAGACGATGAAAATGACCAGATCATATTTACAATGACGACTTCACCAGCTGGCGGACCATTTGATATACTTGATTATTGTATGTTACAATTGATATTATTCACTAATAGTTCGCATAGATATAAAAAGATGTGGTATGAGTACCAATGGTACAACTCTCGTATCCAAATCACAATTTGTACAAGTAAATCATTATAGGTCAAAGTACGGTCTTCAACACGGAGCCGTGGCTCACACCGAACAGCAAGCCTCCAAAATATCATGTGTAAAACTTTTCAAACGGGAATACAAGCGGTCTAACCTATATAAAAAACGAGAAACGAGAAACACTTATGAACAACATCAACAAAAGGCAACTCTTGAACATCCGATTCTTGACTAAGGACAGGTGTAAACAAATGCAGCGGGTTTAAACGTTTAATAGGTACCAACCTTTCACATGCCTGGATTGTGTTGCCATTGCCTTCAGTATATGATTGAATAATAATCTGACAAGTTCCATTTTCAAAAGATTATTTCTCTTTTAATCGAATGTCCATGAAAAACACATATATTAAAGGTTACCTGAACATCTCCTAAATGTTACAAAGATACATACAAAAATGATGTGTGTTTGTTGCCCCCTGATGTATAAAATCAAAGCCAGGTTAAATTGGATCAATTACCTTCGATACTCTAGTGAAAAAAAATATCTGACTGGTTAGATGTAGCCTTTTATAAAGCCGAAATGTCTGTCTCTGTGAATCATTTCAAAATCTAGTGTCGGTTCAAATTTTCCTATTATAATCTCGGTTGGCCCTATTCCGATAGTTCATACTGTAAATGAATAAGTGAGGTTGAGTTGTTCTGTTTTGGGCATACATAATCCATATCAATACACCAATTCCCCGTTTTCCCAAAAGATAAATAAACAACCATTCACATGTATTTTGCTGTGAAAAATATATATATAAAATTGAGAAAGGAAAAAGGGAATGTGCCAGAGCGACAACAACTCGACCATAGAGCACCTAACAGCCGCAGGCCACCAATGGGTCTTCAATGTAGCGAGAAACTCCCGCATCCAGGGGCGTCATTCAGCTGGCCCCTTACAATATGTATACTAGTTCAGTGATAATGGACGTCATACTAAATTCTGAATTATACTCAAGAAACTTAAATTAAAAATCATACAAGACTAAAAAAGGCCAGAGGGTCCTGACTTGGAACAGGCGCAAAATTGCGGCGGGGATACACATGTTTGTGAGATCTCAACCCTCCCCCTATACCTCTAGTCAATGCCTGCCTTTTTAAGTAAACCTTAAACTTTATATTGTTATATTCTTCTTCAACACAAAATTTATGCCATAAGTTTAAAGAAAATTCGAATTGGCGTAATGTATTAGGTCTCTTTGTGGACATTCACCTTGTAAGCTATCATGTTAAAGTCGTCATCGTAAATGTCTGTTACAAAGCTTACATTTTTCTTAATTTCAAATCATACACGTTTCTGCATGCTTAGTATATCCACTGTGTTGTCGTTTTCAATTCGGTCCTCTCTTGAAGCTTGTAATGAATATTAGAAGTTTCAGATATTTTGGCCTAAATAAAGTCAACAGTAGTATACCGCTGTTCAAAATTCATAAATCGATAAAGAAAAAAAACAGATCCGGGTTACAAACTAAAACTGAACGAAAACGTTTCAAATATAAGAGAACTACGACACAACAGAGACACAACACCGAACCGTAACATACAGAGAAACAAACTGTAATGTAACAATGGCCAAAGTGACATAAGTAGTCAACGTTCTGTTTAGGTGCAGCATATGTACCATTATTACCATTTGAAGTTAGAATTTGCTGCTGCAGGTAAAATTTTTAAAGGTTATACAGATATTATGGAATATAAGGTCTCTTAAATGGTATTTTTCTTTCTCACATATAACATGTATAAACAAGCAACCTTTTTGTTTTCAGCGGGAAAAATTGTTTTAACAGAGAATGTATTGCGCCACCATGCTAGTGCAACTTATGATCTATCAATAACTGCAAATGATGGTTATAATACCATTGGACCTCGAACACTTACAGTAAATATTAATGGTATGTATATTTCTGAAAGACATAAAGTAGAAAACATACAAATCAAGATATATCATGAATTGAAAAAGAAGCAGAAATGTTCAGAAGGGGGCCCATTGACCTCTTCAGGAGAGGCCCACTCCAAGCATGCTTCAGTGAATCCCTTTATAATCAACCAGCGTTTTTCTATAAAAAGGAGAGACCTGGCTCTCTACCCTCTACCTGAATCCTCCTCTGAAACGTTGGTCATATGATATCAAAGAGGAATATATAATACAAACAATGCAAGAAATTTGATCGTTCTGGGTTTTGAATTAATGCTAGATACAAAAACATGGAAACTCAAAATATACCCAAACGGCACATGCTAAGAACATCATGGATATTCATTAGGTCTGTTCGATATTTATTAAAAATTAAAGCCAAAACTGAAGAACTGGATCTTCCTTCGCTGTATTTAATAATTGGATTATAAATTGCATAAGTATACTGAAAACATGTAAAAACAACGTTACACATGATTATTTCAGCTTGATTTTTTCGGCAAAGGCCCGATTCTAAAATTAGAGGAGGCTTATTATGAAAGAATTTCAATAGACAATTAATGTTTTTATTTAATGATTATTTGTATCCTTTGATGACTGAAGTTAAAACATTAACATATATGATTGTAACACAGTGATGACTGCTGTACCCATATTTTGACTATTTTATTTATTATGTCTGTTTTGTTCACGAATCGTTGTAAATATAACAGAATTTGACGAGACTGTCGTACAAGTGAGAGGTTTAGCGCTTTAAAACAAGGTTCAATCCACCATTTCCTACATTTAAAAATGCCTGTACGTATTCAGGAATATGACAGTTGTTGTCCATTCGTTTGATGAGTTTTGTCATTTGATTTTGCCATGTGATTAGGGACTTTCCGATTTAATTTTCATTGGAGTTCAGTATTGTTGTGATTTTACTTTTTATATATAGTGGAAATAAACTGATCATAGATTCCGTGATTTAAATTTTGTACACAAGACGTGCGTTTGGTCTACAACAGACTTATCAGTGAAGCTCCAATATACACAATGTTTATAAAAAGGTCAAAATAAAGTACAAAATTGAAAATCATGTGGATCCAAATTCTCAGAAGGAGGATCAGAATAGTGGTAAACAATACAGCCGTATAATACACACGTGTTTTATTTTTGTAGATATCAATGATAAACCTGTTTTATCAAATTTACCAGCAAATATGAACTTGTTAGAAAATGCAGCATTATCAACGTCATTATTTACTGTCTCTGTCGATGATCTTGACATATCAGATCCACGTGTTTTCACAGCAACGTTTGGTCCAAGACGGGCTGCAAAATACTTTTCAATTGATAGTGGTAAGTCTTAATCACCGAAAATTCATAAATATTGCCTTATGTCAGGTTTTAGAAGGTAGGTGACCACCTTATCTCTGTTATTTCGACAAGTGCAATTTTATCATTCAATATTGCAATTAAGGTAGATCATAAGTAAATATTTTTTGAGACAGAATTTTCTTATACTTAGCAAAAATGAAGATTTTACTATGCTCTTTTCAAAAATATAATAAAAAGTATTGGTCACCGTGCTATTTTTCAAGCTATGAGTCGTTGAAAATTGCCTAAATTTGGTTAGATTGGAAAAACACATTTGTGTGCATAAAAATAATTCAATGAGATAGAATTTTGAAATGAATAGTGAAAAGATAGGTTTTGTAATATATTTTAAGAAAATAAAATGAAAAAATGGTGTCACCGAACTTGTTTTCTTGCTACAAGTAAAAAAAAAAAATTTCCCTATCTGTCCAGTATAATTTTTTTACTCAAAGAGTTATCTTCCCTTAAATGGCTCATTTGAAAAAAATGATTCTAAAAGCAAAAAAAAATGATATTTGTTTAAATATCTTGTATTATACAATGAATTACCATGTTTTCCTTATACTATTATACAGTCTAACCTTTAAATTGCAAATCTGTCTCCAAATTTGCAGATTTAGGCAAATAACTAGACCGATTTTTTACTGTGATTGTACAATCCCAGATGGTGGTATACCATGTATCTACCTTAAGAATATCAAAGCCAAGGTCTCATTTGTTATGATGATTTTTTTTTAAACTTTCTAGAATAATATTGAATCGAATAAGTAATTATTTCAGTCAAGAATATCACTTTTCTACCGTATACACAACTCATTTACATTCTATTATTAAAAGTATAACTTGCAAACTAACTGAATTAGATTGATTTACAAAGTTTTGAAATCATATAGAAATCATGTATTATGAAAACAAATAGTCAGTCACTATCTAAGTACTATATTCGTGCTTATGTAGTTAACCTTTTAGTATTAGCTTTTACTAAGATGATACTGTAACATATTACCGTTTGTATCTAAAAACCAATGACATACAGTTAAGTACTCAATGTGCTAAGCTTTGAAACATTATAATTTTGTTATTAAATTTAAGTTGTTACTATTCTAACTTTTTCAAACCTCGTAAAATGTATCTAATTGATGTCAGAAGTACTTAGATCATACCTTTTGTAGAGGCATTTCATGCATGTATGTTAATTTTCAACCTTTTAAGCACTTGATTTTTTACTCTAAAATACATTTTTAATTAATTCAATGTTTGTCCTATTTGTGTAGATGCTGCTGCTGTATGATAAGAACAAACATATACAGCCAAAATGAATACTTGTTCATCGATGAAATAACTACAAAGTTATAACGCACAAATGACTTTCAATAAACTTGTAAAGGAGGAGCGAAAGATACCACACGGACAACCAAACTCATAGACTGAAAATAAACTAACAACGCTATGACTAAACAATAAAAAGACAAACGGACAAATACTAGTACACAGGACACAACATAGAAAAGTAAAGACTTAGCAACACAAACCCCACCAAAACCTGGAGGTGATCTCAAGTTTCCCAAACGGGTAAGCAGATTCTGCTCCACATGTTGCACCCGTCGTGGAATTGTCATTGCTCATGTTGCTTTGGTTTTGTACAAGAAATATAGGTTTTGTTATCTATTATTTGATTGCTATAACAGTGACATATATCGTTATTAATATTATTTCTTTACTTAAAAATTATAGATGGAGTAATTTGGACTTCGGCGGTACACAACATAGATTATGATTACATCGAGTCCATTTCGATAAAAGTATGGGTCATGGTTACAGATGAAAAAGAACACGACGAACAATTACTGACGATTAAAATTAAAAATCAGAACGAGGCGCCCTCATTTTCTCAGACTCATTACTCGATATCTAGAGATGAAAGCAACGTAAGTGTACCATAGAAAGGCATAAGATCACAAAGGGATATTCAAACTCCTAACTTGAAAAAAACGATAAAGCAATGGCATAATCTGGAAAACTACCAAACGCAAACAAGCGTACACAAACCACAACTTCAAAGAACTAGTAATTGCGTAACAGTGGAAAATATAACATTTCAATATTTTTTTCAGATTATGGTTGATTTATCACATAGTGTATACAAAACCGTTTGTGCTAAATTACTCAAACGTGTTATGCCATACTCTTTTGTACATGTGCCCATATTTATTTGACTTTTTTCAATCACGTTTTTATGGTTCATCTGATCCACACTTTCATCCTAAGTCGTATATGGTTTTTTTTTCATTTTTGAAATTGTTTGATTCTCAATGAGTTTTAGCTAGCTATAAAACTAGAATTAAGTCTCCATTTCTAAATAGGGAAATGCCTGTAAAAAGTCAGGAATATGACAGTTGTTCTTTTTTCGGTAGATGCGATTAATCTGTTGAATTTGCCATTCGATAAAGGACTTACGTTTTGTATATGCATAGGAGTTCAGTATTTTTGTTTACTACATCATTCTTCTCCTTGTGAAGGCGGAACGCGTGCAAATAAACTCATCAACGCATTAACAATTATCCGCCTAGTATATATGAGTTAGAGATGCACTTTCACACTTTAAAAAGCCTTAAAAATTACATAGCTATTTTGAATATCAATACTATTTGAATAATATATGGTGGTTGACATATTTTTAATTTTCACAGGGAAACAGTATTTAAAGACAAAATTGTAATCTGTGTTTTGACCGTCCACAGGTTTGATTCGAGCTACACTGATATAAGAAAGAAAAACAACGTGTCTTATTTAGTAAAAAACCGGATGCTGTAGATAACGCACCGTAATATCTTAACGTGCATTTAATACGGTCTAAGACCGAACGGGGAAAACAATAGATTGAAAAAATATTCAGCTTGTTTGTCTAAAATCAAATATACCAAAACATATTAAACATGTTAAAGAGTTGTAAATATTTGTTTTAACTCGATTTTACTTTCATTATAGGAAAGTCTATCATTTCCCTTGACAAGGTATCATGTTTATGACCCAGATGTTGCAAGAGATGGGGATGTTCACGAATACTTTATCGACTGTGGTACAAACACGTCTAGGTTATCAATTAATAACAACACCGGACAGATAAGTTTCAGAGACGGATATGATCTTGATATTGAAGGAACTCCGACAGATATTAGTTGCATAGTAAACGTCACTGATATCGGTGGTTTAACTGACACGTGTCAAATAGCAGTCAATATCAGATACGTTAATGAATATACCCCATTCTTTCCATATTCACCGTGGGCACCATTGCGACAGTATCCAGTAACGGTATATAGTTATGATATAATTGGTACAATAATAATTACCATAACAGCCACTGACAATGACCTAACAGAACATGGTACATTTTATTATTCACTTGTTCAAACGTTCAACGGAAGTGCCGAACTTTTTGGTGTATTAAACAACGGAAGTGTATATATTAAAAGTGATTTCAGTATATATGACAATGGAGCAACATTTGATGTTCTCATGTTAGCTACAGATACTGGTGGTCTCATAGGAACAGCAACAATACAAGTAACTATTCCCGCGCCTACAACGACTACAACCACTACCGAGACGCCATTACGGTATACAGAAGATATAGTGAATACATCACTTCTATCATTCGGTGTTGTAGGAGGAATAGTTGTAATTCTTTTGATTGGTTGCTTGTTATTCAGTTATTTTACATTACCAACGTGCAATAGGCCAAAATGCAATTGCTGGTAAGTGTCTTTTCTCTTTTAGCATATTAACTTTTAAAATGTCCCTGCTCTATACATGCTATATGTAAGACAGGATTCTTAAGTTATTTGCAAAATATTAACATTAAGGAAATCTCCTTTCGATTAGTTTAATTTTTTATTGCGTGTTGCACATTTTTCACGAAGGAAGACCACGAACAAAACCTTTGATAATACAAGACTGTAGCTGGATACATAGAAATATAGTTCTCCTTAACTGGTATAATATAAAAGACTCAAAATATAGTATCTGACTGTGTTAATGTACATCTTGATATTTATCTTCTTTTGTGTATTCTAAATGCATTTACGAGGTTTGTGTGTACGTTAACTACTGTTGCCTCTTTTATAAATGAATTTTAAGCACACAAACAAGTGCACAATTATTGAATGGTTAGAGATTGAGAACTGACATAATCGTACTATCTATTATTTCAACAAGTCTAATACAGAAACCATGACTTCCAAGATAATGCGTCATTATAATTTATTCGTTTTTATATTGACAAAACAAAAGTCGTTATTTTTCATCGCTTTGTTGTGTTGTTGTTGCTTTAAAAACTACCCCACTAGGGATATGACAGTTGTTTTCCATTCGTTTGATGTGTTTTAAAAAAGCTTTTGATTTTGCCATTTGATCATGTTGATATTGAACTCTTCGTTTTGAATTTTCTCTGGAGCTCTGTATTTTTGTTATTTTTATAACATAATAATTGTATATGATGAACACGTATATTGTAAGTTTTGAAAAACAGCACTTCATGTCTTTTCTAGTAAACGAAAACCAAAGCCACCTAAACCAAAAGTAAAAACGCCACCACTGCCACCGCCAGTATACACACCGATGGAAGCAATGCCGCTGCCAAGAGGTATACTGTTGGGGGAACCAGCAGACGAAAGAGGTAGTCTAGTAAACATTTTCCTAGCGAAAACATTTTTTTTCGCAATACATATAAGTCTATGAAACAACATTTTATTAACCCAATAAAGACATAAGCCAAATCAAAGGTACAATGATTATAATTTGATACGCCAGACGCGCGTTTCGTCTACAAAAGACTCATCAGTGACGCTAAGATCAAAATAGTTATAAAGCCAAACAAGTACAAAGTTGAAGAGCATTGAGCACCCAAAATTCCAAAAAGTTGTGCAAAATACGACTATGGTAATCTATTCTTGGGACAAAAAAATCCTTAGTTTTACGAAAAATTCAAAACTTTGTAACAGGAATTTAAAGAAAAAATAAATCTTTACGAAATACTCTAAACAAAGAAAATCAAATGTTTATTAAGTTTTCATATAAGACAGATGTAAGTAAAACGTTCTGATATTACAAGAGTGTGTAAAACTCCAAGATTTGCAAGAAATATGATTTTACGGAAACAAACCAACGACACTCTGATCAAAGATAAATATTATTATAAATGATACGAAGAAGCTGTATGATTACCTGTATGGCTTTGTTAAAATAAGAAAAGTTTATTTTACACAAGCAAAGTCAAAATAAGGAAATGAGGGAGATCCCAAAGTGATATTCAAATTTATAATACCTGACAAAAAGCCATCACAAAAAATATACAAATAATATCAAGAAATCAACAACATTCTACAAATAAATACAATAGTTGTATGGCGCTGTTCGAAACTCATAAATCGATAGAAAAAAAAAATTTGGGTTACAAACTTAAACTGAGGTAAACGCAAGAAATATAAAAGGAGAACAACGAAACAACAGAAACATTAAAATATAACACACACAGACATGAACTAAGCATTAAACAAAATCCGATGCGAATAACAAATATAAAATGAAAACTAAATACATGAATTTTGGCTAGAAAAGTATCATGACACGTCTTATAGCAATGTGAATTCACACTCAACACACAATATAGAAAACGAACAACCACGTAGATAAAAAAAGAGACTAAAAGTAGGTATCGAAAAAATATTTAGCAATATCTTATGTTCATTAATGTTTTGGAAAATGAATGTTTGTATCTATTCTTCAGTTTACATTACTGGAAAAGATCCTTCAACTAAACTAAAAAGTCGAAACGACAGTCGGGATGAAAGAATTTATGAACAAACATACAGCAATAGTCAAGGAGGTGATCCTAATAAATGGATGTCAACCGTTGACAAGGAAGTAAATAGCAACCAATCGGCACAGCTCTGAAATTTACTATCTAAAGACAAGTGCAATGCAAATGTTGGAATATCTTATGCATTATTTGGGTTTCAATTCATCTATACATTGATAAAAAGAACGATCTTTATAATAAATTGTATTTACTCACTGTATTTCAGTTATTGTTAGAGTATATGAAAACACGCGAAGGAAAAAAAACTAAATCGATCATCTATTTCATAAACAACATATTTATTAGATTACAGAATGTAATATAGTTCATTATGACCTCAAAGTTTTGAAGGCCAATTGTTGTCATTTGAATCGAATAACAATATCATATGTACGGATCTGTCATACCAGGAAGCTGATGTGTTATAACTTGGTCCAATGCAAACTACAATTTATTTTCCATGATATCAAGTTTCTTCGCACAAAAGTAACATGAACAGTTATGGCCCTTTAATTATGTAAACTTACTAGGAAAACGTGTTTAATGTAACTTGAATGGTGAATGGTGCAAATCGAAATGATGTTTTAAAAATAGTATTCTGGTGCATCATACAATAGTGAATAATTCTAGAAATCGAGATGATAGTTTGGGTTTACACATTCTTTGCTTTTTGTTTTCATTGAAATCGAAATTTTGTAGCGCACATTTGTTCTGTAACAAAACTTTAATGCAGTTAATTTTTATTGATGCGGTTTGATGTATGGTGTACATTAAAAGGAAAATAATATAATTTTTCGAAAAACTAAGGATTTTCTTATCCCAGGAAAAGATTACCTTTGCCGTATTTGGCCCAACTTTTTGGAATTTTGGGTCCTCAATGCTTTTCAACTTTGAACTTGTTTGGCTTTATAACTATTTTGATCTGAGCGTCACTGATACGTCTTGTGTAGACGAATTGCGCGTCTGGCGTACTAAATTATAATCATGATACAGTTATATGCAATGAAGTTTAGCGTTTGATAGTAATTAATAACATTCTGGCGTATCATAAACAAACAACTTGTAACGTCTCATTTCATTGGCCGAAGGATTCAAATACAACAGCAATGTAGTCAGTGTCCACGTGAATTGACACAGGTGACCGACATTGGAATTTACTATGTTACTACGAACGTAAAAACCAATGATTTGTATAGTTTACAAACCTTTGGTCAAAAGAATTAAATAAATGTTTTGTTAACTTCAAATAGTGGGGTCGAAATATTATACTGATATTTTGTATTAAGTAATATTCTAAGTTCTTTAGCATGCAGCAACTCAATTATCTTGTACCCGGCATGATGAGAAATATAAGGATAAAATAAAATACATGTGCCGCTTTTATACGGATGAATATATGAACCACTTTTAATTTCTTTCATACTGACGATAGGTTATAATCCTAATAATGTCGTAGTCACTTATAATAAGTATCTCATAATACTGATCCATACAATAATTAATGATGGGTTGCTATAAAACATACACACAGTAGCTATAAGCGTACCATAAACGGAGGAAATTGTCCCCTAAAGATATAAACAAAATAACCTTAATCGTATCATTTGTGCACCTGAATGAATTCAGTGAAGGCATATGTTGTTGTAATAAATTGAAATGTTACATCGGCGAAGATTATTTCTTTTGCATGTGTGGAACTGAATATTGAATTAATACTTGTGAGAAATGTCGTAGTTTATAAGGAACAATTATCGTTTGAATTGTTTACATTGTCATTTCTGGGCCTTTTATAGTTGACTATGCGGTATGGGCTTTGCTCATTATTGTAAGCCGTACGGTGACCTATAGTTGTTAATTTCTGTGTCATTTTGGTCTCTTGTAGAGGGTTGTCTTATTGGCAATCATACCACATCTTATTTTTTAAATATAAATGTACTGTTTTCGATTTTAAATAGATGAACAATTATCTTTAAATTTTATACTGTAAGAATAGAGCTGCATAACATTGTTGAACTATCCGCTAAAGTATTTAGTATGTATTCGTATTTAAAATGAAATACATAACGAAACGTGTATGATAAACTGATAAACAAAATATCAAGAAATTAAGGATGACTAAATGCATATACAAGAAGAAACTCACCTTTTTATCAATACATTTAAATGGTTTAATGAATAAACATAGATATATATATAGGAAGATGTGGTGTGAGTGCTAATGAGACAACTCTCCATCCAAATAACAATTTATAAAAGTAAACCATTATAGGTCAATGTACGGCCTTCAAAACGAAACCTTGGATCACACTGAACAACAAGCTATAAAGGGTCTCAAAATTACTAGAGTAAAACCATTCAAACGGGAAAACCAACGGTCTAATATTTACAATTTACAATTTACGTTCGTTTTTTTAACCGAGAAAAGCAAAACCTCAGGAAGTATATCGTTGGAGTTTATAAACTACATTTAATCATCCCCTGTGCCATGATTGGCCATCTCCGTTTTTTCTTAACAAAGCATGGTTGGTCATATGTTATGAATGTGTTCTATTTTTGCAGGTGGGAGGTCGAAGGTTTGAATTGACCAATGAAAACGATCGTTCCTTAGAGATTTAATCTAATAAAGTTTGTTTGACTGATTATGTCTATCTATAATGAACTTGGCTCAGTAGTTTCAGTGGAAAATGTTAGTAAAAATTTACAAATTTTATGAAAATTGTTAAAAATTGACTATAAAGGACAATAACTCCTTAGGGGGTCAATTGACCATTTCAGTCATGTTGACTTATTTGTAGATCTTACTATGCTCTACAGTATTGCTGTTTAAAGTTTATCTCTATTTATAATAATATCCAAGATAATAACCCAAAACAGTAAAATTTCCTAAAAATTACCAATTTAGGGGCAGCAACCTAACAACGGGTTGTCAGGGTAGATAGATGTTGACCTGATAAACACGTTTACTAAATGTCAGATTTGCTCTAAATGCTTTGGTTTTTGAGTTATAAGCCAAAAACTACATTTTACCCCTATGTTCTATTTTTAGCCATGGCGGCCATCTTGGTTGGATGGACAGGGCACCGGACACATTTTTAAAACTAAATACCCCAAAGATGATTGTGGCCAAGTAGTTTCAGAGGAGAAGATTTTTGTAAAAGATTACTAAGATTTACGAAAAATTGTTAAAAATTGACTATAAAGGGCAATTATTCCTAAAGGGGTCAACTGACCATTTCGGTCATGTTGACTTATTTGTAAATCTTACTTTGCTGAACTTTATTGCTGTTTACAGTTTATCTCTATCTATAATAATATTCAAGATAATAACCAAAAACAGTAAAATTTCCTTAAAATTACCAATTTAGGGGCAGCAACCCAACAACTGGTTTTCCGATTCATCTGAAAATTTCAGGGAAGATAAATCTTGACCTGATAAACAATTTTACTCTGTTAAATTTGCTCTACATGCTTTGGTTTTTGAGTTATAAGCAAAAAACTGTATTTTACCCCTATGTTCTATTTTTAGCCATGGCGGCCATCTTTGTTGGTTGGCCGGGTCACCGGACACATTTTTTAAACTAGATACCCTAATGATGATTGTGGTCAAGGTTGGTTAAATTTGGCCCAGTAGTTTCAGAGGAGAAGATTTTTGTAAAAGTTAACGACGCCGGACGCCGGACGACAGACGCCGGACGCCAAGTGGTGGGAAAAGCTCACTTGGCCCTTTGGGCCAGGTGAGCTAAAAAGACAGCTATACGTCCATTATCAATTACTACAATTACAACCCTTAAAACGTATATAAATGTAAACTAATTAACGGTTCATATTAAAGCAAAGCAAATGTAAAATCGCATTCATTTCTAGTAATATATGTCGTCCTGCTCATTCAAAATAAAACAAGCGATTGATTACATTCGATTATAGTATCTGTTTTTTTCTGAATGAAACAAAAGGGCTATATAACGGCACATTTTCATGTTGAATGGTGCATAACTATCAACCTACGTGTAAAGGAAACTCATGATAACGAATTAATCATCATATATTGAATGTACTAGGGCTGTTGATAATTGCCTTTGTTGTCCCGTACAAGGAAAGTGATTAGTATATGATTTCAGTTAAAAAAATCAATACAATGTACAAAATTAAGAACAGTCAAGATTACATTTTTTTAATATTTACATGCAATATTTGCAAAGTTGAGCACATAATAGTATACTGTTGAGTTTAAAACACAAGTGAACTATCTGTTTACAGACCAATTTTGTTGGTCTTCTCAATAGTCATATAGAATGAGTTGCATGTGTCCGTAAGCGGTCGACACTACTTGATTATAAATTTTAGATTTACCATATGACTCCATATATAACATTACTTGTGTATTATTTATGAAAAAAATAGCGGTAAGTTTGAATCATATGTATGAAACATTGGACAAGAGCGTAATGTTGTTATGTGATCGTAAAACAAGATATTTTTTTAGAATTGTTAAGCGTGTGGTGACAAGAATGTTTCAACATCCTTTCACATCAACTATATTAGTTTGTAAACACAAAATAGAACAGATTCCGAAAATATTAGTATCCTTAATTATAGGTTATATGCCGGTGGAGGACTCCGCATTCCTCCATCAGCTGTCCTGGGGCCTTCTATGTTAAACAATGGTCTAACACGAGTTTGAGGTTCCTCATTGTTTGACGGAGGGTTGTTCACACTGTTGCCATCCCCTAAAATGGAAAACAGAATTTATAATTATACATTGAAATAAACGATATCACAGCGCATACATGTATAGTTTGTTTTGAATTCAAAATGTCTAGATTGAACCATTAAGTATAGAAACTTACTCATGTTATAAATATCGATATTGTCATTAGCCTATTCAATCATGCAAAATAAAATCTGTTTTAGAAGACATGTCGAGATAACCTTTAAAAATTGATAAATATTACCGATCATGAAGAAAAAACGATTGCGTTCTAAAGTTATGAGTTATCTTCAAGAGCAGTTTCAAATGCTTTCATACTAGGCTACGAACATGCCGAAGAAATGTTTTAAAAATTATGAACACTATGTGAAATAAATGTTAAAAAAAAGAAGCAATCTCTATAAATTCAATATTGCGCATTAGTACACGCTATGTAACCGTCTAACGTTTCAGAAGACGTATATGTGTCTTTTGTAGACAAAACCTGCGTCTGCCGAACTCAAATATAAGCCATCTTTGATCAGGTCTTGGTAAATATAGCTAAATTTCAAAATTAAATTCAAAAGCTTAACATATAACACTCTGATTATTTCTCAACATTGGAAGAAAATTCGGCACGGATTATTAAACAGCGTTTATTTTTCGTTTCTCGATTTTATATATAGATTAGACCGTTGGTTTTCCCGTTTGAATGATTTTATACTAGAAATTTTGGGGTCTCTTATAGCTTGCTGTTCGGTGTGAACCAAGGCTCCATGTTGAAAGCCGTACATTGACCTATAATGGTTTACTTTTATAAATTGTTATTTGGATGGAGAGTTGTCTCATTGGCACTCATACCACATCTTCCTATATCTATTTAGTACTGTACTAACAATAAATGAAGAACAAGAACAAAAAGATAATACGACGAATCATTAGTTTATAATAAACAGTTGATTCATTTATATATGTTACGGTATCTTTGTAATTACCATTGTCATTCGACTTGTCTACGATTCCATTTTTAGCCCCATTTTCAGGTACTTGCGGCAAAGTCATTGCCTTAACCTCAGTCACAGGAGGTCTGAAAAAACAAAATGGTAAAAAAGTTAAATATATGTGACTATATATGAATGAACATTGTTTCTTTTGGCTATCATATGAATAGTGTATAGCTAATAGTCTGATAGAGTATATTGGTATCCAGAGACAATGTTAACGATGTGTTTTAAGGGGTACCTTTGTGCTGTATCTCCCTTTCAGCTACGTATTATAAATTCATTGTGTTGAATGTACTATCATTATTGTCTTTTGAATTTTAAACTGAAAGTATTTAAATATGACGTCATGTTCGTATACAAAACAACTCTACATTTATACCATAAGAAAATAACTGTAAGTGTAGCAAGGTGCATTTGTTTATTTTGACATTCTATGAAAAAGTTCTCAGGCCAAATCGTCGAAGTTGAGCATTTGCTTTACAATTATAGATGTAAATGCCATTCATTGCCCTTTAAATTATCGATTTTTAATTGGTCTACACGAGATGGTGACAAGAAATAACTATATTCCTCTGAGCTATGGGATAGAGTGAATGATCTCACTCGTACCAAACAATCAAAATCTGGCATTGTAACGTTTAGTTAAATAACAATAAGTGTTTTGTGGTGCTGTTTTTTTTTTAAATTTCAAGTTCTAATCAAAATGAAATACAATTTAAGCCTTCTTGTAAAGATGATAATTGCTTATGTATTCATATTTTGCCTTTATAATTGAGATGACGCTGTGTCAAAAGTGCTAAAACGATATATAAACTACATGTCATATTGTACATCGCAAGAGGTTGATACGATATTCAGAGGGGAACATGATGTTCTGTACATTATCACGTGTTATAGTCTAACTAATCAATTAAATATAAAGACATCATTGTAAACGTGGAGTAAAATTAAATCTTACTTTCTCCTTATATATCTGCATGCAAAAAATATCGATACCAGTAAACAAGCTGCGACTACTGCTGCTGCAATTTCATATGCGACCATGTTCATCTGGTACTCGAAGAAAGTTAATGGCTTTTCTGTGGTGGTACTTTCTACAATTGATGATGGGATGGTTACATTTACTGTAATTGTGGAAAACAAGCCACCAGTGTCTTCGGCTTTTACTGTCATAAATACCACGTGTCCATTCGGATAATGTATAATTAGATCTGTATTCACAAAAATACTGCCGTTTTGAAATATTCCAAACAATTTTTCAGCGTTGATAATTTCATAATAAAAATCCCCGTGCTCGCCTAAATCTTGATCAGAGGCACTGACAGAAAGAATTATTGTACCGACTAATTCTGTATATAAAACAGTTATATCATACGACGATTGGGTAAATGTTGGAGTAAACTCATTAACATAATCAACACGAACGTCAACAATGCACGTGTCAGTTAATCCACCACTATCAGTCACTGTGACGGTACAGGTAAAATCTGTTGGGTTTGATGCGTCGTCGAGGTCGTAATCTCCGTTAAAGGAGAAAACTCCCGTAGAGGATGAAATGGCCACCCTGCTGTTGTCAACTCCACAATCTTTTGTATATAACATTACATCATTCACTGAAGCTATGTCCGGATCTTCAACATCGTATCGTATCACAGGAAAGGAATCGCCAGACTTAAAAAGAATCAAATGAGTTTTAATTTCAAATCGTATATGCTGTGGGTTTTTAATTCTTACTTCATGAAACTATAGCGTCAATGCTGTGTTGTCTGCTGTGCTGGTGATACCCTCTGAGACAAAACGTCCACCAGCAGTGGCATCGACCCAGTGGTGTAAATAGTTATCAAAGGTACTATGATTATTATTTAGTACGCCAGACGCGCGTTTCGTCTATACAGCATAAGACTCATCAGTGACGCTAATATCAAAATATTTATAAAACCAAACTATTAAAAAGTTGACAGGCATTGAAATCCAAAATTCCAAAACGTTGTGCCAAATACGGCTAACGTAATCTATGCCTGGGGTAAAAAAAAATCCTTAGTTTTTCGAAAAAATCAAAGTTTTGTAAACAGGAAATTTATAAAAATGACCACAGTATAGATATTGAAAAAAACATACATCTTTTAAACGGAATGCTAATTTGTAGAATGTGACCATCCGGATTAGACTCTCTACCGGGTTAGTAATAACATAAACAACATTTAGAGCAGGATCTGCCTACCCTTCATGAGCACCAAAGATCACCCCTAGTTTTTGGTGGGGTTCGTGCTGCTTAGCCTTTAGTTTTCTGTGTTGTGTCTTGTGTACAAATGTGTCTGTTTGTCTTTTTCATTTTTAGCAATGGCGTTATAAGTTTATTTTCGATCTATGAGTTTGTCCCTCTGGTATATCGCCCCTCTTTTATGGATAAATATATATTGTTTCTATTGCGATTGGTTGATATCTGTAAATCGTAAACCAAACATCTTCTTTATTCAACTTATTGATTGAAAATCAGCTAAACATGTATTCTTTTTTATGTGACTTGTATATTTTATCGAACACAGTTGCAGAGAGATTAAAATATTTGGAATCGGGTCAGGTTTGTGAACATCAGTACACCGTTTATATGAGGTCTCTGACGATGGGACTTAATCATGATAATAAAAATATATATTTGATATTCGAAAAATATTTATCGTTATTACGATCATAAGGTTTCTCAATCTAATTGGTTCAAATTTTTCATTTCGGGTCTTTTATAGCCGACTATACGGGATTGTTTTTTTTCTAATTGTTGAATGACAGACAGTTGTTTAAAATTGCGTACATCAACTTTCTAGAAAAATGTGGATCTTTGTCCCATTGGCAGTAATACAGTGTTCTTCCTCTATACGTATTGTAATATATTTGCATTTGTAAGACGCTATCATTATTTGTTTATATTTAATGGAGGGGCCTCAGTGGCCGAGTGGTCTTAACAGTTACTACTGCAATTACTAGCCAGTCAACACTGAGGTTTTGAGTTCTATCCCAGCCTCTGCGGGTGCACTCGACTTTAATCTTAATTGACTAGGATAGTCAGTTTTCTTATCGAAGGTAGATGGTTTTCTCCGGAAACTCTAAATCCAGCAAAACTGGCTGCAACAAAATAACACAAAAGCGGTTCTTAAAAGTGGCGTTTAAACCCAAAAAAAATTATGTTAACTCACCACTCCCTCGTCTCTCATAATTTTGAAATATTTTTGTGCTATTACTGGGGTTTCATTTTCATTGCCAATATTTACAATCAAACGTTGCGTGTCAAACCATTTTCCGTCAGAAACTGAGATGAAAATCGCAATGGAAGGATCACCGATGACGTCATAATCAATATTTGCTGACGTCAAGACTTCTCCAGCTATAATAACAATGACATATATAGGATTCAGTTTGAAAACTATATTGAAAATTAATTGTAATGTAAGTTATTATTTAACAAAATTACATAAAACCCTGAAAACGGAGACATTGTCTACATCTTCCTATAATTATCTATCGATAATATCATGAAGAAATTTGAAGTGAAAATTAAAATCAGAAAAATAATGGCAATAATGAACTCCGAGGAAAACTCAAAAAGGAAAGACCATAATCGAATGGCAAAATAAAAAGCTCAAATACATGAAACTTATGGATAACATCTGTCATATTCCTGACTCAGTACAGGCATTTTCTTATGTAGAAAATGGTGTTTTAAATCTAGTTGTATAGCTAGCTAAACCTCTCGCATGCATGACAGTCGCATCAATTTCAAGTAGATTGTTTTTTTTTTTTTATTAAAATGTGTATTGCTGCAATTTTAATGATGGAAAATATGTATGGTTAAGGAATGTATCTCGTCATACACTTCTCTCATTAAATGTCCGAGTTACGCTAAACCGCTGGTCAATCTTTATCCAATATTTTAGCTTATTATCTTTTATAGAAGTTTTCTTCCCAAATGTATGATCTTGAACCTTTGACAATTTCCTTTTTAAAGTAAATAGTGTGTGATAATTTGAATCATTATTGTTTATCAATTTGTTTTTAATTTTACCATGTACTGCATGTAATGATTTTTTTCCGACCAATCAACATCAGTTTGTCTCTTACTTTGCCAAAATTTGAATGGTGTATACAATCAAAATAGAAGGTATAATTGCCAAAGAACGACTATGTAAGCTTTCAAAAAAAAAAAGGTAAAAGAGTATGTTTGCATTTCAGTTCTTCCTTACAACTATTACTTACTATTTGGATTGACTGTAAATAATTTGGCGCCATACGATGGATTAAATTGAGCATAATACTCAAGGACATCAGTGACGTCAGTATCTGCTGCAACAGGCTGGAATACAGTCGTTCCCACGGCTACATTTTCTGTTATACTTTCTGATGCAGGTAAATTGGTGAACGTCGGGTCCACATTTCTATCTTTAACATACAAAGTAAGAACAAGTAAGTAAATTGGTAAATATAAGGTTCACATTTCTATCTTAAACATATAAATTTAAAATCGTTAAAAAAATAGTGAACGTCCTTTGAATAATTCTAGTATCTTTAATAGTGAAAGTAAGAACCATTAGATAAATTGGTGAACCTTTGGTCCACATTTCTATCTTTAATGTACAAAGTTAGAACAAATAAATAAATTGGTAAACGTTGGGTCGACATTTAAATAGATCACCGATTGTTAAGTTTTATAAGCAACAGGTTAAGTCTCATCTTACGATAGATCTTAATTGAGATTCAGCTCAGAAACATCCTTGCGTTTGAAAGACCATTGATAATATGTGCATCGCTGGTTTAAAAATTATTTCGAGAATGCCAAGCGTGTAACTCCAAAAATTATCATTCATATAATTACCATCATTTAGTTTTTATCTAATGATTTGCGTAACGACAAAATCATTTTTATGTTTCTTTTTCTTCAAAATGTTTTCAAACTGCAAAGTGAATGCTGACGTTGCCTGCTTTTGTTTGACCTAAGGTTAATGATATCTCGTGGTACCCATGCACCTTCCAATCTTTTTACAGATTATATATCAAAGTTAACACTACTTACTGTTAATGGTAACAGTTACTGTCGTTGCATCAGAGTTACCACGGTTATCTGCCACAGTTGCTGTTAGTGTATAACTACCCTGACCATGACGTACAAGATTTTCTGTCAACACTATCTTACCAGCTGAAAACATATTTTGAAAGCGATATGTTATGCTGATTTAGGTTAAAGGCAACAGTAATTTACTGATGTTAAAAAAATAGCAAAAACTGACGCATGTATTCAAAAATGGGCGAGACTGTTGTATGCAAGGACCAGTAGTCATGTGAATCCACTCTCAATTAAAATTTGACAATCCGTCGATTTACAGATTTGACAGATAAAATAGATCATGGAAATGGGGAATATATCAAAGAGACAACAAGCCGACCAAGGAGCAGATGCCTATTCTGGAATATAAATGTTCCAAACCATATGAATATATGGACCGTACGCGTACGATCTGATACTTTTACAAAATACGCATACGGTCGGTTCGTACGCGTACGGTCTGCCTAATTTTAAGAAATTGTTCATGTTTAATAGATAGAAATAAATATTTATTTCCATATCAAACTAACTGAAATCTCAATTTAAATAAAAATTCCATTGTTACTGAAATAAAAACTAAATATTTTAATTAGTTATATATATAACTAAAATGTCTCGTTAATTCAATATGTTAATTTCCTGTAGTTAGCATGTCAGTTATACGTAAAATTAAATTATATTTATTAAAATTGAATTGATTGGAAGTAAACATATTGTGGGAATAAAAGCTTTTATGCATGTGGCAGCAAGTGTCACCGATATCAACATTGCGAAAAATCATATTCAGATAGACAATCGAATGTTTAATTGAAATATGTTGAAGTTTTGTTCATCAAACAGTTATAACATTTGTAAAACTCAATAATTTTTTTTATAAACATTTGTCTAAAATAAATCCATATCACCGAGTCCAAAAACAAGCATGTATACGGCTGATGGCCGTACCAGACCGTACGAGTATAGACCGTACGAGTATAGACCGTACGAGTATACTCGTAGGGTCCGACCGTACGCGTATGGTCGGAATTTACGAATATACGTAAACGGTCCAGACCGTACGCATACGGTCGAAATACTCATATGGTCTTGAACATAAGAAAATACTATTAAATGATTGATTGTTTGTTTGGTGTTAAAACAAACTTTCAGCACTATTGCACATGTGTTATTTCGTGGAGCTAAGTTTTTGTTTGTAGAAAAGCCGGAATCCCCGGAGATAAAAACAGACATTCGTAATGAAATAAGACTGAAAAACATTTCCTGCCTTCTGTTTAAATAAGTTACTATATTACTCATCACCTTGTTTCTATCCCAGCCTGAGCTTGACGTTTGGTTGATGATATGATCAAGCAAAAAAAAAAATATGATACAAATAAGACTAAAAATCGCAGCAAAAAGACAGATCAAATGCAACAGCTTTTAAAAAGGTCGCATTTTATTGTTTCTACACTGAACATGATACACTAATCTTTTGCCTCTATTTGATATGTTATCTAACCGTCAGTTATTGTGAATGGTCCTCCACCAGCAAGGGTAAATGTAAATGGATCATTTTCTGGATCTGTAGCAACTACTGTATAAACCAAGGTACCAGTCCAGTCTGTAGTGGCATCAAGCGTTGCTGTGGCTACGGTTAAATAAAATAAATAGTTATTATAGGTTTTAAATCTTAGCAAATTATGTTTGTATGAGTTTGATTACATATTAAGTAGTCACTTAGCAAATGATGTAGTTTTGAGAACGGAAAAAAGAAGGGATTTTTTTTTTAAATGATGACGTAAAAAAAGTACAATCTGTGTATGAAATACTAGACGTACAATTAAACCTGTTTATTATTTAACCAAAATTTCAACAATGAAATGCAGCTAGTTTTAGAAAGAAAGAAAAAATCATAGATAACTTGTGTTTGGAGCGCTTTTCAAGATCTTATTTCGTAGGGAACGCTTAAACACTAAATTTGAAGTACTTAATTAGATGCAGACTATATGCTCATATGGGACATTAATAAATATCAAAATCAACCGCATGTCAAATTTGGCTGTTTAAGTTTTTTAATTTATGACTGAAGTAAATTTACCTGTTCCAGTGGCCATTGACGGACCACTATTTGGTGAAACATTAACGGTAAAGGAACCAACACTAACACTTGCGGGTGATGCAGAATGCGCCTCTATACATTCTGCAGTAAGCGTATAACTTGGTGTAGTTGCTGCGTTCAACTCTGGCCAATCTTGAAGGTATAATGTATAACCTAAAAGGAGGTGGTGAATATAATATAGAGATATAAAATTTAATTGGCTCGTTTAATTTTCATAAAATTCTGAAAAAATATTTACTTTGACTCTTTGACAAAAATGTAAAAAATTCAAAAAATTTGAACCAACCAATTTATCAGAAAAAATACACTGGATATATAGCAGTTTGACAAACCCTAATTTTTATAATTGAGAAGCTTAATATTCCCTTAACAACTCGAAGTAATTTAAACGTTGAGTTGATTTTACAGAGTTATCTCCCTGTAGTGTTAGGTACCACCTTAAGAAATCGATGTTGTGAAATACAGCGGCACAAGTTTTATGTTGACATGTTTGATGATTTCGGACATGGCTGTTTGTTTAGTCATTACCAAAAAGGCTAAGACCCTTCGCAAAGCCACGAGCAACGGCTCATGCTCGGCCCCACAGATAGCCACACACGTATTTCATACTCTTTACCAGTGTTCTACATTACGTATTTTTTTTTATTATTATTACTAGTAATTTACATTATAATACATGTATATTTTAGCTACAAATAGCAATTATCTCTCTGAAAAGCGAAGCATATTCGAAACCCAATAAGCAACATCCAAATTAATATCAAAAGGTATTGCATAATTTCAAACACAAAGACTAAAACTATCATGTGGTTACAAACTAAACTTCAAGGCAAAATCATAGCAAGCTTTAAAGTGTACATATACCTGGAGATAAGCTATTGGCCTGTCTGACACTAAATGGAAAACTAGCAGAACTGGTCAGGTAACAATAATAACCGTCATTTGGTTCTGTTATTAGAATATTCGTTAGATTTGTTTCCAAATAATCATCTTGAGAAATAGTTACTGAAGTTCCAGTAAATCCACTCGAAGTAATAGCCTATAATAGCAGAAAATGTATCTTTAGGCTTGATTGTAATGATTGCATGATGTATACTATACACTGTATCAAAATATATGACTTATTGTAACACAGCTTAGAAAACGATAGAATGCGAGGGAGTGCCGAATACTTCTATCATGTTATTCGTGAAGTTACAATATCATCTTTTGGGCCTGTATGGTTGTTTTCTTTACATTGCAGCTCTTGTGTTCTACTATTACACCATTGTCCCATGTTTAGGGGAGTGTTGGTGCCTTCAAACGAGTTTAGGCCAGCAGCATTATATATGGGCCTGCCCCAAGTCAGGAGCCTGTAATTCAGTGGTTGTCGTTTGTTGTTGTGTAAAATGTTTGTTTTTGTTCATCTTTTCTAAATACTTGAAAACAACGGAAAAAACTAAAAAAAAAAACTATGAAATTATCGATTTCGACTTTTACCATTACTTACAAGTAATGCATATTTTGATATGTTTTTCGTTTTCTGATCAAAAAATATATATATATATATATCCCCTTAATCTTAATTTAGGGTGATGGTAAGTTTTTTTCAATTCTGACTGAATGTCATGAATAATGATATGTGCATGCCCAAGAAAATTTTAACAAAGGTCACGAACCGTTGAAGAGATATGCAGAAACTTAAAAAAAAGGGGGGGGGGGAGATACATTTGTACCAACGCCCATTTTTGTTATATCAAGAAAGGTATAAGGTCTTGGTTTACAATAAGTCTGTAATAAATGAAGACAAGTGAATAATATATTTTTATTAGATACGAGGAGTATATTCATTCTGCTTAAAGACCATTATATTGGAAATAAAAATTATTGGTTTCCATAGTTTCTCTTACCACATTTTCTACTGTTATTGTAACAACTGTTGTAGCTGTATTGTAGCAGTCATCTGTAACCATTGGTGTGATAGTATACGTGCCTTCTGGTATGTTTGTCTGTAAAGTCTTCACTTGGCCTGAAAAAAGAATAAATATTTCAATCATGAGTACATTGTTGTACATACATTGAATGCAATCGGCAATCCTCGGGTAAATCCACTACTGTGTACGGAATCAGCCGAGTTATGACGAATGACATCGAATGATAAACTGACACGTATAAACCAAACACTTATTTAAAAGCAAACAATTGAAAGTCAGACTAAAAAATTTAAGTCTCATGTAGTTACATGTATAAACCATTAAGGGTTTATGATATTACAACACAAAACACATTCTTTGAACCGAAACATACAATTTACCGGTATCCTTACAGGTAGACACCTGTTGATATGAAAATGTCAACCCTGAAATTTTTTTTTCTTTCATGCATGTGAATGACGGATCGAATGAAATGGGAGGGAAGTCAAAAGCATGGTCAGGAGAATATATGCATTACATAGAATACAGATTACCTCTGAATTTACACACAATTAAGTTAAAGTGAAAAAAGAAGCATTCATTTCTTAAATGTTGTAAGACTTGATAGCATACGAGAGTAGACTTGATACATGAAGAACCAATATTTCGCAGATGTCACGTGCACATCACCATGCAAAACTTGAAAAAAAGAGTTTTTAGCAAAAGGGCAATGTATGAAAATAATAGATACAGAGAAATATCGCCTCGTTTATTCTAGCCACATGCTGTCTTGACTAATTCATCATACCAGTTTTATTATATTACCATTGTTAGTATCGACGTAGAAATATGGGCTGTCGTTCGCTTTTGTCGAATAAACAATGGTGTCGCCACCATCGTCGGAAACAGTGAGAGAGAGGATATTTGTCTCTGCTGGTGTGATGTCATCTATCGACACGGCCTCTGTGGTTCCAATTGTAAATTCTGGTAATGTACCTAGAGTATGAAAATTATACTTTATGGATTTTTTTAATTTCAGATTTTATTTTTTACATTAATTTATCCAAACACTATAATTTTTAAACAGATTAATGAATTCAATGAAATTTTTCATTTGTATCACATTTTTTAGAAATAATTCCAGAACGAGGATTCAACGAGACTGATACTTCAAAAGAATACACCATTTAAGCATGTTCTGTTACTCCCGTGATTAGCATCCGAGTTATACATTAATATTTGTTGCTGAATAAGCCTTTTAATTTCTCAGAATGTTTAACAGGTACATTGTACATTGCATATTGATTTTATGAAATTCATGTCATTTCAATATATTTACAGTTTACAAGTCGTGAATTTAAAAAAAACATAAAAATAAACGGAAATTCTGTTAGCGTGCCCTTTACTACTGTCTTCTTGATAGTAGTTCATTTTCCATTTTAAAATTATTAATGAACATTTTGCGTAAACAAAATTTAAAAGTTTTGGTGATGAAAATTTCTGTTTCTTGATCTAATCGAGGTAGACATTGTTTTCCTTCAGCATGTGTGCAATTATAAATGTTTTATTGATTAGTGAGGGTACTTCGGCTGTTTTCTGTTCTATGGTCGGGTTGTTGTCTCTTTGACGCATTCCTCATTTCTGTTCTCACTTTTATCAATTTATTTTTTAAATTTAATTACAAAGTATGTAAAATTAATTTATAAGCCGGTTAACAGAATAATTTCAGAATTTAGAATCCATAAAAAATATAACTTGAATTCAATACATACTGGCAATTGTCGTTGCTTTTATTGCAAATTTAAGTGCAGTTGGAAAGGTATTTTCAGAAGCCCAGTCATAAATACTGCCGACAGCTAGGTCCGTTATCGATGATGAGCGACGATTTGTGACTGGATATCCACTTGAAGCAGTATGCATTATGATATTTGGCGACGCATACCTAGGGAAACAAATGATAGATGAAATAATTATATAATGCAAAACATTTATATATTTTTTCAAGATTAAGTTGTAAGAAAAGATTTCAAAAATAAGCTCCATCACTACTGTAAGTTATCTAACATTGATTCCCATATTTTATTTTCCCGTTTTAATAATTGAACAACCAGAGTGACTTGTTGAAGTTTATCATAACAATCGGATTCATCTAAATTGTAATGGGAAACAATAAAATTCAGAATGGTAATGGGGAAAGTGTCAAAGAATCAAGACAAGATATTAGCAAAACATATAGTATTTGGATACAAAATATCAGATCAAGGGTATAACGGTTTTAATTTTTTTTTTGTCCGGAGTTTGCTCCAGCACTACTGTAAGTTACCTAACATTGATTCCCACATTTTATTTTCCCGTTTTAATAATTGAACAACCAGAGTGACTTGTTGAAGTTTATCATACAATGTAACAATCGGATTCATCTAAATTGTAATGGGAAACAATAAAATTCAGAATGGTAATGGGGAAAGTGTCAAAGAAACAAGACCACAACTGTTGACATGTATTTTATTCCGTGCAAACAGAAGTAGCATAGAGAGTAAGGCACTCCCAAAAAATATTGACTATTGTAGATAAACTGCCTCAAGATTAAGAGAATGCCGAAAAAAACATAACTAAACTATATTTCATCATCGACCAAACTATTAAAACTGAGACAAAAAATGAAAGAGTAACATGTGATCGGTGATCTTTCATTCATATAGGTTTCAACATCAAATCTGATGTGTTCACATGCAGTTTCCATGTGTGATGTGTTCATGTGTTCACATGCAGTTTCCATGTGTGATGTGTTCACATGCAGTTTCCATGTGTGATGTGTTCACATGCAGTTTCTATGTGTGATGTGTTCACATGCAGTTTCTATGTGTGATGTGTTAACATGCAGTTTCCATGTGTGATGTGTTCACATGCAGTTTCCATGTGTGATGTGTTAACATGCAGTTTCCATGTGTGATGTGTTCACATGCAGTTTCTATGTGTGATGTGTTCACATGCAGTTTCCATGTTATTTTCGATATAAAAATTAGTAGATGTGGTATGATTGCCATTAAAACAACTATTCACCAGAGTTGAAATAAAGTAAGCCATTAACAATGACAAAAAAAACATACCGTATAGTCAGCTATAAGGGGCCTCGACATTAAAAATGTGAAACTATTCAAATGAGAAAATCAGTGGACTAATCATTTCATTTTTTTGTACAACTAAGCCGTTAGTTTTCTCGTTTGAATTGTTTTACATTGTTATTCTGGGGGCCTTTTAAAGTTGACTATGCGGTATGGGCTTTGCTCATCGTTGAAGGCTGTACGGTGACCTATAATTGTTAATGTATGTGTCATTCGGTCTCTTGTGGAGAGTTGTCTCATTGCCAATCCTACCACATCTTTATATATATATATATATATATATATATATATATATATATAGTGTCTAAAAATAGCAACAATCAACATTCAATCTATCTAGGTGTGGATCAGTTTGTAAATAAACTGATGCAGTTACTAAATTAAATTATATAAGTGTCTAAGAATGTAACTTTAACACACTAATGAGTGTTATAAAATGAGTTGTTATATTTTATATATTATTCACGCAATATTTCGCTAAACAAATTAGCTTCATCGGGCATCCGATTTCACCTAGATAGATGCACACGCCCGATGAAGCTAATTTGTTTAGCGAAATATTGCGTGAATAATATATAAAATATAACAACTCATTTTATAACACTCATTAGTGTGTTAAAGTTACATTCTTAGACACTTATATATATATATATATATATATATATATATACATATTTACACGACCAAATGAAAATCACTGCACTTCTGATTCTTGGCTTGTGGTATGTGCATAAAGAATGAATGCGACAGAGTTTAACATGTTTGTAAGCAATTGACCTTCCCTAACCTGACATAGTGGTGAAAAAGCACAACACATGAGCAAAGTTTAAAAAGCAGTTGACTAAAATCAAATAAGAACATGCACGAGATACAAAAAGCACTAACGTTAAGAAAACAATATAAGAGCACTCACAGCTACTGAAAGCCAGTTTGAAGCTAATTATAACATGTAAAACTACTTTGTTAAATTTACATCCTTCAACAGTTTGATAAGGGGCTAAAGGGACATTATCGTTCGAACATAGACTCTTTTCTCATAAATGTTAATAAAGAGTTTCCCGAGCAAAACTTTTGTTTGATAAAATTATATGCTCATGTTGTAAGTCGAAAACAGACATTATTGACAACCTTTAAAACGGACCATGCATCAGAAACACATAATTTATCCTAAATTTCTAAAGATATTTAAAATTGACACTCCAAATAGTAAATTCCATTATTTTATACACTTACCATCCTATCATATCCCCATGTTGTACAGATATTCTGTCCACCGAAGCGACATCTAGTGTGTGAGATCCAGCAGCGCCTGTAGTGGAAAAAATAAAGTATACACACATTGATAAATACTAAATGTAAATAGCAGTACAACAACAACAAAAAATACAAAAAAGTAATGTGTAAATATGACGAATACTTAATTTTTATGAAAAATAGAGAAAAAATATCAAGAATAATTGTACCTTGAGGTTTCGTCGTAGACAAGACAAAACAAAACAATATCTTATGTAAGTTCCACCTCTTATAAAACATTTACATAATTGTATGAAAAATATACACAAAAAATACCCTAACTTTTAAGGTAATCATAACATAGAAATGTAATTTGCTCATAGGATACAGACTTTGTCTTTATACATTTAGCCTTCAGATGGAGGATATTGAAATGTATTTTTATAATATGTCATGTTTTTTTTATACCTCATTTTTTTATATGCCATGGTTTTGATAATATGTCATGGTTTTGATAAAAAGTCCTTGTCTTGATATTAAGTCATGATTTTCACTATTTGTCATGCTTTTGATTATATATGATATGGTTTTAATAATATGTCATGGTTTTGATATGCCATGGTTTTGATAATATGTCATGGTTTTGATATGCCATGGTTTTGATAATGATAGTTATGGTTTTGATAATAGTCATGACTTTAATAATATGTCATGGTTTTTATCATTTGTCATAGTTTCGATAATATGTAGTTGTTTTACTCTTACCTGCAGTATATTCATTGCTCCCTATAAGCGTATACGAATATGTTCCAGTTTTTCGCCATATCTGTAATTTAACTGTCCCTCCACCGTTCGTCCCTATCTCCCATCGACTTATAGAACCACAGCACGTGACCTGGTATATCTCGTCCTCTAGTAGATAACCTCTACCGGTAGTTGTGATAGCTGACGCAAACGAGTTTACAGGGTTGTTACCAATTATTCCTCCTGCTGTACATTTAGTAAATGCTACAAAGTAATTTAAAGAGGTAAGGGAGCGACCAGTAACTTCAAAAAAAGGGGGGGGGGGTCTCAGCCCGAACACATATATATTTAGTTTTTCGATGCAATCAATAAGACTATTTTCTTTTTTCTCAGTATCTAACAGTATGAGATGTAAGGGAAATTTGCATTCAGAATATTTTTTATTTGTCATCTGTTTGACCAGAATATTTTTTTCCATCAAATTGGGGATCAGAATATTTATTTAGAAAAATATCTATCCACAACGAGAACCTTTTTACCGTCTCTGTATTTGCCGAAACGTCTTAGTAGTTAAAGAATTCCTCGTGACCTATCCTTTAGTATGTGCCAGTTTAAGAGTACTCGTACCTTGTGCTTATTATTGATATGCTTGTAATATTTTTTCACTGTACATTTACCATCCACAAGCCCTAAATATTGATTGTGTCATTTTCGAGATACTCTAAAGGAGGATTCCGTATACACTTGTCCTTTTTGTTTTATGTCTGTAACATTTGCCACTGCACATTCAACACTACCAGTCATTTATAATGTCTATTTTGAGCATCAACTGGATTAACGGTTACAAGGTGTCTTGCAGTGTAAAAGAATGTATACGAAGTCTGTTTGATACTACTAGACAGTATAACACTTTTTGATGAATAATAAATTTTGAAATACAAAATTAAAAGAGACGTAATAAAAAAAAACTTTAAACATATATCTTATGATCATGCTTACCATGGGAAGATCTGAACATCAAAATAATCCCAACGATGTCTACACATTTCATGTTTTCTTGTGTGAAACCTTTACAATTCGGAATGTACTAACTCTTTAAATAACTTGTAACCATTTCGGATTCACCACAAGTGTAATATATCTTTTTTATATATAAATAAAACAAATACAGTTGAAATTATTTAATAAAACATAACATTGGATTTATTTTACGCACAATCGATTTCAAACACAAGAACAATGGACGAAAAGTAAAACAAGAGTTTTAAATTACAAGTATTGTTGTAATGCAGACAAGTCCATAATGACAGTGTTAATTTAATAAGTTTACGGATCGCTCAACACTATATCATAGCAAACAATAAAAAAATAATCTATTAAATTGAAGAATTCATAAGAATACAGATAAGATTGGTTTGAAGCTAAAATTGAAGAAAAAAAATAAAGCATTTAATATGGGAATTTAATTACTTATAATTTTCCTGAGTCAAAAAATTCTTTTACTACTAGTCTATTATAAGATATAATCTACATTTAAGTATAAGAAGACAGATAACCTTTTGAAAGCGGATCATCTCAAGATGATTTGTTGCTTTCAAGTCTGTCTTTCAGGTAAATGGGCCGATATTCATAAAATTATTGTAGTTTGCAAAGTAGGGAAACGGAGACTAAACATTTGTGTAAATTAGTAAAACTTTCAACACAAACAGCGACTTTTTTCACAAAAAATCTTAAGAGTAAAAATTCTCGTAAGTCATACACATCTCTAAAAGATGTGAAAAGAGTCGCAGGAACGTGGGAAGCAGTATATTTTTTATAAAGAATTAACCATAACGTAATATAGAGGTCACAGTAAGCGATACTCTTTTTAGGAGACTTATTGTAGAAGTACCTGATAATTTGATGAAATTAAAAAAATAATAATTAATATTGTTGTGTAACAGTAACTGTTACAGTAGATGATTCTAATATGACGTGCTACTTTCGCTTTGTGAACAAACCACTGCTCTAAATCCAATAAAATTTGTTTGCACATGCGTTTATCGACTTCTTCAGAATAATGAATTTTATCAAATGATCATGCACTTAATATATTTCCTCAACTTTAAAACACTTTCAAACTCTTAAATGGTGCACACGATGTTACTTAGGCCGTGTTCACACCAAACGCCGTCTACAGTAAACATGTTTACATTCGATTTAATGTAATGTACACTAGTTTCACATTAAATTTGTTCACATCTATACACTTTGTTTAGCTATATATAGCTACCTGTACATAAGATTTGTTCACACTTTTAAACTATATGTGATTTAAATGTTCATTACGTAGAACCGAATTCAAATTTTCGAACAAGTTTTCTAGCAGTTAGGGAACGACCATTTGACTTAAAAAAAAAATGGGGGATGGATTTTACCACAATTTGATTTTTAAAAAATCGGGTCATACAGATGATTAGAATGAACAAATATTCTAAATTCAAAGTTTCCCCATACATTATATATTGAATTGGTACCATCGGAAAAAAAACTAAATATAAACATTCGCGCGATAAAAATAATCTGACTCAGAATCTCCCCCCCCCCCCTTTTTGAAGTAAAGTGGTTGCTCCTTTAAGAAAGTCATTTTGGATTATTTGCAGTTGTTTAAAGATGTCTCAATTACGCATTAAAAACGTAGGCTGCATCAGCGTGCTTACAGACGAAGAAAAAGAATTGCGGTGTTAAGGATCACTATACATTTCTATCTTTCCTGTTTGTTTCAAATGGTATTATTCTCCAAGGATTATCTGGCAAAGGGAGGGGGTAATGTTGTGGTTTTTTTAAATTTCTAATTGTATTTTAACGGATCTGAGATACTTCAAACAAACAATTAACCTCACCCTTTTTCAGTAATGCATTTATGAGTGAATCGTTGTTTGAGTAAAGACCAGTGGCAAATATTTCTGTCAGTTTGAACGTCCAGTCGATTCGGGAAGACCTTTCCAAATGAATCATGTGTTCGGTTATGATGATGGATGAGTCGATGAGAGGTTTTAAATAAGGCTACTTGTACGACTTTGCCCCCCGCAGAGCTATAGAAAAACAGTACATTAACGGGTGTTACACGGACTCTTTTTAGACGATACACGGACTCTTTTTAGTTGTTACACGGACACGTTATATGAATAGAATCACTCGTGCATGATAAGTGAGTTCATGGGCACTTTAACTTTCAATTAGATTTGAACTTTTTGGTTCACCGACTTATTTCCTTTCTTTTTATTGAACAAAATATTTACGTTAGCATCAATATCTTTTTTTTTCCAGTAAAATACTATTCATATCAGTACACTAAGGGTTTAGACATTTGACTTCAAAAAGGGGGGGGGGGTATGGTTTCTCCTAAAAAAGATATTTTGATCCCAAATTTTACGAGACAAAAATTATTAGGGTCAACAATTGTCAAGCAGATGACAAATTAATGTTTTGCAGGATTCCTGATTTTCCGAATACCGTAAATACTGCTAATTTAAGCAAAACATTTGGGTGGTAGCGTTGAAAAGTATATAGTTAATATACTAAAAAAAGAACAAACCGCCCCCGGGCCCTTCATGAAGCAAAATATTCGGTCAATAAATGTTTTCTTCAATATATGGACATGAATAGTATTTTGGACAACACTGAGAGTAAAGATATTATGATAATGACGTGTATATTTCAATAAAAATAAGACAGGAAATAAATAAATAAAAATCAAATCTTATCAAAAGATAAAATCCCTATTAACTCACCATTGCACGATTGATCCTATAAACAAAAAGTGTTCATGTAATACACGTCCAAATAAGCAGCAAATCTAGAAGAAAATCATTCAACTTATGTCATCAACTTTTGGGCGGTAATTTGGATCATAATGTAACACGTGTTTAAAACCGATCAAAACACGCAGATCTAGAGACGAGCATGAATTTAAAAAAAATTTAAAGTATATGCCTGAATCTATATAATATTTAGACAAAATCCATTTTTTTCATAAATTTATACATTTCATTCACTTATGAAGTAGGAAATTCATTCTTTTGATACATTTATATTGTTATTGAATTTATATTAGTGGCGGGTCCAGGTCCAAATCCAGGACAAATAAGAGAGGGGGCAACTTTATGCCCTCATTTAAATGCATTAATCATAAAAAAGGGTTGTTCCAACCCCCGGGAACCCCCACCACTGAATGTTAAATTCGTGTATTTGGCCACAAACGAGCGATTTTTACGATTTTTTTTAAGGGGGATTGGGGGGAGGGGGAGGGGGGTGTCATGAATGGCACATTCTGCATTTTTTCCATCAAAAATGAAGATCACAGCCTGTGTATTTTAAAATGAATTAGCCCCCCCCCCACCCCCACCCCCACCCCTTTTCCCCGCTTTCCTTTTCATCCATAAAAATTAAACGTTATCCTTCTTAACGCTAAATTATTTCTTTAATAACTTACTTTTTTTACGAAGTTGCATTCTAAAAAGTCTTAAATGTGTACAACATTCATCTTTTACTTGAAATGGTTCTTTTTTTTTTATCAAATTATAAGATTCCTGATTTTTTTTCTTGAACACGGTTGAAGGTAAATAAAAAAATAAAGGAGTTATACTGTAACTTACATTTACTGCTTTATGGCTATCTAAGTTTCTCAAATGTTTAGTCTTGTAAATCGTATCATTACTTTCTTGAAACGTCGTACAAGTCAGATAAAAAACAAAAGTAACAAAAGAAACAGGCCGGTAACAACCAGCCGAATAGTTTTTCTGCCCTTGTAGTCAGGTCAAGGTCCTCGGCTTTCGCCTCGGACCTTGACCTGACTACTCGTGCAGAAAAACTATCCGGCAACGGTTGTTACCGGCCTGTTTCTTTGTTACCTTTGTATTATATATAATACGTAAAGTGTTTTTATAACAAATGAATATATCAAGTTTAGACAAATAATAAGAACATTATTAATAAGTGTTATAAGTATCGATTTTATATAAAAATCGTTTCTTTTTTAAATATACATGAGAACATTAAAGTTCTGAATGCCTAGTTTTGTGTACACTTAACCTACGCAAGGCCTACATCGACTATCGACTGCTTGTACGACTTTGCCCCCCGCAGAGCTATTGAAAAATAGTACATTAATGGATGTTACACGGACTCTTTTTAGGTGTCAGACCACCAATTAAAAATCCCTATCTGTTCAACCAAATTTTGCAATTTTCACAGCTTTCTAAATATTTTACCTTAAGTTTAACTTCAAGGAAACCAGGTATATCCCGAATTGTACATGTATCACCTTCCTACATGCCAATTTTCAACCAATGTTTAAAGTCTTGTAACAAATTTCTGATTTTGAAAAGACAGGTACTACCAAAATAACTCCCGGTTTTCTGGAAATCTTAAATTAGTGTACTATGTAGCGCATTAATCCTGAATTTTTAATGCAAACTCATAGACAAGTGAATTTTGGCTCAAAATGGTCTAAATATATTTCCCTTTCACCAAAAGTTTCATTTCTGCAAATTTGTTGGTTAGTTTAAGTAAACAATGACATCAAAAGCACTATTTTGTGTCAAAGTAGGACTACTTTTACATACGTTCTAAATTGGAGGGAGTAATTGGTGGTCTGACACCTAAAGAGCCAAAAAAGTTGCTCAGAAATCTTTGCTTTGCTTTATTCTTAATCCTTAGTTAATTTGAAGTCAGAAACATCCTATCTGAGCATAATGTGACTTATATTACAAATTTCACAGCTCAATTTAAACTGACTGTAATGTATGACTTTGATAGAAAATACTTGAAAATTTCATTTTGGACTACAGGAACATAAACTTTCAATATCAAGATCAGTTTTGTTGATAATTTTCTTGTTTGTTCTACTTCTTAAAAGACTTTCCACAATTTTTACAATGGGTTAAGTAAAAAATTCAAGGTATTGAAGAGTCAAGGAATATTGACCCCCCTTTTTTACACCTGGTGTAAGTAATGGGACTATTAAATGATCAAAAGTGCAGTCATGGTCATTTAACTGTTTTTATTTACTATCAGTTAATACAACTTAAGGCATAAAACTTTCATTTGAGATAAGAAATGGGATTTTTGTGAGTTTTTGCAATGTTTACATCAGGCTATGTTATCTGCCAAATACATGCTATGACGCAATGATATAAGGGATAAAAATCAAATAATTTCATTAAATCTTGATGACAAGAACTTTTTTTGGTGGTAAAATAACCATGTTTTAATGTTAAAACCACAGAAACAACTTGCTGTGCATTTATAACAATTTGGAACATTTTTTTATGTGAAAGCATATTGTCAGGGTGGAAAAAGCTAAAAATAGCACAAATTCAGGTCTAAGGCTCTAAATTTGCAATATGTGACTTTTTGCCCCAAAAAAGATTTAAATGTGACTACTATCACTTCATATGATCAGTTAAGTAAAAAAAATCAATTGTTTTCTGAATTTGGGGTTTCACCGCATTTCCCTTAAAGGTGTCAGACCACCAATTAAAAATCCCTATCTGTTCAACCAAATTTTGCAATTTTCACAGCTTTCTAAATATTTTACCTTAAGTTTAACTTCAAGGAAACCAGGTATATCCTGAATTGTACATGTATCACCTTCCTACATGCCAATTTTCAACCAATGTTTAAAGTCTTGTAACAAATTTCTAAATTGGAGGGAGTAATTGGTGGTCTGACACCTTTTAGATGATACACGGACTCTTTTTTGTTGTTACACGGACACTTTTTATGAATATAATCACTCGTGCATAATCAGTGAGTTCATGGGCACTTTAACTTTCAATTAGATTTGAACTTTTTGGTTCACCGACTTATTTCCTGTCTTTTTATTAAACAAAAATTTTGAATTTTGAAAAAAGATATTGATGCTAACGTAAATATTTTAAATATTTACGTTAGCATCAATATCTTTTTTCAAACATTTCCAGTAAAATACTATGCATATCATATACACTAAGGGATTAGATATTTAACTTCAAAAAGGAGGGGTATGGTTTTCTCCCAAAAAAGATATTTTGATCCCAAATTTTATGAGAAAAATTTATCATGGTCAAGCAGATGACAAATTAAGTTTTGCATGATTCCTGATTTTCCGAATACCGTAAATAGTGCTAATTTTAAATAATAAAAAATGGGTGATGAGGTTGAAAAGTAAATAGTTAATACACTAAAAAAAGAGCATACCGCCCCCTTTATGAAGCAAAATATTCGGTCAATAAATGTTTTCTTCAATACGTGGATATGAATAGTATTTTGGACAATGCTGAAAGTAAAGAAATGATGATACCGACGTGTATATTTCAATAAAAATAAGGCAGGAAATAAGTAAATAAAATTCAATTCTTATCAAAAGATAAAATTCCTATTAACCTACCAATGCACGATTGATCCTATAAACAAAAAACGTTCATGGAATACACGTCCAAATAAGCAGCAAATCTAGAAGAAAATCATTCAACTTATGTCATCAATTTTGGGCGGTAAGCTGCGATTGGATCATAATGTAACACGTATTTATTCCCGAGCAACACTTGCAGATCAAGGGACGAGCATGAATTAAAAAAAAAAGTATATGCCTGAATATATATAATATTAAGACAAAATCCATTTTTTCATAAACATTTCATTTACTAATGAAGTAGAAAATTCATTCTTTTGATACATTTATATTGTTATCGCATTTATATTGTTATCGAATTTATATCAGTGGCGGATCCAGGTCCAAATCCAGGACAAAACGGGGGTGTGGTCCAACTTTATGTCCCCATTTAAATGCATTCATCATCCAAAAAAGGGTTGTTGCAACCCTCAGGACCCTCACCACTGAATATTAAATTCATGTATTTGGCAACAATTTTTTTAAGGGGGGACGGGGGGATGGAATGACACACATCCTGCATTTTTTCATTAAAAATAAAGATCACAGCCTGTTTATTTTAAAATTAATTAGCTCTACCCAAGTATACAAAGGTAACAAAGAAACAGGCCGGTAACAACCAGGGGCCGTATGCATAAAACATCTTAACTTAAGTATTCCTTAAACTTAACTAAGGAATTCTTAAATCGGAACATTTCTCTAGTTACCGTATGATGTATATTAGCTCATCACATGTACTCATCCGTGTAAAAGTTTGTTATGATTATGTTAAATTTATTGATCAATGCATGCTTTTATTTTTAAAGAGGCCCTGGGGTTAAATTGATATTGGTATGTAAAACAATTCAATAAAAATGTAACATATAGGTGTAATATTTTCTGGAGACAACAATATGTTTTAAACTCTAGCAAAATATGATTAAGGTTTCAGTGGCGTAGCACAAGACTGAGTGTAGCATTGTAAGCACGTGCTAACAAATAGTTTTACAAAACACTTTTTTCAATAAAATATTTACTAATTTTTCAGCTTATTATGCGCTGCTATCTCCCTTTCCAGACCCCTTGATTACATTTGCTTATGGTTTAAAACAAAATCTATTTTGATGTGAAATTAACATTTGTATCACTTCCCTTTTTCCAGAAATCCATATACAAACTAGGGCAAGTCCTACAATCTTTACTAAACACATTTTTACAGTAAGTATATTCTAAACATCTTAACGTACTTAGCAATATTTTCGAAACCGCAATATATCTCATTGAATATATAAGGAAAATTAAAAATAATAATTTAATACGAGTAAGGTATCATAAAAACGTCGATTTTATTACTGATATAGCTATTGATCAATTAAAGTGTAGGTAACCTATTAATGTTCTGACAAAAAAGGGATACTGTCAACTGATTTTTAACTATTTTTGAAAATTTAAGGTAGCTCTATAGGTACCTTAGACTTAGGTGTAATCTTAGGCGTTTTCTTAGTATAAGTAGTTTTATGCATGCCACTTACGTTTTGTGGGCGTGACTTAAAAGAACTAAGATTTTACTTAGGAAATACTTAGTTTAAGATTTTTTATGCATACCACTTAGATAAAAAGGGCGGAGTTTCCTTAACTTAAGTGTTTACTAAGGAAAATCTTAACTTAAGTAGCTTTATGCATATGGGCCCTTTTTTTTGGGGGGGGGGGGGGGGGGGGGTGGTTGGGGGCATTTGATGAATTTTCAATTTAGTTTTTTTTTATTTTAAAGATGTAGGGCATACCCTACATTTTTTTTCACTTACAGGAACACAATCAAAAAGTTTTAAGACCTTCCCAGAGGTGGATTTCTTTCATAAAAGTGGGTGGGTGTGGACATGGACCTCCATTTTGTTGAAACAATAAGTTGATTGTTTATGGAATCACTGTTACGGCAGTCAGAAGTCCCCACTGCTACACCCCATGGAATTCGAAATTTATATAAGATCATATAAGGTATTTATGATACCTTACTCGTATCAAATTATTATTTTTAATTTTCCTTATATATTCAATGAGATATATTGCGGTTTCGAAAATATTGCTAAGTACGTTAAGATGTTTAGAATATACTTACTGTAATAATTTTGTTTTAGTAAAGATTGTAGGACTTTTGAAAAATGCCCTAGTTTGTATAATTTGTACATTCCACAGTACAGTGTATATCTATTGTGAAAGATGTCCAAATTTTAAAGCGTAGCATATCTTTATTTTTTTTGTGCAGTCTGTAAGATTAATATATAAATAATTAAACTACGTTGTTAGGAACATAACTTATACCGTTTTGGGGCATTAAAACAGCATTTTCATTATAGTGGTTGAAAGGTAACGCACGTTACTTGACCGATCAATATTAGTTTCTATTCAAATCAGGAGAATAAATCTCTATCAAATGATGATGACTAGCAATTTCCAACATAAATGAAACATTTATTGTGCATTTTTGTTAATATTTTTCAACCATAGACGTCTACTTTTATCTGTTGACATTGTGCTGGTAGTGTGGTCATACTTCATCTACATTGTTATACTTATTATGAGAATTACTGTTGATTAACTGATGAAATAAGTGAATCTAAAAAGTTAAGAAATGTTTCTGTAAAATGTTTAATATATAAGCTAAAGAAAAGTCTGCAGAAACCCAACTATTTCATACAAAATAGTAACCTATGTTACGTTTGGCAATATAACAGACGTGATGTCAAAACACAACGCCTGTTACCCGTTTTTAGTATTTTCATTGTTATATTTGAACTATACTTAGTGTTGAGATATTTTCTATTGCCAAATGTGGTATACAAACAAAGTACAATACCCATCATGCGGTTTTTAGCACAAACAGAGAAAAAAAAAGATGACTAGGTATTGATTTTTGCCCATGAAATGTTAAGTGTATGCGAATATAGAAAAATAAGCTTGCCGAATCAATCAACATGTTTACCATATTAGCTTTATGAGACCTCAGCAAAAACAATGGGTATAGTGGCAATGAAGGATGGATGAAAGCAAATAAACAAAATACCACCTATATACTAGATCGACATTATCAAGTTTTTTACCATGATAGTTCACGTGTGGCAAATACTAATTTTATTTTCCAACCTAGGCTCAAATGTTTGAGCTTCTGCACTTGAAGCAATAGTACCAAACATAACACATATTGAATGGTACACATTCACTTGTGTATTGGAGCTGCAAACACAAAAGGGCCATCAAAAACCAAGGACAACAATAAGAAACGCCAACAAAAAGAACTAACCTGAATGATAGAATAATGTTGAAAGGATATATTTAGGTGTTACCACATTTTTTACTACTACACCCATTAATAATAATAAACAATTATGGACTATTCAAGCAATTGTGACACTGTGTTACCAGTAAACATAGTAAGTCAAATGAATGAAAACATTTAATTATCAAATTTAAAGTGAAAGAATGTCTTGTTGTTTTTTTCAGTCGTATTTGGTTTAGCGAGTCTTTGAACAATATGTTCCTCAGGTTCCTGTGATGAATCTTGCCTCTCTGGCCACGTGTAACCATATTTACACTTCTGCATGTATCGCAGTATATATTCTCTCTCAACAATATCAACGATCTGGAAAAAAGACGAAAGATGTAACAATACCGATCAATTTAAACAAAATAAAAAAAGTTGATGTGTAAGACTTTTATAAAAAAACTTAACTTGTTTAAAGACTAACATTTTAGTCCAAACCAAAACAAAAAACAAATTATTGAGAACATGTGTAATCAGTTTAGTTCCTCAGCTAGCTTTCAGTTAATTAGCCAGCAAGATTTAGATAAAACATCAGTAATGACAAATAAAGTCCAATAAGACTAAACATTAGGCTCACCTATTATCACTGTACCAAAAATGAGTATTAAAACTTAATATTTCCTAATCTGAAACATGCAATAACAAAGGACACCAAATGTGATTGATGTCAATAATTATACTGCAAGTAAAATAAAAGAGAAAGAACATCAACGAAACACAATAAACAAATAACAATAACAAAGAACCTTTTTACCTCAGCAACAAAATTCTGTGTTTTTTTTGGTCCACATTGAAGTTTCACCAACACGAAATTTCCCACATCATGATGCATTAGCCTAAATTCATAACATAATTATTATAAAAAAAAACTTGACATACCATTTCAGTTAAATAATATATCACACAAATACTAAAACAAATCAAAAAGGAGAGAAGTTTACAATTTTTTTTTCAAATAAAACTTCAAATTTCAACAATATCAAAATTAATAAAGAATAATATTCCCTTACCTTTTGCAATCTGCTTTGTCTGTTGTCTCCAAGCCATCTACTTTCTCTGGAGTCACCATGCCATCTGCTTTCTCTGGAGTCACCATGCCATCTGCTTTCTCTGGAGTCACCATGCCATCTTCTTTCTCTGTTGTCTCCATACCATCTGATTTCTCTGTTGTCTCCAAGCCATCTACTTTCTCTGGAGTCACCATGCCATCAGCTTTCTCTGGAGTCACCATGCCATCTGCTTTCTCTGGAGTCACCATGCCATCTACTTTCTCTGTTGTCTCCATACCATCTGCTTCCTCTGTTGTCTCCATACCATCTGACTTCCCTGTTGTTAACAAGCCACCTGCTTTCTCTGTTGTCCCAAAGCCATGTACTTTCTCTGAAGTCATCATGCCATCTGCTTTCTCTGGAGTCGCATTGCCATATACTCTCTCTATTGTCTCCATACCATCTACTCTCTCTGTTGTCAACAAGCCATCTGATTTCTCTGTTGTCTCCAGGCCATCTGCTTCCTCTGTTGTCTCCAGGCCATCTGCTTCCTCTGTTGTCCAAAAGCCATGTACTTTCTCTGGAGTCATCATGCCATCTGCTTTCTCTGGAGTCACCATGCCATATACTCTCTCTATTGTCTCCATACCATCTACTCTCTCTGTTGTCAACAAGCCATCTAATTTCTTTGTTGTCTCCAGGCCATCTGCTTCCTCTGTTGTCTCAAAGCCATGTACTTTCTCTTGAGTCATCATGCCATCTGCTTTCTTTGGAGTCTCCATACCATCTACTCTCTCTGTTGTCAACAAGCCATCTGATTTCTCTGTTGTCTCCAGGCCATCTGCTTCCTCTGTTGTCTCCAAGCCATCTGTTTTCTCAATTATCTCTAACCCATCTACTTTCTATGAAGACATCATACCAACTGTTTTCTCTGTTGTCATCAAGCCATCTGAATTCTCTGTTGTCTTAAAGCTATCATATATCTCTGTTGTCTCCATGCCTTCTGCTTTCGCTGTTGTCTCCATACCATCTACTTTCTCTGTTGTCTCTAAGACATCTGCTTTCTCTGTTGTCTCCATACCATCTACTTTCTCTGTTGTCTCTAAGCTATCTGCTTTCTCTGTTGTCTCCATGTCATCTGCTGTCTCTGTTGTCTCCAAGACATCTGCTTTCTCTGTTGTTTCCATGCCATCTGCTTTATATGTTGTCTCCATGCCATCTGCTTTCTCTGGAGTCACCATGCCATATACTCTCTCTATTGTATCCATACCATCTACTCTCTCTGTTGTCAACAAGCCATCTGATTTCTCTGTTGTCTCCAGGCCATCTGCTTCCTCTGTTGTCCCAAAGCCATGTACTTTCTCTGGAGTCATCATGCCATCTGCTTTCTCTGGAGTCACCATGCCATATACTCTCTTTATTGTCTCCAATTATCTCTAACCCATCTACTTTCTCTGAAGACATCATACCAACTGCTTTCTCTGTTGTCATCAAGCCATCTGAATTCTCTGTTGTCTTAAAGCTATCATATATCTCTGTTGTCTCCATGCCTTCTGCTTTCTCTGTTGTCTCCATACCATCTACTTTCTCTGTTGTCTCCAAGACATCTGCGTTCTCTGTTGTTTCCATGCCATCTGCTTTATATGTTGTCTCCATGTCTTCTGCTTTCTCTGTTGTCTCCATGCCTTCTGCTTTCGCTGTTGTCTCCAAGACATCTGCTTTCTCTGTTGTCTCCATACCATCTGCTTTCTCTGTTGTCTCTAAGCTATCTGATGTCTCTGTTGTCTCCATGCCATCGGATATCTTTGTTGTCTTCAATCCATCTGCTTTTTCTATACCATTAACTGTCATATTTTCTGTACCAATATCATTTACTGCACCAACGTCTATATCCATACTATCAATGTCATATGTCATTTCTAGAATATTTCCAAATACGCTGCTTATCAGATCAGAACCAAATAAATCCATTGATAAATCTGGTGTGCTTTGTTCTTCCAAAACAACTAAATCATCGTCAAATGGTTCTTTTGGTTTTTAAATTTGCAAAAGTACAACAAAGTGATTTGGCACCCATTCTGAAGGTTTATCGTCAATTCCTCCTGTGTTTGTCCACATAATATGTGCTGGAAGTAGGTCTGTATTGTATGTCTGCTTGAATGGAAAAAAAGTGTCTATGAAGGTCATTTCTGATACACTGGATACACTGAGACAACCTCTCTGAGTAACGCATTGGAAATTGCTGCTATTTGCCAAATACCCATATAAGCCGCATGATGGGCGACACTTAGAACCTCTTGCTCAAATATGGACTCAATGTTGTGCTTTGATAAGTTTTGAACCATATAAAATGGCGAAAACATCGCATATTGCTTTGCTATATCCCTTTTTCTGGTTCCACCTCTCTCCAAATAATGGTCATCAAGGTATTTTTGCTTCTGCTGTACTAGCTCAAACACTATTCTAATTCTCATTTCCTTGAAGTGTTCTTCTGTTCCATATGCAATTAAACTTGCACAACGTGTCAAACAATTTCCTTCCCCATAAATAGTTGTTGGATAAAATCCCTTATCCATATATTCTCTTGTTACAAGTGGCAATGAACCTTTGTCTATTTCACGCTTGTGAGACACAATATATATGTCTTGCTGGTTTGTCACTGGAGGAAGTTTCCCTACATCTCTAACAAAATCTTCAACCTGTTCATAATGAGTGCATGCATTTAACTGTTCATACAGATCTGGGAAAACTATATAATCAACAAGTAATGTTTTGCTAACACCATCCTCTATCCAAACCTTATCCAATGTTTCAACACCATCCGGTGTCTCAACACCATCCACTGTCTCAACCTCATCCACTGTCTCAACACCATCTGGTGTCACCATACCAGCTGCATCAACGCCATCTGTTGTGGTATTCTGTTTTGTTTTGACTTTTTTGTTCACTGTTTGTCTTTTGTTTCTTTTCAGTCCTTTCTTAGGTTTACATTGGTCTTGTCCATTTCCAGCTTGCATTAATCTTGTCACTTTCCATTTATCCACATATGCTTTGTTGGTACAACAATTATAATTTTCAAGCAAACATTTTTCACAAAAGCAAGTCAAATTTCTGGTCTGGATCATATTTGGATCATCTGTAAGACCTTTGATACTGTGTATTTTTTGTGTTCCTGGCACTGTTTTACAATTAAAGCTTTTATCATGGTCTATTTCTGTCTTTCCTACTAAAATATAGTGTGTCCTATGGTGTTGATGAGCTTCCTTCTCATCTTTGCTATTCTTTGTAAGAAAATGAACAGCACTTTCTGCATTACTTATGACTGCTTGGTTTGATTTCACTGCTCTACTAAGCTTTGCTTTCACAACTGCCACTACCTGGTCTCCAGGTCCTTTGCCATGACGACTTCCAAAGTAAGATCTATGAATTTTCACATTTGAGTTACAAATATAACTGAAGGGAATTTTGCTCTTATACTGTGATGAACACCCATCTGTAAATTCAAACTATGTGTCATTTAAATATTTGAATATTTTTCTCTTTTAAATGTTCAATAGTTTTATTTTCAAACCAATTAACTGCGTGTGCATCATGGCGAATATCTTCACTTAAAAACACAACATCTTCCTTAACTGTACTATTGCATCCATTCTCATTACACTTGTAATAACACACCACAGGGTGTACTGTTATTTGAGTATGAATCCAGTAGAGAAACTGTGGTTCATCTTGAAACTCACAAACATAGTTACGTCCAAAGTCTAGCACTGCAATCACACAGTTTACAGGTGGGTGCTGTGAAATATTCTGGAATTGACCTAATTCCCAATGGGCAATAAATAAATGTTTTTTCAGGAATAAAATCTCAGAACACAATTCATCAATTAAAGTGTTGCTGTTCGAACTTTTGAGAATGAGGCCTTTCTTTTTAGCTCACCTGGCCCGAAGGGCCAAGTGAGCTTTTCTCATCACTTGGCGTCCGGCGTCTGTCGTCCGGCGTCCGTCGTCCGGCGTCCGTCGTCCGGCGTCGTTAACTTTTACAAAAATCTTCTCCTCTGAAACTGCTTGAACAAATTAAACCAAACTTGGCCATAATCATTATTAGGGTATCTAGTTTAAAAATTGTGTCCGGTGACCTGCCCAACCTTCCAAGATGGCCGCCAAGGCTAAAAATAGAACATAGGGGTAAAATGAAGTTTTTGGCTTATAACTCAAAAACCAAAGCATTTAGAGCAAATCTGACATGTGTAAAATTGTTCATCAGGTCAAGATCTATCTGCCCTGAAATTTTCAGATGAATCGGACAACCCGTTATTGGGTTGCTGCCCCTGAATTGGTAATTTTAAGGAAATTTTGCTGTTTTTGGTTATTATCTTGAATATTATTATAGATAGAGATAAACTGTAAACAGCAATAATGTTCAGCAAAGTAAGATTTACAAATAAGTCAACATCACCGAAATGGTCAGTTGACCCGTTTAAGAGTTATTGCCCTTTATAGTCAATTTTTATCCATTTTTCGTAAATCTTAGTAATCTTTTACAAAAATCTTCTCCTGTGAAACAACTGGGCCAAATTAAACTAAACTTGGCCACAACTATCATTTGGGTATCTAGTTTAAAAAATGTGTGGCGTGACCCACCCACCCAACCAAGATGTCCGCAACAGCTTAAAATAGAACATAGGGGTAAAATGCAGTTTTTGGCTTATAACTCAAAAACCAAAGCATTTAGAGCAAATCTCACACCGTGTTAAATTGTTCATCAGGTAAAGATCTATCTACCCTGAAATTTTCAGTTGAATCGGACAACCCATTGTTGGGTTGCTGCCCCTGAATTGGTAATTATAAGGAAATTTTGCTGTTTTTGGTTATTATCTTGAATATTATTATAGATAGAGATAAACTGTAAACAGCAATAATGTTCAGTAAAGTAAGATTTACGAATAAGTCAACATGACTGAAATGGTCAGTTGACCCATTTAGGAGTTATTGCCCTTTATAGTCAATTTTTAACCATTTTTCGTAAATCTTAGTAATGTTTTACAAAAATCTTCTCTGAAACTACTGGGCCAAGTTAATTATAGATAGAGATAATTGTAAGCAGCTAGAATATTCAGTAAATTAAGATGTACAAACACATCACCATCACCAAAACACAATTTTGTCATGAATCAATCTGCGTCCTTTGTTTAATATTCACATAGACCAAGGTGAATGACACAGGCTCTTTAGAGCCTCTAGTTTTCTTTGTTGTCAGTGACGGCCCATACATAATAGTCTACCCCATATTTGTTGGTCACGTCCTTTAGATGAGTTCTCATCTTCTGTTCTCCACATATGTTGCAAAGCCCATCAATACAATCCTTCTTGTGGTAAGGTTATCCCCTTTTGGACACATAACTATATTAACAGCACAGTATTTGTCCTTGATATTCAGTTCCTCTGCATTTTCACAAGAACGGCCACTTAATTTATTGACCGTCTTCAACTTCAGTTCTACATTTAAACAGTATTCACATAAACACTGCTGCAATTGTTGATCACAAAATGTTTTAACATTTTTGGGGCGCAGTGATGCAAACTTGCTTTTTCCTAACTTAACGCTTGGATTCTTTTCCTTATAGATTTGAAATGTGTCTAACAATGATCTGTGCATTATGTGTGCTGCTTTTCCATCTTTGTTAACCAACCTTTTGTCTGGCAATGGTGTTGATAGCTGTGGGTGTAGAAAAAAATCTTTAACGTCTTCAGTTATTTCCACAGGGATTTTATCTGATCTGACTTTGTATTCATTCAGCATGTTCAGTTCTGAACATTTATTTAGGTAAGACCATTTGATGCCCAGGTGTCTGCTTACATTCTTAGCACTTTTAACTTTAGACTGTATGCATGCTGATACTAATGCTCGACGTAAGGTTTTCTCAAATTTCTTATTACTGCTTTTTAGTCGAAATATTTGTCTTTTTATATTATTAAAGCAATAGGTTTCTACTTTTCTCTTTTTTGGTGTGGTTATTCCTACTCTTGCAAGAGCTGCATGTTTCTTGGGTGATGCATTACTTATTATATTCATGACTACTCTTGCCATTTTTTCTGCACATTTTGGGAGATACTGCTTTACTCTTTGTGTTGCTTTTTCTTCAGCTGAAGGACTACTAAAAACTGAATTAGCATGTGCTGGCTTTGTTCTCGTCTTTTTGTTCTGCGACATTTTTCTCATTCGGTCCTTTTCCTTAACACGTCTTTTTTTTCTGGCAAGATGATCTGCTACGAGAATCTTGCTTTTTTATTCGCCAGTATTCTCGCTGTTCTAAGATTTTTTGTCTTGTCTTTGGTTTTATTCTCTTCTTTTCTATCCCAAGGGCTTTTTGTTTTTCTCTATGTCTTTTAGCTCTAATACGATTTCCTTCTCTTATTTGTTCTATTTCTGTTTCAGTTTTTTCCTTTAGTCTATTCTTTTTGGCTTGCTCTGCATTCTTCTTTTTTATCTCCAAATAATCTAAAAAGAAAAAGAAAAAATCAAGGTCGACATACTTTTATTGTGATTTAAACATGGGTCTTAGCAATTGTGAGGGATAAAATATGCGAAACACAAAGGCCTGTGTTTAAAATATTCAAAATTTATGGCCACAATGAATATTTCGATTATAATGTTTTTTTTTTTAGAGAACATAGACTATACCGACATTTTCAACAATTTAATGAGGTTTTCATGCACTAACTATACTGTGATGTTGTCAATTTTGGTGTAAATATTTACACAGTCATATAGACACATCTTTGAAACCAGAATGCTACAGATGATTGGCACCAATAAAATCAACGGTACCAATTTTGTTGCACCAGATGCGCATTTCGACAAAATATGTCTCTTCAGTGATGCTCGTGGCCAAAATATTTGAAATCCAAAGCTTATATAAAAGATGAAGAGCTATAATCCAAAAGGTCCAAAAAGTATAGTCAAATTCGTGAAAGGAATCAGAGCTTTGCATGAGGGAGATACATTCCTTAATTTATAATAATTTCTAATATTTTGTAACAGCAAATTTAAATAACACAAAAAATCCGTATTTTCATGCCAGTACCGAAGTACTGGCTACTGGGCTGGTGATACCCTCGGGGCACCAAATTTGGTCAATTTTTTACAAGTAGTTTCAGCAAAAAAGATGTTTTAACAAGAATGTGTCTATAGTACAGGGATGGCCCACTCCCACTATCATTTCTATGTTCAATGGGTCGTGAAATTGGGGTCAAAACTCTTAATTTGGCATTTAAATTAAAAAGATCATATCATAGGGAACATGAGTACTAAGTTTCAGGTTGATTGGACTTCAACTTCATCAAAAACTACCTTGACCAAAAACTTTAACCTGACACTGGACACGGGACAGATGGACGAATGAATGCAGAGACCAGAAAACATAATGCCACTACTATTGTAGGTGGGGCATAAAAAGTTTTCAATGCGTGACAAATGCCAAATGAAGCGTTAGTTCACACAGCCCTTCTGGCCAGATAACTTATTAGGAGTCCTTACCAGGTCTTAATTTCAGGTTTTCTCTGTATCTTTTTTGTTTCTCTGCATTGCTGAGTTTTGGTACATGCATAAATCCTTCTTCTTCAGCTGGTTTTTCTTTCCTAGGCCTCATCTCCATTCTGTAAATACCAAAATAAGCCAAATGAACTGTAATTCAAGCGTTTTCTACTATAATCAAAATGTCACATTTCTCTTTCTATGTATGAATGTGAAACACTGTTACTTTTTACATCATTTCATGGTTAAGATGTCCATAATCACAAAGCCAAATATTTTATATTTGTGGTTTATCATTATATATCTTTCAAATTTAACAGACTATAGGTACAAAAATGTACTTCTGTTAACATGTAGAATGTTTTCAATATTGCAGTCATAACGATGCTGATATGATCAATCATCATTATGTCAAAATGTTGCGACATTTGACACCATTTTGTTTAACATTAAAGGTCAATATTCACATATATAACCTAATTTGTTAACACTTGTTTACCTTGGACTATAAATATATTTTGAGACAATAATTCTGTTTCAAGAACACAAAAAATATGTTCTTTAAAATAAAATGATGACTGTTCTATTACAGTAATATAGTATAATACTTTGCCAAACAGTTGTTATTTGGACTCGTCTCTTCACAATTTGTTTTTTTTAAAGCAAGTCAACATCACATATGTTACTTCATTGTCAAACAGTATTAATTGAATAATATAAACAAGATTATATTTTTTGAAGCAAAAAAAAAAAAATAGATTGGAACTCAGGATTTTAACATATTTAAAGCATTATTAAACTGATTTTGTTACATTTCTTGGTTTGTCGAGATATCTCAAACTGCTGTGATTTGGACATACATTATTCACAATATTTAAAATAAAAAATGGTCAATTTTCACAACTGTTACAAAAAAATTGTAGAATGATATTCTATGCAACAATTGCACTGTCTTTAAACGATAAAGAGCATGACTTTTTTGTTTTAAAAGTCTAATTCTGACAAGAACATTCAAAGTCTAATGTTATGTAAGTTTAAGTAAATTGTAAACAGGTCATGATTGACCATGATTTTTTTCCATAAAAGTCACATGTGACATTAGTTGTACATCTTAATGTAAACTGGTAAATAACAGTCTTTCTTATATTATCATGCTAGTTATAAAGAATTTTAAACCATCCTCTTTAAATTTAAATCTTTATCAAAGACTTCAATTAAGAACTACATCTAAATTGATTTGATGTCAAAATCATGTTATACTGGACATATTTTAAGTAAGACAAATATCTTTGATGAGTGGTCAAACATCACAGCTGTTGTTTTTTGTGTTGTGAAATTTGTTTGTGCATTAAATGTACTTAAATGGTACATTGACATGTGGGTGATTTAAGATAAGAAAACAGAACTTTTGATACTTTCAGGTAAAGAGTATATTAAAAGTATTTTTGAACAGGATATGGTAACACCAGTGTGCTTGACAATGTTAACAGGTTGAATTAAGTAAACAGATGTCATGAATGACAATGTTACACCAGCCAAGATCTAATAAATTAATTTCTTATTTGTAACAATTATTTATAATTTTGTATACATTATCAATAATAAGCCTAAAAAAAAAGAACAAAACACATTGAGCAATGTTTAATTTATTGTATCAGTCAGACACCAAACTGTTATGATGAATGACAGTTTTTTCAGGCAAGAGCTGAAAAAAACAAAAAGTCCATAATAACATTCTTATCTGTTTATGGGAAAATGTTCACATGTACAATTCAGATCTAATAAGGCATGTAATTTTCACCTTTATAAACAGAAGTATGTAAACAAAACCCATTATAGTGTGTTTAAAACATGTTATGATTGGTGATTAATAGAAATACATTGCTTAGTAACAACTGTGTACTTGACATTTCTGTCCAGGACGTTGAAGTCAACCATCACTTAGTTATTCATGGTTAACATAAACACACATCCCTATAGATCTATATTTCTTTTTGTTTTCAAAGTGTACATGTATCATAGTAGATTCTTTTTGCAACTTTTTCTTTATCATGACAAGCTTTCTTTTTGATGATGTGATGTACAAAAAACATAAGTGATGTTTGACTCTAATTTTAAACCAGACAATGTATGTCAATGATAACATGTGTTACCCATGTCAATACCGAAATCATGCGTATATCTCGTGTCCCTTTCCAAACTCCCCAGGTATTTTATATAAAGTTTGCACTCTTTAAAACAATCATATCACATTAAAAACCACATCTAAACACGGGACATTTAATGGATTATTTACTTATAACGGTAACTAATGTTATCATTCTCAACGAACGTGAAAATCCTCAATTTCTGACTGAAAACTTACCTGAGGAAATTGCTTGCCATCTTGTATTGTAATAACCAAATCAGATACGGTATTAATCCGGTCGTTTAACTTCCGGTGGAATTGTCTAGAACAATCAACTGCAGATTAAAATTCATTGGATAATATTGCATAAACTGCATCCAACAACCGTTACTTTTTTGACGGAATATTTTTTATTTTTTTCAGTTGTGTTTATTTTTTTAGGGTGCATTGCTCTGTACGCCATACTATAAGAAAAACGTGTTATAACATCAGATGTTTTCAGTGATAACAAGTTTGCGTTCTTTTTATTTCACATTTTGCTTTCTGTGTGTCTTGTTGCTAACACTGTTATTTGACGGAAAATCGTAATGCTTGGGTTATCATCTAAATAAATCAAAGTTTTCCTAGAAAACACCACTAAAACAACTTTATGTTCATAATTTAAATAAAATATTGATTGCACTATGCTTTAAAACCATCAACTTGAACAGAAAATAGTATCATGAACCAAAAATTTTGCTGTGAAAATTTGACACTCTGTTGAATTTTGCATTTGTCCGTGATTTTTTTCTCAAAATTTACAGTTTTAACTTCAAATCTTTTTTAATATAACTCCAATCACCATGAAATTTTAAGAACTATCTCTTTATTCATTTAGTTTCAATTCTGATATCTAACACTTTTATTTTTATGATTATAATTTGCTCTACACAGGTTATAATGAATGTCACTGTAAGTTCCACTGTAGCGTGGAATGGCTTCGCGGATTTCGTGGGTACAGGTGAACCACGAATTTAAATATTCAACAAACTGCAAATTTTCAGTTGGTTTGAATGTAGACTTTGGCAAAAACCACAAAACGAAATTTTTGTAAAAGTTACGACGACGGACGACGGACGCCAAGATATGAGAAAAGCTCACTTGATATGGATTCCTGGAAAAAATTCTACCCTCCCCCTTTTTTGTTGTTGTAAAAGGGAAGTGATAAAAATGTTAATTTCACATCAAAATAGATTTTTCCAAACCATAAAGCAAATGTCAGCAAGAGGTATGCAAAGGTAGACGTCAGCGCATAAGCTGAATTATTATTAAACATTTTATTGAAAAATGTGTTTTGTTAAATGATTTGCTTACAATGCTACGCTTAGTCTGCTACGCCACTGAAACCTTGATCATGTTTTGTTAGTGTTTAAAACATATTGTTGTAACCAGAAAATATTACACCCATTAAAAGATGATGAAGATTAAGTAGAGGAAAATCTTGGATTACCGAAATATTTTTCTTCCAATCCGTCAAAACATCAACCTTAAAAAGCGTTGTCTTATATGCGGCAATTGTTGATCATTGTACTACATGTTATGTTCTATTGAATTGTTTTTCATCTATACCGATATCAATTTAACCCCAGCTCTTTAAAATAAAAGCATGCATTGACCAATAAATTTAAATAATCATAACAAACATTTACACGGATGAGTACATGTGACGAGCTAGTATATATCATACGGTAACTAGAGAAAGGTTCCGATTTAAGTATTCCTTAGTTAAGTGAAGACTTAAGTAAGTTTATGCATACCACTTAAGAATTTTACTTAACTAAGGAAGTTCTTAGTGAAATATAAGTTTAAGGAATACTTAAGTTAAGATTTTTTATGCATACGGCCCCTGCCGAATAGTTTTTCTGCACTTGTAGTCAGGTCAAGGTCCTCGGCTATCGCCTCGGACCTTGACCTGACTACTAGTGCAGAAAAACTATCCGGCAACGGTTTTTACCGGCCTGTTTCTTTGTTACCTTTGTATTTTTTCTAATACATGTAGACAAAACATGATTTTAACTACATGTAAACATTGAGTTTTATCAATGGGAACGTTATTATGTTTTGTTTATGTGTGAGTTACACTAACTCAACATCGAGTATAGGTCAGTGTGAACACAGCCTTATTCATCTATTATGACTGTAATGTGTTGCATTCCAAAATTGACATATTTGACCTAAATACGACAACCGTTCATGCTGGCTTTTCAAACTCCTCCCTTTGAAAAATCACAGTGCCAGCCGTTTGCTTCTTTAAAAACAAAAAAGAGAAGTTCATGGAAGAGCCTACACAAACGCTTTTACACTTATACTAATCGGACATAGAAATTACCTAAATAGATTGTCCTATTCAGAATCGAAATAATTGATGCAAGCAATACTCTTTTGTAGTTTTAACATGTGTAGGCATTATATTCATTTTATTTTAGCCCTCACTGTCGCTCGGGCAAAAATAATCACGAATATAATGCATACCCATGTTAAAACTACAATAAAGTATAGCTTGCATCAATTATTTCTTAAATATACAATTTATGAATCAGATGAAAAAATATAGCAACTCCTTTTAGCTCTATTTAACTTCATTCAACATATTAATAACATGGAAAATGGCTCTGTAGATATACCGCTAAAATATATAACAACATATATGTACATAAAAAAAGTTGTTTATCATTTATCTGACCATTCTCATATTGAGCTGAGTATCGAAGTCATTTGTCCTAAACTTTAAACCATATACAGTATACACAAAACGTACTACTGTATATCAAATTCACCAGAAGAAAATGGCTCTTGTTATTTAGTTTAAATTTCAAGTTATTTTGAGAAAGTCTTGCATCTATATACATGTAGAAGTTCTGTTCAGCTGTCATGCAAGTGGGTGTTTTATTTGGCAATGGGACCACGTTTGGTCCACTGTTTTCTACATAGATAAATGCATGTAAAAGTCAAGAATGTCACAGTTTTTTTTATTATTTGTGTGATTTGTTTGAGTATTTGATTTATAAATTTGAAATGGACTTTCCGTTTTGTGTTGTCCTTGGAGATTATTTTTTTACTATCGGCTATGTATTTAAGGAATGACTGTAATATATCTTCTGCATATGATTGAATAACATCTAAAGTGTGGAACACACTGAACAACCCTATAGATTAAATGTGCGCCACTTTTTAATGTTATTTCGAATAGATTGATCTTATGAGTTAAGCCTTTTTTTGACTGATTTTGTATAGTTTGTTCCTCAGTTTTGGCTATTTCACCACAATCCCAGATTACGGGGAAGGTTGAGCGCTCACAAACATGTTTTACCTTGCCACATTCTTTTTGTGTCTTTCCTCCGTCAGGAGCCAGTATTTCAGAGGTTGTCGCTGGTTCATGTTGGTCATATTTGTTGTACTAATTAACTTGTTATATAATAATTTGACCGTTTTTTTTCAACCGAATTTGTTTCATATTTTATAGTTTTTAAAGCCTACTACAGTGTATACGATAATTTTTTTCTCATTGTTGAAAGCCGTACAGCCTATTATTACTTCCAACACTTCGTTTGAAGTTTGATGGAATGTTGTCTCATTGGAAATTATATCTCATTAACTTATTTTACATTATTAAAAAAACAAAACAAAACGAAAAACAAACAAACAAAAAACGAGAGGCTCCTAAGAGCATGTGTCGCTCACCTGAATCTACTGTGGATTTAGAAATCAAGTAAATATGGTTAAATCATAATGAATAATATTAAATACCATAGATACACAAAAAGTGGTCGAGACGAGGTTTGGTTTAATTTGGTCCATTTTTTAAATCAAAAGCAGGTCATTCATGATTTGTCTTTACATTTTTTCCATAGACTTCTACAGTTCAATTATTAGCTATATTATCTATGGAGGTCATCTTTGTTCATGTTTTGGGTCATTAGATACATTTGTTTAACTAAATACCCAAAAGATGATCCATGTCAAATTTGGTGTGATTCGGCCCTGTAGTTTCAGGAGAGAAGATTTTTGAAAATTTACTTTGGAGGGCAATAACTCCTTATGGGGTCAATTAACAATTTCGAATTAAGTTGACTTATTTGTAGATTTTACTTTGTTATACAGTTTTGCTGTTAACAGTTTATCTCTATCTATTATGAAATTCTAGATAATAACCGAAAACAGTAAAATATCCTTAATACTACCAATTCAGGGGCAACAACCCAACAACTGGTCATTTGATGCGTCGAAAAATTTATGGGCACATATATCTTAACCAGATGAACATTTTACTCCTGTCTGATTTTTTCTTGATACGTAAGATGCAGAGATATAAGCCCAAAACTGCATTTGACCCCATTTCCTAATTTATCCATGCCAGCAATCTTGATTCTTGGACAGGGCCATCGAACACAACTAGATACACTAAAAATTATTAAAGCCAAATTTGGAATTATATGACCCAGTAGTTTCAAAGGAGAAGATTGTTATAATCGTTAACGGACTTCGACGACGGACGACGGAAGACAAAAGTCAAACGATGAATAGGCTCACATGTTTTTTTTTTTGTTATAGGTGAGCTAAACAATAGTGAAAATAAAGAAACTTAAGAACTTAGGAAAACAAAATAAGTGCCTTTTAAAATTTCTCCTGATTTTAATTTTTCTTACTATTGTTTCATTTTTCTGAAATCTTTGCACAGAATAATACAATGAATTCGAACTAACAATTGCATGTTTGCAGTGTCAATTACTAATGACGAGATTTATCAATTAATCCAAGCTATTTTAATAATGTCTCACTCTTTTGTGAGATGTTTTGCTTAAAACCTTATACGACATAGACGAAGCTGACAACGTACCCTCTAAAAATAATATTTACTCACCACGTGACAGATTAAAAAATATTTTTTATAGAACCATTGTTCGAACACCAAGGACACCAAACCTCTAACACAAGGAAAATATTGAAAAGATACTTAACCATGTCCATCCAAAGAGCTACTAAAATAAGGTCTAAGTATTAGCATAATGCACAATAATTCAGCATGAGATGCACGTCAAATAAAAAGACGTCAATACAGAGTAAAAGACACCAGTCTTAAATACTAAAGAGTAAAATCAAAAAAATATCTAACTCCTAATCAAATGGCAAAATTAAAAGCCCATACAAATCAAACGAATGAATAAAAACTGTCAGATTTCTGACTTGGTACAGTCATTTTGCATGTTAAAAATTGTGGATTGAACCTGGTTTTATAGCTAGCTAAACCTCTCACTTGTATGCCAGTCGCATCAAAATCCATTATATTAACAACGATGTGTGAAAGACAGTTACCAGCATGGATTCATCAACGTGATAGACTACTAAGACGCAGAAGATCATTTACTTCATTTTGAATGCATGACTTCGTGAGATATTGTGACTTTGTAAATATATTGCTTCTTACTTGTTAGGCTCTCTAACTGTTTTGATCTCAGCGTCACTGCTGATGAGTCATATTTAGACGAAACAAATATTATGTTTGTAAGAAAAGAAAACTTTATCTTACATAAGCTTTTTTGTATCATTATATTATTACTCGAAACTTTAAAGATGAATTATAAAGATAATTAAAAACCAATTCTTCAGAGAACAATTGAATGTCTTTCCACCTCGACATGCTCGATAATAAGAATGAAATTTAAAAAATGTAATGTGGAAAAACTAACTGATATAAAAAAAGATAAGATTAATAGGTTTATGCAGTAGATTTAACTGTTTTATAATGAAGCAGAAAGAATTTTTAGCAAAGGTTAAAATCTATAACGTCAAATTGACCATTGACCTTGACCTCAATTTTTAGGTCAGTGATCTCAAATCAAAAGACCCCATGTCAATCACTTGTATGGTTGTGGAAAATACTGATTTCAAATACAGAAGGGGAGAAAACTCCTATAAGGGTTAACCAAAACTCTTCGACTTAAATAAGTTGAAGTTGCCCCTTATTGTAAACAGTTATTTGGCAAACGCATCATATCATTTACCGTAACAGTGTCTTGTGACAAACGATAACAAGCAAACTTCAAAATTTATAACATGACCTTGACCTTTGACCTTGACCTCAATTTCCCTCAAAATGACCAAGGACTTCATATCAAAAGACTGTAGACCTCTCCGACTTATAACGTATGAATTGATCCAACATATCGACCATCTTAAATTTTCAAAGGGAAATAACTCCCATTAAGATGTCTTCCGATCACTCCAGTCAAAATTAACCAAATCATTCTTAGAGTAGACGAACAATTCGGTGAAAACAGTTTGTTAAAATCTTTTACGGTTTTAGAGATACAATGTATAGCGATAACAAGACAAAGGGGACGCGGGGGGATAACTCCTATAAGGATAAGTGTTCGGTCGCACAGGGTGAGTTTTGAAACCCCCATTACTGTACCACATCATTGGTCAAAAATCAATTCGATATGTTGTAAGACAAAAAAGCATATTAGACGGCAGAAAAAGAAGAAGAAGAAGAAGAAGAAGAAGAAGAAGAAGAAAAAATAATCAGAAGAAAAACAAAAGACCTAAAAAATAATCAGAAGAAAAACAAAAGGTCTTTCGACGAAAAGTGGAAAGACCTAATTATAAATGGATTCTAGTCTCTTATTGACGTTTGTATGAAAAATTGATCTATTGAATTAACATTGAATTATTAAAAATATATTTGATTTATTAATTTACACAATTTGCATCGTCGCTATGAAAGATACCTGAATACTAGTTTAATCACAAACACATTATACCTATGAAGTTGGAACAGACTATATATCAGTTTGCTCATGAAATATATTGCCTTTTTTATTTACTTAACTAATAGACTATTGGTAAAATCAAATGTAGAAAAACCAGGAGTTATCATTTTGTGTATAATGTTATCTTCATACAGAAACTGTAGATAATTGATTGGGGCTAATGATTTGTTCAATATAACTAAAAGCAACACTAGTATACCGCTGTTCAAACTCGTAAATCCATGGTTTCAAATGCAAACAAATTATGCTTGTATAGAATTAGTTTTGAACAACTTTAATGATAAAACATTGCTTGATGTTTGAAGTCCTAAATTCACAATCTAAATGATTTTATTTATTTAAAATGTCATTGATCAAATAAAGTATGATATATAATTGTAGTCTTACTTATATTGTTAACGCTGTCAAATACTGGAGTACTGCTTTTGTCATCATGAAATTAAATGTATTTGAATTTTTGATCCTGCTGGTATTTATGATTAGCTTTTGTACAGGTTAGTCTTTTTTAATTCTTAGTTACACTTAATTTTAAATGTATGCCCTAATTTTATAGGCACTATGTTTTTCGATCTTTGCGTCTATTCGTCCTTCCGTCCGTTCGTCAACTCTATTATCCGTCTGTCCCGGTTCAGATTTAAGCTTTGATGTTTTCACAGTTTTTGGTAAAAGTTAGTTTTTGATGAAGTTGAAGTCTAAACCATTTGAAACTATGTGGTTAATGTATCTGATTGTTTGACATGTTTATTTATGATAGTGCTAATATTCATATTCCATATTCATATATGGATCATTATCCTATTGGACGAATTAACAAGTTCAGAATAACATGTACTATTGTATAATGCATTTTACAAATGTGTCTGAATAGCATTAATGCAGTAAAATAGACAAAAGACAATAACTAAATTAAAGTTCTGGTTGCTTGCTTGTTTATGAGATAGTTTTCAAGGAAAGCTAAGATTTTCTGAAAAAGTCATACGAAGAATAATCCCTGTTTCTACATGGAAAAGCCATGAACCAAAAGTGTCCACTAAAATGTATTGACATACAATGACTTTTTTTAATATTTTATTGAAACATGCAGTATGTTAATATGGTGAAAATCAATTTCATAAGACTCATCATTGATACTGGATCCAAAACAATTAGAAAAACAAAATTGTAAACATGTTTAAATAATTACGTAGGAGTACTAAAAGTGCTAAATATTTGTTATGCCCCACTTTCGATAGTAGAGGGGCATTATGTTTTCTGGTCTGTGCCTCCGTTCGTTTGTCCGTCCGTTCGTCCCGCTTCAGGTTCAAATGTTTGGTCAAGGTAGTTTTTGATGAAGTTGAAGTCAAATCAACTTGAAACTTAGTACACATGTTCCCTATTATATGATCTTTCTAATTCTAATGTCAAATTAAAGTATTGACCCCAATTTTACGGTCCACTAAACAAAGAAAAAGATAGTCTGAAGCTCAGGTTAAAGTTTTTGGTCAAGGTAGTTTTTGATGAAGTTGAAGTCCAATCAACTTGAAACTTAGTACACATATTAACTGTGATATGATCTTTCTATTTTAATGCCAAATTAAAGTCTTGACCCCAATTTCACGGTCCACTGAACATGTAAAATGCAAGTGGGGCATCCGTGTACTATGGACACATTCTTGTTTTTATTAAATCAAACAATTTTCTAGTCATTCAATTGATTATTTTAAGTCTTATATGCAATTCCATTTACAATCATTAATGTTTGATATTTAGGATGTACAATGGAGTTACTCGGTGAAACCTTTCAAGTTGGAAACGTGTTTAATTCATTTTTTTAAATTAAATCTTACATTTTTTCTAGTCTTTCAATTGGTTATTTTAAGTCTTATATGCAATTCCACTTACAATCATTAATATTTGATATTTAGGATGTACAATGGAGTTAGTCGGTGAAACCTACCAAGTTAGAAACGGAGATGGAGTTGAAATAGTTGTATATAATGATGTTGACAAAGACACATGTCTCTACACCTGCTTGGTGAGATCAAAATGTTCCCACATTGAATACAAAACTGGAGGGAGGTGCAAGCTATTTGAAAGCGTTAGCAGCATGTATTCAGTACTAAACCCATATTATTCCGTATATATTAAGGATTGTTCAGGTATGAAAAGTTACAAAATATCCAGCGGGGATATAATAAATTGACCACAATATATCACACATTTTAATAAACGTGGTATACTAGGGTATAGGAATAAAGTTACCCAATTTTTCCCAATTTTACGTTAAAACCAAGTCTGAGCGTGTGTTTTAGCCAGAATGAGGGCGTTAAAGCCGAGCGCTTTTTTTTCAAAGCGACAACTTGACTGCTAATGAAAGATGTCTTGTTTAAAATCGTTGGTGTATCTTTATGCATTTTTTATATCTAGTAGCAGTCCAAATGATCTGCCCTTCAACCCGTTCAGCTCACAGTGTGAACCTACGTATTGCATTTATCAATAATTGGTTATGGCTCTAGATTTATATGAGTTATATTGCCACTGTTCATTAAAAAAGCCATGCAAAAATCAGTTGAATATGATATTTCAGTGCAAACTTATTTATAACAATACACAATTTAATAAGACATTTCAGACTTTCTTAACAACAGCCTAATTCAGGTAATATAAGTGAGCATCGAAACCAACAGTACATGAGTGTCAAAAGTTTAAATAGTCACAGACTAATTATGGAGATGCAATTAAAAATCTAGTCTAACAAGTGGTGAAAATTCATTCTTGAGGATGAAATAAAGAACTGATTTAATCTTATTATCCTTCAAAAGAAGATATCGAACTAAGGGCTCTATGTTTATAAATATATCTAACTTAAACAGACCACAGAAAATCAAAGACGAAGAACCTTGAGTAAAGCGCTCTTGCTTTTATATTGGTTGCAATTAGTACTTGATCGATTGTTTTTTAACAACTCAACCAAAGCCATTATTACCCGCTAATGATTCCGCATGGACAATTTTTAATTTAGTAATAAAAATATAAGAATTGACACGTCGGTTAAAGTGCTTTTATTGATATGTTTCAGAATGATGGTTTATATGCAGTTTTCTTTTTCTGTTTGTTTTGCTTGTCAACAAGTATTAAACTATACATTGGTATAATTATGTATTTTTAGATGGAAACAGCATGGGGACATTTGAGCTCATGTATTCTGGAACCTCGTTTTCAGAAATGAATATTGTTGTTCCAGTGCCGACACGTGTTAGTTGTGCTTTTTATTGCCACATTGATACAGAATGCTCGGCCTTTATTTACGATGTTTCTCTATTGAGCTGCACACTCCTGAGCGAAAATGCAGTGTCTGGTGGATCCTATTGTAGTGCAACTCTTCAGTGCTTTTTAAAGCTATGAAATTACACATGTTATCTAAAATGCTACAGTAGAAACAATATTGCAAAAGGAAATAACTTGCAATATTTTTTAGATGTTTTACGTTATAAGGATACTGCATAGACTAAATATTTCAAAATCTATAAACATTTGAACGCTAAGTTTGCCCTCATGCTCTCATATTGGGTTCAAAAAATAGAACAGTATAACACTAATGAAGATAAACTAGTCAAAGATACCAGGATTACATTTTGTAGTTAAGCCAGACGCGCATTTCATCTACAAAAGACTCATTAGTGACGCTAGAATCCAAAAATGTTAAATAAAGCCAAATAAAGTACGAAGTCGGAGAGTATTGAGGATCAAAATTCAAAGTTTTTTACAGCTAAAGTTGTCTATCCCTGAGGTAGAAAAGCCTTAGTATTTCAAAAATTCAAAAGTTTTGTAAACAGTTAATTTATAAATATGACCATATCAATGATAATGCATGTCAGCACAGTGCTGATTACTTGGCTGGTGATACCCTCGGGGAATGAAAACTCCACCAGCAGTGACTGACTTAGATATTTACTTTTCAAAACAATAACTCTTGAGGAAATGAGTTATATGTGTGTGTATCACTATGCAAACAATTACATTGTTGTATAGATATATAGTATAATGGATTTGGTTCTATATTATAAAAAAGTTGTTTGTTGCTCATACTTTTTTTTGTTTATGTCTTTCATGTTTGTTGATGTGCATTGCCAATATGTCATTTTTCTTTCTTTACATATTTTTTATACCCCGGCTTTAAAAACAGTTGGGGGGGGACTGTTTTACCTCTGTCTGTCCATCCCTAAGTGCATTCGTCCGTCATTCCGGCCGTCCCCTGAATATTTTCGTCGAATATTTTACAGGAACTACTCGACAAGGATTTCTGAAATTTAGGTTCAGGGTTTATATTAGTCAGCTATACTGTGTGATGCGTTTTCTGATTCATCACTAAACAACTTCCTGTTTACCGAACACTTGTATCATTTTACACCTGATTGCAAAGTTGAAAACTTTCGTCACATTTTTCTCAGAAACTACAATACAAAGATTTCTGTTTGGTTTCAGGGTTTATATAAGTCCGCTATACCGTGTGATTGGTTTTCAGATTGATCACTCAATAACTTCCTGTTTACCGAAATATTTCGACAAGGGTATCATCATTGAACAGTTCCCACAGTTTTACTTGTTATTTTTATGGTATTAAAAGTTATAGCACGATGTTGATGGTTGTACTTTATTTGGCCTTTTTCATTTTTTTGTTATTAGAGCGTCATCGATGAGTTTTTTTGTAGACGAACTGCGAGTCTGGCGCAAATACAACATTTTAATCCTGGTACCTATGATGAGTTTTTTGAACATCCTTTTTGACATTTTTTACAATCAGATTAGTTTTGGTCGTTCGCACATCGTTGTCAATATAAAAACATTTTATGGGACTGTAATACAAGTGAGAGGGTATTCTAGTCTGTACCAAGTCAGGAATTTCACAGTTGTTTTCTATTCGTTTGTGTTTGGTTTTACCATATGATAAGGAACTTTTTGTTTTCATTTTTCCTTGGAGTTCGATATTTTTAGTATTTTACTTTTATCATACAATAATATTCTTTAAGAAATCATACAGTTCATCACAATATTTTATACATGTCTGGAAGCTATTGATATTCTGCTGATTACCATATTTGTTGGTATGAGTGCGAAAATAGTATGTTACAATTGCATGTTAATGAAATGTGTAAACATGAAACTTTAACATATTTTGTGATTTCATATTATATTTATCACTTGGTGCGAAGTCATCCTTGAAAATAAATGAATATCTGAATGGAGAAGTAAGAGTTTGAACTGCTACACTGAGACTATTTTGAAAAAAATATACAATTTTCCTTATAACTTTTCCCTTCACCCTAAAATACAAAAAAAAACATCATAATACGCATGTTTAGGTAGATCATAGAATTCAATTTGTAATACCATCGGATATGTAAAATCCATTTTGTATTTGTTTTCACCACGAAAACGACAAATATGACTGATTGGTATAAATTGGTTTTCTATCAATTACAAATAATTTTAAATTAAATCAAGCGAGTTTTGTTTGACCAAGTCAAATCTCATTATGATAACCCTTGCTTTATAATCTATTTGAATTTAATTTTTTAAGACTTCAAAGAACATGAAGAATAGTCGGGAAAATAAATGGGTCGTGAAAATAAATCGCGAAAATAAGTTTGTATACAGTATGTCTGTTATGTTTTGGATAACTAACTTCGTGAGAACAAATGTCTCATGTCATCTTTTTTCAATACCATTGATGAGCCTTGTGTCTTTCATAAACCATATACCGTATACACGATTCAAACAGAATGAGTTAACTTCCATTTTGTTCTGCAATCTTTTCAATTAACTTATATTCCAGGGAAACAGTCGATACTGTTTGGTTTAGAAATTTAATATTGATGATGTTATTGCTCAATTTATAAAGTTTACTCATCAATAACCGTCAACAATGCTCTTTCCCAACCATAATTATGTGTTGTATTACTTTAACACTGATTATGTATATGTGTCGTGTTTTCGTGAAATTAAGAGCTTTTCTCCTCAGGAATAAATTACTTTAGGTGTATTCGATTTTCAATCCTTTTCAACTTCGTTCTTTACTTGGACATTTTTTATTCGAGCGTCACTGAGTCTTTTGTAGACAAGAGGTGCGTCGGTGGTTAATCTTTGGTAGACAAAAACGCGTCTGGTGCAAATACACAATTAATTGTAAAATGTACAATGTATGTCTCCTATAATAAGTAAGAGTTGCTTTTCTTTCGTTGTGTGTTCTTATTGTCATTCACAAATACTGAAATTAGAGTGCATTTAATAAACGGTTGTAGGAATTGACACACTTTTGTAAAGTGTCTTTTCCTGTAGCTATACAACTATACACATGAATATAATTTATTAGTAAACATACATGTTATTACACATACTTGAATTAGGATTATAGTGATGAGCATATGATCATTTTGTCTGTGTGCCATACATTTAAATACACGCAGAGTATTCTATAATATTTGTTTAGGCATCATGGCGACTATTGATTGCATGTTCCTACACAGGAAAATAACTGACATATGTTGAAAGTGTCATCAAAACTACGGATAGTTAAACGCTACACTCTTCCATGGAGAGTGTCAATGAAAACCCCTCGCATAACCAATGCTCCAGTTCAACAACAATCAAAACCATAAGAGTTCCCGAAGTTGACCATGTTACAAAGAGTTGACGAAGGCATCATAGTTATTCAATATTGAAACATATAAATCCATCAAAGAAATTAAAGTGCATTAAAAAAGTAAGAAGATACAACAATTAAAACAAAAATGCGAATCCCTATTAGACCTACAACACAGAGGACTTGATCAACATACTATAAAACGAAAAAGTACAGAAACTCGAAGAATTCTCTTCACCTTCGTACTTTATTTGATCGTATATACTTCTGTCAATCGAGCGTCACTGATGCGTCTCTTTTTGGACGGAATGTGCGTCTGACGTTCTAATTTTAATCCTGAAAACACTGAGAATGTACCGGAAGCACTTTATACGCGTTATTGTCCTTGATATATGAAAAGAATGCGTGTTTTGTTTAACAAAAATAAAAAAAAGAGAACATGGCCGAATGCACTTTATACGCGTTACTGTCCTTGATATATGAAAAGAATGACTCGTTTTAATATCAAAATGTACGTTTCGATCAGCTAAATTATCTATAGTAAAGGATCCTACAAATGAATGTAAGATACAGTCACAGAAAATAATTATTTAAATATATATATATATAGCGGAAAATTAGGAGGGAAAGACATACAATTTTGAGTTAAAAAGACATTTTAACTTTTTATTAAAAGGGATAACAATTATTAGTCCAGAAAATGGTCCGTACCAGAACACAAACAATGTATGATTGGTCAATTCCCGTTGAATGTAAATAACTGGAATGGCTAGAATTACTAAACCCTTCCGAAAATAATTTTCTTAAAATATTTAAGTTTTATCTACAGTGAACGAATCACTAACTCTGTAAATTCTTTTTTTCTGTATTCCGAAATTACATGTTCTCTTATTCTTTTGCTTACCACAATTTCTGTTGCTATTTTAAAAACTCAGTATTCGCATTATTTTCCGAATGCTTTTTTTTTTGGTAGACAAAATCTGGACCTTTTTACATAATTTGCTTTTTTTGAAATGATTGTCCATCTCAATTTTTAAAACTTTTTTTAGATCCATTTCAGAAAAAATTACGATATCTTATCAATTTGTTGTACCTTTATACGTCCGTTATTCAAACATGTAATTCTAAGTTGTTTACAAAATCTTAATATAGACATATTTAGCTATGATTCATCAACTTTGTGGTGTTGATTTGGGAAATTAATGACTAATGAATTTCATAAAATTAACAATTGTATCATTACCAAGAATTATATCCGTATTGATAAAAAAAAGTTTTTGTCGTGTACGCAAACGAAGTGATTGTGTGGATTTAGCTTTTCGTAGAGTTTCAGCTGCTTAAGGTAATATATTTAGCACATATTTATTTACTGAAAACAAATTTCACGTTGAACAATTTACCATTGCAACAAATCTCGACTAAACTTGCATATTTGGTATATTTTGTATATTTTCGTTGATTTTCATCAAATTCTAAGTATATTTGAGATTGGAAAAGTATGTGCGTACCCAAGAAACAACTTTATATTTGCTGAGATTATGTCTATAGTTATAATAAAGCTTCAGTTAAATTATGTTATTGTTTCTTTGCTGCGCACGATGTTTCCACAATGGAATTAATGATAGAAAACTGCATAAATTCTGTGTTTTTCATCATTTTTGTTAAAACAGTACATACAAAGGCAGAATTTTGACCTCATCAGATAAAAATCTTTGTGTTTTTTATGTATATTTCTCGACCCTATGCATTCTAAACATTTTGTGACAATTTGAAATAGTTAGCAAACATTTTTTTCTTGGGCCAAAACAAGGCTTTAACGTTGACATTTCAGTCCTATAGTAAAGGTGTATTATTAGTTACATAGTGTGCTAGTGACCTAATACGGTATATATGGGGTCAATAAATTTCATATGGGGTAAGAGCGAAGCTCGAATCCCCATATGGAATTTACTGACCATATATATACCGTATTACGTCACTAGCACGCTATGTAACGAATTTATCTTACCGACTATCTTAACGTGTGAAATTAAGACTAGTAATTCTCAAAACGAGCAAGTCTTCAATACTGTTAGCACTAAGAAAATACTTCCATTGATCCTACAAAAACAGATGCCAACAATAATGACTTGTAAAGTTTAAATGTGTTTTATGAATTTGTTTCAATCTTAATCATCAATTTCTTCGTCTGTTGGAACTTTTAAGATTTTTTCTCAGTATCGTTTTGTTTTTTATAAAGGGACATAACACCATTACTAACCGTGTATGAAATAAGCCCCGCCCCCTTCTTACCTAATAAGGAATATAAAGGGACGTAACTCCACTACTAACCGTGTATGAGATAAGCCCCGCCTCCCTACTAACCTAATATCAAATATACACGGTTTGCACGCGGACGCTTTTAACCAATCATATTCCTGGAAATGTATAGGAGGTAAGATAATATTTTATACATGTTTGTATCTGCCTAATGTATACTACAAATGAAATCAGTATGGATCTGTGAAAAAGAAATACGCAAGACTGTCTGAAAGTGTTTATGTCAGCTTGTACTCTATGTTGAAATAATTTATATTAACCTTTTTTTAAATGCCGATATTATAATTAACAAACAATCTGCGGATTTATTTTTTTTATTCTTCTTAAGTAATTGACCAGTTTTAGATGATTTAGTGTTTTTAAAGACAACTTTTGACTAAGATATCAGAGATATTATAGATTCCAGATTATTCAACAAAAATGCAGTGCATGGTTTATGTGAACATTACATTAATAGCTTTAACATAATTATTATCATTCTTGGCCTATTACCAGTTTCCTGTTTTAGGATATACTAATATTTGTGCGGTTTCCTTTTCCACTTTTAAGTTTATAATATTTCAAATAAATTTATTTTTGTTTTCCTGAATAAAAAAAATCTTTGTTTTTGAAGTAAACTTTAAGATGCCAATTGCTCGTCAGATAACGGGTTTTCTATTCAATAATTATAAATTTCGCTTTATAAAAGACAATAAATTCTCCCTTTTTATAAATTCTTCTTATCAAAATTAAAAACAACAAAAATGTATACCCCAAGTCAATAGTAAACTCTAGGTATTCCAAAAGAGTAAAATTATAAACAAAAAATAAACTCCACGGAAAATTTAAAATGGACAGGCCCTAGACCATGTAGTCCTATAATAAATCAAAAGTGTAAATTCATCAAATAATGGATAACACCTGTCATATTCCTTACTTGGTACAGGCATTTACATATGCAGAAAACGATGGATTAAACCTGGTTTATAGCTAGATAAACCTCTAACGTGTGTGACAGTCGCATAACATGCCCTTATATTGATAACGATGTGTGAAATAAACCCAGACATTATGGGTAGGAATGTCAAGGGATATATCATTCAACATTGTGTGAACATTTTCATCACTACAAAAACAAACAAATATGATAGCAAAGATAAACAAAAAGACATATCGACAAAGCATGTTGGTAAAACTGAAAGACAATGAAGGAATTTTCTAGTACCGTGTTATGTCAAATGAATATTACCCAAAAATATTAAACAAGTAATAATTTAAAAAAGACAAATTAAAAAACACACTATAACACGTTTTTAAGATGATAAACAACGTCAGTATATATGATGCTTTTCTGGAAACACAAATACTGAAATTATTAAGTTGGTTATTTATTGTTAACACATGACAGAGGCAAAATCCCTTTGATCTTACTGTGGCATAATCTGGATAATGCACGGGTCAGGTGTGCATAATTAACTACTTCTTTCATTGCACAGGTCACGTGTACTTCACGTCCTTGACAGATGTTTATTATACAGTAATTTACGTTTGTTGATTCCATTGCTACTACAGATATTTGTTTTTCTCCATTTTGTAAGAAATATCAAGTGGATACATGTATATATACTCGGACATAAAAATCAGTCACTTGATAAAACATCAGAATAGAAAACATACAAGGCAAATGTTGTAGCATTACAATCAACAAAATAAAAATCTAAATTAGATAAAGAACACAGGTTGTTATAATACTCAAATTATTTTTCCATCAATATAAAATAATTGTCATGAAAAAAAAATGAAAATAAATAATCATCGACATCTTCTTATTATAGTCTTGATATGTAAGTCAAAAGTTATCAGTGTCACAACCTGCCACAGTGAAAAAAAAACCCGCCTTTTCATACATTTCTATGTATGGCTTTAAAACAACTTATAAAAACGATTCAGAGTTAACAATTGAAAAAAAAAATCTATGAGGTTCACATCTTCGTTACAAAATTAAACACGCAGTTTTGAAAAGAGCTGTTACTTGGTAGTCCCCGATATTTTCCTTCTGGTTTTGAAACATTAAATGCATTTTTCTGTATTTTCAATATTAACTTGTTCAGGTAGGATTGCACGAGTATCCGATTCGGTTAATGGTTTGTGATCCTCAAGTTTTATCTGCTTATTAGAAGGATTCAAAATGTTAGAGACATCTTTTAGCATAGAATCCGCAGGTCTTTTGTAGGTACGAACAGCCTTTTCACTCCTGTGACCTGTTCTATCCATTATCATCTGCTCACTGACTCTTGCTTGGTAGAATCTAGTTACAAGAGTTCTTTTTTCCGAGTGGTTACTAACATTCCCCTTTAGTTCTCCCTTTTGGCATATTGTCTTCATGAGTGACCCTAATCTATTAGCACCCAGTATGTGGTCAACCTTAACAGAACCATCTGATAAAACAGGTCTACGATAAAAAGGACTGCTAACAGATTTATCAATTTCATATATAGTATTCATATATATGCTTCCTATGCAACTGAAATCGGATCTGCTTGTTTAACATTTATACCATACCCATCTAATGTTATTTTTTTCATCTGTGCGTCAAGTATTTGTCTAAACCTCAGAAATCTGTCAACAGACTCGTTCAAAAAGTTAAGATTAGAAACACCTTGTGACTGCATTCCTCTTAGAAGTCCAGTTACAAGAAGATAAAGTGTTTTCGCTGGATATTTCTCTCTATTCTTTTTTCGAACTTCTACTTCAAACTTTCCTAAAATGCTGTTAATATCTTTAACAGACAAATCCTTCAGGTTTGGAACAATTAAACCAATACCAATTTTAGATTTCGTCCAGTCTTCATAGACATTAACTGCCCATTTTGTGGCTTTCCTTGTGTTTTTGTTCTCAGCATCTTCAATAAGTGCATCAATTTCATTGTCTGTCATTTCTGCAAACCTTGATTCGACTCCTTGTCCCTGTTCTTTAGGTTTTTCATCCTGAAATAAGATAATATCACATAATTTAACACATGGCAGAGGCAAAATCCGGCAGTGGCAAATATTTCATGAATATTCCGGATAAGAACAAATAAACGATAAATCTAGTCGGAAGTTTCCGCAAATGATTATATCAAGGGTTCAAGAAGGGGATCCAGAACTTTTTATTAAAGGGGGAGGGCTAACTGGCCTAAAAGGGGGACACTCGTCATGTTCCAGTGATTCAATTCCCTATATAATTAACCAAATTTTCCCACAAAAAAGGGACCCGGGACCCCATCCCTTGGGTCTGTCTATGGGTCCACATCTCAAATTATGCAATAATGGGTCTGCGCGTTGCAGATAATTCTAAAACAAAGACGTACCTTGACTTTTTTTTTATCTTTCCGTTTTCCGAAGGAACTTGCAACCATAGATCTAAGTCTAGTCCTAGGTCAAATGAAACAGCTGAGGTGTCGATTAAATCTCCAGATGCATTCTCATCCATCTCATTATTCGGAAACTTTCCAAAAAAGTCCTCTATATTTACATTTCTCAGTTCCATTTCATTCTCCAATGTTTCTAATACTTGTGATAAAATCATATCGTCCTCCGATAATTCATGATGAAATCCGTCCATTTCAGCTTCTTGTTGGGCGGATGTGATGTGATTTATGCGGGAAAACTGTTGACGTCATGTGTTAAAACAGTTATTAACCAATCAAATCGGTATATGTAATTTAATTTGCACAGCAGGAGATGACCAAATAACCCGAACTCCTTCGTAGTTCGGATTAAACAGGGTCACTCGAGCTGTGCAGATTAAATCCCATGTACCGACTTCCTTGTTCAATAACTATAATATGTTTTCAAAGCATGTTTGCATACATGGATATAAACGGTATTTCTTTTTTACTGAACTCAGCTTCTTTCTTACAGGTAACTGGTGCCATGAAAGATGATAAACGGCTTTAATATTGAATTATTTGGATAAAGGTTGTTACACAGAAACTCTTAGGCTGAAACATGTCTTCGATGTCACAACTAAAAGAAGAACAAAACTTTGTTAGATTTTTCTTCTTGAACTTAAAAGTATCACCCAAAATTACCAGACGATTCTTCGACGGAATTTTTCCGCCACCAAAATTAGCTCAAACTATCAACAGTAGTGTTCCTGCAATTATCAATTTATACCAGCGAAAAAGAATTAATGCAGTCCAATTAGAAATATTAAGGAGTGTCCCAGGAACAATATGGTCTCCATTTCATCCAAAGATTCCTCCGGGCACAAAAGGTAAACAGTTATAATGGAGATCACAATGTTTACTTTTGTTTTCAGGTAGGCGAATAAATTACCTGTCAGTGATAATTTGAGAAACAAATATAATTAAACCATGAATCAGTTTCGGTACTTGAATATGTCAACCTTTGACGTGACATTATTTACATAATGTTTACTATAAAAAAAATTATAAAAGTTATTTAATTAGGGCAGACGGAAACCAACTATAAACACTTTAGGTCATTGTATATTTTAAATGTGTAGTTATTGTAAGCTTCGACAGTCATTAATCATGTCAATAACATAAAATACATGTAAAATTGAGAATGAAAATTGAGAATGTGTCAAAGAGACAATAACCCGACCACAGAGCAGACAACATATTAAGCTTCGACAGGACAGTCATTAATCATGCAAACAACAAAAAAATAAATGAAATTGAATTAACAAGACAATAGTAACATTTGATAGTAAATTCCCCCATCCTCTATTCACACTACACTGTTTTGTTTTAGCTACATCTTCTATGGACTTTGATTTGACACTGATGATAAGTCTGCTTCGTAATATAGGAGGTTTAGTTAAACCCTTACAAGGATGGGATCAACTTCCTAATACGAGTGATACTTCACAGGCAGCGCACTTAGCTACACTGAAGTGGTACAGAAATCAGTTGGCCCATACAACAGTTTCTTCTATGGACAGCAATGAATTCACAGACAAATGGGCTTTTGTTGAAAAGGTTAGATTTGGTGATAAATGCACATTTCCTTTTTCGGTTTAGATATTTGACATTGTAAATTAGTAAAATCCGAAAAGAAAACCGCACTACCCAGATATTAATAGATTATTTAAGGAGATACAAATAATTTCCCTCTCATATCATTATCTTTCGTCATTTTAAATTGTACTAGAACACATACGCGAAATCGCGGGCATTTAGAGCGTGGTTTAAATTATGTAAACAGAAAAGGCATAAATAATTATTCTGTCCACAAGGACCCACAAAAAGTATGTGTAATTGAAAACAGTTCTAATTCAATTATTCCCGAGTTTGTCTGTATACTATGAACATATATTGTACATGTACTATAATATCTCAATAATATATGACCGGCGTTGATAATAAACTTGAAAAATTGAAAGTAAATAGCAAATACACTTTATGTATAGTGCTAGTATACATGTATATGTATGTTCATATAAAAAAGAAGATTTGGTATAATTGCCAATGGGACAACTCTCCACAAGAGACAAAATGACACATTAATCAATAACTATATATTGCCGCATGTCCTTCAACAATAAGCAACGCCCATACCACATAGTCAGCTATAACAGGCCTTAAAATTACAAATGTAAAACAATTCAAACGAGAAAACTAACGACCTAAGTTATGTACAATATATGATCAAATTCATAGTTTACAGAAAACATCTAATTGAACTGTCCCTAAGTACCTCAAAGGTGAGTAAAAGGTCCGCTGATGCAGGACCTCAGGTAAAAGGTACCCTCAGGTAACCGGGGGAATTTGTAATCAAATAATTCGCAAGAAAATATAGTTCAATATTTCGATCAATCTAAATATCAAATGTTAATGTGATTACATGTAATACCAACGATGTTAACCAAATTACCAAGTTCATGAAAAAACACTTGCGAGTGCATAAAAAGAAATTTATGAGATAGAATTTTGAAATAAATTGTGAGAAGATTGGTTTCATAGTTTGTTTTAAGAAAAGAAATAGAAAAAATGGTGTCACCGATCTTGTTTTCTTGCGACAAGTAAATATTCAAAATTCACCATGATCATTCCAGTATATGTTTGGGTATGGATGTTTTTTCTTTATTAAAAGAGCTTTCTCTCCATAAATAGCTTAAATTGAAATAACTCATTCTTAAAACAAAAGATTAGATATTTGTGTAATTATTTTGAATAATACAATAAACCATCAAGTTTTCTTTATATAAATAAATAGTCTAACTAAAAAGTTGCTAATCTGTCTCCAAATTTGCAGATGTGCATGGCAAATAACTAAACCGATTTTGTACTGCGATTTTACAATCCAAGTTTGCGGTATACCATGAATCTACCTATAGGGGTAAATTCAGTAAATAAATATACGTCATCAGGGACCGCCCATTTAAGGGAGAGCTTTCTGTATAACACTGAAGTCATATGCTCTTCTGATTGGTAGATAATGTTTGTAATAAATATTTTTTGGCAGATGGATCAAAACTAGAGTTGAAAAAAAATAAAAAATAAATGCTGAATGTACTAATTACAGGGTTGAAAAGTAATGGGGGTCAGTATAGGAATTCAGTGCGAATCTTCATTGTTTGTAAACAAGGCCATGTGAATGCCCAAAAATGCCGCATGACCCTATGTTTTTATTAGTGCAAAAGATAGGGCTACATTTGTACTTTCATGAATGTTATATGAAAGTTTCCAATTTCTAAAGGTAAATCAGGTATAAATTTAATTCCATACATAGATTAGCATTAAAGTCAATGGGAGATTTTTTACTCCTTAACATGTGTTTAATTCTATAATAAAACAAAGTGAGATATGTTTTCATTTCTCCACAAAGGAATTAGGAATCATTATGAATAATCAAAGTATGTAGTCAGAAAAATGATAACACTAATTTTGTTTCCAATTTGATATCAAATGAATTCCACCGCCAAAGGTAGGATCGTGCCAAAATAGTTTTTCCAACATGTCATAGATTATAAACATAAAAACAGAATCAAAATTGATATAAACGATTGAAGATTTTCATTACGATTTATCAACTGTTAATATACAATTGCTTATTAGTTTTCTCGTTTGAATTGTTTTACATTGTCATATTGGGGCCTTTTATAGCTGACTTTGCGGTATGGGCTTTGTCCATTGTTCAAGGCCGTACGGTGACCTATGATTGTTAATGTCTGTGTCATTTTGGTCTCTTGTAGACAGTTGTCTCATTGGCAATCATACCACATCTTCTTCTTTTTTTTTTATAAATTCAGTGTTAGAGTCAGTTAAAACGAATTACTTTTCTCAGAATATTGTTTAAAATGTTGAGGCATTTAAGATATATTTTTGATTTATTTTTATACTTTCTTTTAGGCTTTGACATCTTTAAATAAAGGTCAAAGACCATATGAGATCACTGAAATCTTAAATTACGATATTGATGGAGATCAAGCAAAATTACTAGCAAACGCTGAATTAAAGCAATTGAAAAAGGAATATATGGATTGTGAAAAGGAAAAAGAACAGATAGAAAGCTATTTATCCTACTACAGAGATGGAAATATTCCGACAAACATTGCAGGTTTGTTACAAATGCTATCAATAGAACCAGTTTGATCGGGCATTAGCTGTCAGAAAAAAATCCTGTTAACCGTTTTGACTTAAATTCTCATATTGATATATAACATATAAAAAGTACATCCAAATTATAAAAAAGTCTAAAATAAAAAATATGCGATGAATGGAGTGGATAATATGTATCACCATTTCTGTGTATTTGAGTATAGACGACTTTAATTGACCATCAAGGAGACTTCCGAGACTGCATTTCACTTCTATTTCTGTAATATTACGAACAGTATAAATACGTTTATTCTCATGTTCAGTTGCTTTGTAAACAAAATACTTTTGTAATTCTAAAATGCTGTTAGTTATTTCTATATACACCGGGCGATTTTTTCTAATTTATCATCTAGAAATTTGCTCTTTTATAAAGCCGAAAATAGCATTCACAAAACATTTTTGTAATTCTAAAATGTTGTAAGTTATTCCTTAACAATACACTGGACGGTTTATTTTTTCCATTTGTCATCCAAAAATGTGCCCTTCGGTGATGCCGAAAATAGCCTATATTTCACTATTTTTGATAGTTACTGCAGTATGATTCTAAATAAAAGAATTAGAAATTCTAACCTGGTCAGAACTATAAGAACAATTGAACATTTTGATTTACAGTTTGTTTATTTATTGTGTATTTTTTTATAACCTCAAGAATGTTAAACAATCTTTTCTGGTGATTAAGTTGTGTTACATGATATAAATGTGAATAAATTAATATTTTTTTTACAGAAGCGAATGCAACTATGGTTGATACATGGATAAAAGATGATGAAAGTTTTTACGAGACAAAGAGATCAAAGCTTGTTTATGAAAAAGTAAAGGCTTGTAGTTGTATTTTAGTAACATCAAAGTCTGGATCAGGAAAGACAGCAACTATTCGACATATTGCTATCAAATTACAACAAAAAGGATATGAAATTGTTCCCATTGAATCACCCCGGGATATAATAAAGTTCAACACAAATACACAGCAGGTGTTTCTCATTGATGATGTTCTGGGTAAATACGATTTAAGTCCGACCCTGTTAGAAAAATGGGAAAGATTGAACGAAAAGCTTATAACCTGTTTTGAAACAAAATTAGGTTCAAGCAAAATATTGTGTACACTACGATTACATATAGTATCACAAGAAAGATTTCAAAATGCATCCACAATTTTAAACAAAGTAGTCTTTAATTTAGAGCACGATTCCAATATTCTTTCAAAAGATGAAAAGCAGAAAATTCTTCTCAAGCACCTTAGCAGAAATAACCTAGAAAAAAAGGTTTCAGCAAATGAGGTTGAAATTATGTGTGAATCGAATTATGCATTCCCTCTTCTTTGTAAATTAGTTTCAAACGACGACGACAGATTTCAAAAACGAATTGCATTCTTTAAGCAACCTTTATCGTTGTTAAATGAGGAACTTACTAAAATGAGACTTGAAAATAAGAAGCTATATTGTATTTTGGTAGTTTGTATGCTGTTTAATGGTTCAATTAGTAGAAGTATCTTTGACATTGACTCAGACACATATGATGAGAAAGTATATAAGATAATGCACACTTGCGGACTCAATAGAAACATGTCGAAGAAAGAACTTGAAGATTCAGCTCTTTCTGCCATAGGATCATATTTCAGTAAGGACAGTAACAATATTTGGTTTATTCACGATGCCCTTGAAGAGACTATCGGCTGTCATTTCCAGACGTTTAATCCACGGATAATGTATTCAGAATGTGACATATTGTTTATTAGGGATCGAATCAGAGTTGTATCAAATAAACACACGGATGGCAGTATTGATGAACATATTGTTACATGTAACACTTCCTACCGCTTTAAAATACACATCAAAATACTTTGTTTTTGTTATTTACTATTATTGGTGGGGGAGGGTTGTCGGAGGGGACCTGATCCCATAATCCCAAGGTTAAAAACACGAAATCCTGAGGTCCCGAATTTTAAGAAATTAAATACACGACATCCCGTAATCCGAAAAAAATAATCCCGGATCCGGAAAGGACCAATCCCGAAATTCCGAGCTTAAAAACCACCAATCCTGACCAGTGGCTGATCCAGAACTTTTCCTAAGGGGGCCCGCTTACTGACATAAGGGGGGGAGGCGCTCCAGTCATGCTTCAATGATTCCCTATATAATCAACCAAATGTTTCCCACGAAAGGGGGGCCCGCCCCCCCCCCCCCCTCCCCCTGGATCCGCCTATGGGTATACGTATAGGGATCTCGAAAAGAAGTGTAGAAAATGCAAGAATTTGAAAATGAGCATCTCGTTTCAACCTCACAGCAGTAAAGAGAACTTACACCAACACACTTCATAATATAAAATAAGCGAGAACAAATTAAAATTGTATGCATGAAGGTAATAAAATCTAGAACATGCAGAATATTGAAATGAGGGCGAAAAACTCGAGGCTAGTGGAAAATATGGCATGCGTATGAATTCACTAATTAACGCTATCTTCTCTTTTTTAAAACATATACACAATTACAAATGTAAATATTCAGTTTAAATGTACAACCAACTGACCAATTATGACAGCCTCTCTTTCTTTACATTTCACATCTTTGTTTACAAGATAATTTTGCACTTACACAGGAAAAATTGATTGCTTTTAATACTTGTTCTGTTATGGGTTATATCATGTATATTGAAAACTCTAATCAGACTATATGTATGAGTGGCCGTTCTTGTCAAAATAATGATACTTCCATCATGATAGTTTTTCCATCGTGATGATTTTAATAAGTATCACGATGCTTTCGACAAGTATCATGATACTACTCAAAAGCATCGTGATACTTATCAAAAGTATCGTGATACTTATTAAAAGTATCATGATACTTGCCGAAAGCATCTCGATGCAACTGAATTGAGAAAAGCATCGCGATGGAAGTCAAAAGCATCACGATGCAAATTAAAAGCATCATGATGGAAGTCAAAAGCATCACGAAGGAAGTTAAAAGCATCGTGATGGAAGTTAAAAGCATCGTGATGGAAGTCAAACGCATCACGATGGAAATTAATCCATCATGATGGAACGGCATTACGAACCGTTGACCGACGATAACCAATCAAATAGATTGTCTTTTATTTCTTGGGAAGATCTATTAACTCAGAACAGATAAAACCAGGACAGTTATTTTCAATACGCTTTTATCTGTAACTTTTGTTTTACTCAACATATTGTTAAAAGATCAATTGTATTATAAAAAAACAGGGTATTTACTTAAAATACTGTAAAAAATATAAAAATAAATAATAAGTAAGTTAAAAAAAAATACAAAACAACTGTCTGGCAGAATATTTTTTTACGATTATAAAGTTTATGAAATGTTCATTCTAAAAATTTATAATTTAGTATTTTTTCTTCTTTTAAAGATAAAAAAAAATCTTACAGGACAGTAGCCTTTCACGTTGGAAATTTTGTTGAAAATATTTCAAAATCAAAATACAAAGTTAAATATCTTCTTCAAAATAAATGTCTGGTAAACAAATTTAGTTCACTGGAAAGTTTAGAATATAGCTTTATAAAAAAATAAAATTATATGAACTTTTATGTCATTAACACCAAAAACATCTGCCGGGACAGTATCCTACTCCGTCAAATTTTAAGAAAAAAATGGCTGAAATTGTTGAGAAAAGTTTACATATAATTGTGATATTTTCTTCAGAACAATTGTCTGGCATAACATTTTTTACGATTATAAAGATTATTGAATAATCTTTCTAAAAACCTATGATTTAATATTTTCTTCGTCTTTTAAAGGTAAAAAAATGTGCCAGGACTAGCCTTTTACGTTTTATTTGGTCAGTACATCAACGGATAACAATTTTGTCAACGAAAATCTTTTTCTTTTATCCGTTAGCCGTCCGTTCGTGCTATCCGGTAAGGTGTGATCACAACTTAAGTGAGGAGTAAACACTTCTAGGCTTAGATAAAGAATAATGTGTTCTTAAAAAGTCACAAATCTTAACTGCGGGATAATACCTTGTGTCTACTATAAACATATATATAAAAGGAGATGTGGTATAATTGCCAATGAGACAACTCTCCACAACAGACAAAAAATGACAAAGAAATTAAGAACTATAGGTCACCGAACGGCCTTCAACAATAAGCAAATCCTATACTGCATAGTTAGCTATTAAGGGACCCGAAATGACAATGTAAAAAACATGTAACGAGAAAACTGAAAAGTGAACGAAAAACAAAATGTGACACATTAACCAACGACAACCACTGAATTACAGGGTCCTAACTTGAGACGGGCACATACATACATAATGTGCCGGGTTTAAACATGTAAGCGAGATCCAAACCCTCCCCCTGACATTGGACAGTGGAATAACAGTACAACATAAGAACGAACTATAAAAATTAATTGAAAAAGACTTAACTCATCTGATGGACAAAGATACACGTGGACGTATATATCAATTTCATTCCGAAACAACATGGCGTGTCAATCTAGTACAAAGGAGGGTTTACATTTTTGTAACATTTTCATGTACTCGTCCTGAATATGCATTTAGTTGGACAATGGGCGTTAATGACGCAGCAATAGTACAATATGTGCAGTTTTATTCTATAAACATAGAAAAAAAAACGTAATAGAAAATAACTGACCCACTGACATTTACTTTGTTGAAATTGCTACCGGTTGATATATAATTTGACTATGAAAAAGATACCCATTCCTGTGGCAAGTCTATGTATTCTTCTTTCACCAGAAGATCTCAACATTGTTCCAGGATATCTCAACCGATACCAGAAAATCTCAACATGACATACTTTATAACATATTTAGCTTAATGAAATTATATAAGTAAAGAAAAAGAACAAACTGTAATTTTATGTTCATAAGGTTTAGAAAAATACTAATTTATTGATATATACGTAAGTTTATCAATAATATCACTGTCATTTTGTCAATAACTGACTGTACTGACGACATTTACCTGCTGGAGAAAAGTCATTCCGATGTCATTTTAAATCATATTGGTCCGTGTTATACACCAGACAAACCCTAATTCAATTATTTATGGCATGACATTCCCCTTTTTTACAAAAAAAAAAAAACCACATTGCTTTACAGTAAATTGACGAAAAGTCGACCTACTCTGTGTTTATTTTGAATATTTTGAACCAGTAAGGCTCAACACGAAGTGCCAGAATAATCTTTTCCGTCTCAACATTTGGTTGAGATTAGATGGTTCACCAGGCGTGGGTGTGCTATTGATATTTCTGTGCCAGTATTTTATAACCAATGTGCTTGAACACTGTTGAATTGCTTTTGATTTTTTTCATATATTTACATATATATACTAGGCTGACACAGCCGCGAAATCGTTTAAATCTGCGAAAATAAAGTGTAGTTGCTTTTTACGAAAGCCGAGAAAGATCATTCATAATTCAGAATTTAAAACTCGCAAATCAAGAAAGATAATCCTGTTTTATTGCAGTTGCAATCCAAACACAATAAATATTATCTTAATCTGATCAACTGATCTGATAAAATATACCGTAGATTAATAATATAATAGTGCACAGACAAACATTATAACACTTTTCAAAGGATATGTGCCGACATTATGTCAGACAAGTGTCACTTCAATCCTTATTCGATTTTTTTCTTCTTCTTTTCATGAGTCGACTTGAGAATCTTTCATAATATAAGAATAAGAAGATGTGGTATGATTGCCAATGAGAAAACTCTCCACAAGAGACTAAAATGACTCAGAAATTAACAACTATAGGTCAACGTACGGCCTTCGTCAATGAGTAAGACCCATATCACATAGTCAGCTATAAAAGACCCCAAAATGACAAATGTAAAACAATTCAGACGAAAAAACAAATTTGATATACAGCAAAAAACGACAACCACCAAATTACAGGCTCCTGACTTGGGACAGGCACATAGAGAATGTGCACATCCTCATTTATACAACACAAAAAATATGTCGTCCACTTTTCGGTGTAGTGAATTAGAATTATTGTCAGGTGTAAAATAAGAGAATAGGCAGGCGAAGAATGGAGATCGTAGCGTTGTTTTTTTTATCCACACAGGGAACACATTGAGAGTTTTATGCTGTAAGAAATTAAGCATTTCGCATTGTGTCCGAAAAGACAAATTTTCCTTCATTGTAGAGGATGCTTACATAGTTTTGACATACTATATGTGAATGTAATATAAAATTTCAACGTTTTTTTTATTAATTTATTTCTGCTATTTCTTTAACCCAAAACCGCCTTTGAAACTGGTGAAAATGTTTTGCAATGTTCCTGGATATCAATTTTACCCAGGGTTTTCGGATTTTTTCATTGCTGTCATTGGGAAATCTAGTGTCAAAATATTACCTTCTAAGTAAACACTGAAAACTTGATCTTTCAATGTTGGTTCTGTTTTAGCAAAGACACTATAAGTTAAAAATTCACAAGAAAACTTTCTGGTAGTAACAATAAAAAAGATTTGCACTTAAAAATAACATTTCAAAATAAAGTTATCATTTCCCTCCTAAAATAGCAATTAAACGACGAGTACAACAGGCTACAGAAACTTTTTGTATAATAAAGATAAAAAAAAAAGCTTTGTGTCAAATTAGGTGAAAATACTCCTATGCGAATATATTCCTGGAGTACCAGCTTTAATTTATGTTTTTATTGGCTGTATACCTCTCTGGAACATACTAATTATCCGCATATGTATCATATGTACATTTTGGTTCGGTGGTGCTGATGGCATTTGAAGCAGTTCTCTTTTTCATATAATGACATCGGGGTTTTATATGATTTGCTATGTGGTATGAAGTTTGCTCATTGTTGAAGTGGTAATAAGCATTGTACAATGTATGTAACTTTCATAACATTTTGTTGAGGCAAATAAAGTTAGAGCGCGTAGACGACAAATTAAACATTTTTTTCCACTTATAAATGGGCTCGAACGGTGAAAGTGATGCCAACCAAATTTTAACTTGATCTCAGTGTGGTGGTAATTAGCATTGTGTATAAGTTTCATAGTATTTGTTTGAGGCAAAATAAAGTTAAATTGCGGAAACTTTCAGTTTGTAAATTTTCCCATGAATACGTACGGACGTACAGACGGACAAGCGTTAAAATTAATGCCCCCTCCGCTGTAGCTGAGATTATTCCGGCGGCACGTCTGTCTGTGTATACCTTTGTAAATAAATATGCCATTTATAAGAATGGATAAGTTTGAAAAAAGTTTGTGTTGAAAAGGGGTGGAGGCAAACTTCTGAAAGTGACAAGAAAAAAAAACAACCTATTTTCTATGTAATGTAATAATCTTAAATTTAGTGATTGTTCTCTCATTTTCATTTTTTAGTTTCAAATTTGTCTTAAAATGGGTGGGGGCATAATTTTGTCCCCTTTTTGCCCCTGGCTCCTACACGTACAGTTATTATGACATATTTTTTGTAATAGCAATGAAACGAGTCATTTCGAATACCGGTATGAAAATGATAAAATTGAGAATAGAAATTGGGAATGTGCCAAAGAGTCAACAACCTGACCATAGAGCAGACAATAGCAGAAGGTCACCAACAGGTCTTCAATGCAACGAGAAATTCCCGCACCCGGAGGCGTCCTTCAGCTGGCCCCTAAACAAATATATACTAGAGACTGTTCTATGACGACTTCTATTTATTGAAGGCACTAAGTTATAAAATACAAAATTATTGTATTTATTGGCTCTTAGTAATGTTTAATAGCGTATTTAAATAAAATTTCAAAGAATTAAATTTACTACAATACAAACAATTCTCAGCTCTATTTTAGAACTTAAATTCTAATTCGTAAACTCAAACGAATATAAAATATTTATCAAATAACCACAAACTCTCACATGGGAGACGCCACTTGCAGAGACAAGTGCACATTTATTATTCGTATATGTATAATGAAATCAATGTTTTTGTGTAAATACACCGAACATTCTCAGCTGGTGCTGGTAACCGCATACTAAAGGTCAGCAAATCTGAAAATAAATAATATAACATTATTGTATTATTTATTTGGAAAAGTGCTACTGGTCACTTTAACTGCAATGGCTCAAATGACTTTAAACTACCTGAATTCACTCGTACATGAAACTTTAAACCCCATACAAACCGACCTTACTATAAATAACTAAAAACGTGTTAACTATAAACAGCAACAACATTCTAACATGTTCGACTTTTGTACAACTTTGATAAATACATATCTATACTATTAAACGAGAAGACCTCATTTTGTGTGTCGCTTCTCTTCTTTCCACAACAAATTAATCAACACGCCTACTATTAAACGAGAAGACCTCATTTTGTTTGTCGCTTCTCTTCTTTCCACAATAAATTAATCAACACGCCTCTGTGTCCTATAGGTACAGTACATAGTCGTATTTGTCATCCATTCATATGATTATTCAGATTGAGTTATTTTGGGAGAAAAACGAGAAAAAAGTCATCCGGATATTGTCCCGTCATTGGACGAAATTTTAAGTCAGATTAGACTTCCGGTTTGCGTTTTTCTGTATACTATGATCATACATATACTACGAATAAAGTGTATTTTAATTCTATCTGCTATCATTTTCAAGTTTACTATTGTTGTGACGGAGATTTTATGATGTTTTTGTTGGTGGAAACTGAACATGGAGATCTCTTGTTGAAGTTGGTATTATGGTTGTCTTCGGTGGTTTCTAAATTGAAAGACATGGTGTTGTTTTGCCTCCTCTCGTTTGCTCAGTTCTCCTACGGTTCTTGTAGGTAGAATGATGTCTGGACATCTGGGGACTACATGTCGTTGTTGTGGACTGGCTTGGCAGCGAGAGTGGGACTCGCGCCTTCTTACCCTTTTTAATGAAATAAATAAGACAACTCAATTTGCTGGTAGGAACAAGGATTGTAATGTTTATTATTCTTTTCTTTTTGATGATAAAATATCACAGTGGATATATCATACAGATTAATAATAAATAACATTATCAATTAACAAAAACACATGCATTTCTATTTCAAATATTGCTTGACTTAACTTATGAACTACGTCCATTTTATTTGTTAAACATGGAGTGAAAAACCTCATGAAAAGCATTTACTAAAATTTATGTATGTTTAAATTTATTGAATTATTTCCACTTAATTAGCAATAAGTTTTTTTTTTTAAATAACTTTAAGTAACAGTATATAACTCACCTTTTTAATGAAATAAATAAGACAACTCAATTTGCTGGTAGGAACAAGGATTGTAATGTACGGGCAGTAGACTTATATTTGCTTTTATAGTCACTATTCATTACCCGACATTCTTGTTCCCCAGACACGATTGAGCTTCTTTTGCAAACGATGGAATTTGTTGCCAAAACATTTATCGCTTCATAATATGCAGAATGTATTTATTTGTTTTTGAAAAGCGTTAGGATTATTTTTTCTAAAAGTAAATAGAATAACATTTTTGGAAGAATTTCAATTTCTGATCTTAAAAATAAAAGATAATTAAAGATTTGTAAATTTTAATTAGTATCTTGTATACGTCAATCTTTGTATCTCAGTTTTTTGATTGGTTATCAATAACATTCTCGTGTGTCTTTAATGTTTTACTGAATATTCATGATTCTGAGAATATGGTTATAACCTTGGATGTAATATCAATTCGACATACATCTGTGTCCGACGATCTAATAACCTTCTAAACGCGTACCAAATAACTAATGAGGTTCTTGACTTGTACTATTTTTGCTTATCTTGCATCTTACATAATGTATGTTTCTCTTATGAATTATGAACTCTTTTCTTTGTATTTTCTTCTTGATATATTTTCTTATGTCATTATTTGACATTTATATTGGTCTTAAACCTTTAACTGACTTAATAAATTAGAAATATATAATTTTTGTTTTAATAAGCTCTATTTTATTTCAATTTCTAAAAACGTCTTAAATCCTTTCATAACATTACCCCCTTGTTAAGGATGTCTGCTGGTCATGTATTTGAATTCTTGTCATATTTTCGATTTTCTCAGGTTTTATCCATCCAAATGTATTAAATTTTTTTTTACACGACACCCCACTTTTGTCTTCATAAATCTGTTCAATAGATCATTTCAGATTTAGTGATCCGGCGGCATGAAATCCTTGTTATTTTTTCTTGGTTTAAAGGGTAAAAAACAATTCCAATGTTAACAAATAGTAAAGTCTGAAGAAAACCCTTTTCCCGCCATTTTCTAAATGTCTCGTATTTTGAAAACTACACACGAGACTAATGATTTTATTACTTTATTTTGTTTAAATATCAAAGTTGTTTTCATTTTAAGCAACCACATGAAATCCTTGTTATTTTAAATTAGAGCAGCAGACATCCTTAAGTTTGAAATCTCCTGATTTCATTTTTTTTTTTTTTTTTTTTTTTTTTTTTTTTTTTTTTTTTTACAAAATGTTTGTTTTGAATTTAATTTTTGAATCTTATTAATTGTGACTAATTTAATTTTTCCTATGAACTGTTTGCAATAAATGAAACACAAATACATACACTAAAATATATAATGCATGCACAATAAAGAAAATAAATTGACAATCAAACGGTGCCGATCCTCTTCTGTGGAACAAAAGTTCACCTGCGAAATAATGGAAATCTGTCTCTGGATGTACTCCAACTCGCGACAATAAGTCATATGGAGATCTGTGTCTTATGTACTCCATATGTACGGGAATAAAAAAAAATCATTCTCTCTCTCTTTGTCATTTAAATTATACTGATTCAAATTTAACCTGATTGTAATAGAGTTTTTTTTTTATCTATAATGTATTTACTTATTTTTTTATTTATACATGAAGATCAGACTTGGTTGTATGAATTCCTCCAGTTTTTTAAAACTTTTACATTCTTTTTTCTTTTTTTTTTCTTCTTTTACTTCATTGATTTTGTTTTTATTTTTATAATTCTTAATTCTTTAATTTTTCTACCCGCCTTTACGTGTGTTAGAATTGTAATATAATGTAGGTTATTATTATTCTGATTTGTTATGAAAGTTAAACTAATTATATGTCTATATGACAGATTGTTCAAAAATATTTATGACTGCTCTCGCGTGCCAAAAATAAATGTACTGTAGTCATGAATATGTATCAAAACATATGTTTGCATAACTCTCTGACCATCTTACATTACTTACTTATTAACAAGGTACCAAAACCTGTGAAATTGCCTGACAAATTATTTACTATAGTAATCTCTGTTATAAATGTATTATATGGTTTGCACTTCACTCTCTTTTTTTTATATATATATATTTATCGATTTTTTTCTTTAAATATTTTTGTCGACTAAGTTTTTAATAATAGTCTTTTATTTGAACAACTACAACAAAAACGAAAAGGATATGCTGCAATTACTGTAAACATCATTTTAGAGTGATTTAATAATTTTGTCTACCCGAGTAGACTAGTACATTTTAGCAAGTGGCCTTGTGCTCTTATTTTTGCTCTTTAGTTGGGATTTTGTCTCGACGACATTTTCCCTCGATAAAAAATATCTTCCCTCATTATGTATAAAGGGGAACCATATATTTGAAACCTAATATTACGATCAATTGCACTCATTTTGATGTTTAAAAAGTTAAAATTCCTTTTATTTGAAACATATCTCCTTAAGTAATTGTTCATGTTCATGTATATTTTTACCTGTGACTTCGTACCTTTGCACATACTAAAAATATCTGTTCTTTCAGATTTTCATCATGCTCAATATTAAGCAATCGATTTTTAAGACTATAATGTTATAATTTTATGTCAGATATAAATCATGAGAGCAATCAAGTGGTCAGTTACTCGAATTTAGTTAAAATTGTTATATGATACATTTGTATGCAATTTGTTCGACAGGTTACATTTTTTTTTCGTTTAGAAGTATTTAAATTTGATTTTTTTTTATTTATACAAATAATCTTTTTATTAATTCATTTTAATTAAAAAAAAAATATATATTAAACTATGGTTTTAGTAGAGAGAAAATATAGGAAAAGCAACAGTCTTACCGTACATGTGAATACAAAATAATACGCGTTGGAAATAAAATTACTGTCCATAGATAATATTGGAACTATTTTTAGAAAAACATTAATATTGTTCGTGGTTCAATAATCTCTCCCTGATTTATCCTTCGAGTTGTCACACAATTGGGTATTGATAACTAATTGTATCTGTTTCTGTAAGAATTGGATGAATCGTCATGGATCGTTTTCAGATTCGGGCTCACTAAATTGAGGCTCTACAGTAGCTATTTTTCAAGTGGCGATTGACTGGTATGGTATCGTTCCTCACATCACAAAAGTAGATTTTTATGAATTGGCTTAGGGTACTGTTTGTCTCCTCATGATTGATAATTTTCTGTCTCCACCTGGTAAGGTCGTTTGCATCGTCTCTTACTTTGTTATCATAAAGAAGGTTTGGGTCCTCCGCCAATTGTTGTGACGGAGATTTTATGATGTGTTTGTTGGTGGAAACTGAACATGGAGATCTCTTGTTGAAGTTGGTATTATGGTTGTCTTCGGTGGTTTCTAAATTGAAAGACACGGTGTTGTTTTGCCTCCTCTCGTTTGCTCAGTTCTCCTACGGTTCTTGTCGGTAGAATGATGTCTGGACATCTGGGGACTACATGTCGTTGTTGTGGACTGGCTTGGCAGCGAGAGTGGGACTCGCGCCTTCTTACCCTTTTTAATGAAATAAATAAGACAACTCAATTTGCGGTAGGAACAAGGATTGTAATGTTTATTATTATTTTCTTTTTGATGATAAAATATCACAGTGGATATATCATACAGATTAATAATAGATAACATTATCAATTAACAAAAACACATGCATTTCTATTTCAAATATTGCTTGAATTAAATTATGAACTACGTCCATCTTATTTGTTAAACATGGAGTGAAAAACCTCATGAAAAGCATTTACTAAAATTTACGTATGTTTAAATTTATTGAATTATTTCCACTTGATTAGCAATGAGTTTCTTTCTTTAAATAACTTAAAGTAACAGTATATAACTCACCTTTTTAATGAAATAAATAAGACAACTCAATTTGCTGGTAGGAACAAGGATTGTAATGTACGGGCAGTAGACTTATATTTGCTTTTATAGTCACTTTCAATACCCGACATTCTTGTTCCTCAGACACGATTGAGCTTCTTTTGCAAACGATGGAATTTGTTGCCAAAACATTTATCGCTTCATAATATGCAAAATGTTTTTATTTGTTTTTGAAAATCGTTAGGATTATTATTTCTAAAATTAAATAGAATAATATTTTTGGAAGAATTTCAATTTCTGATCTTAAAAATAAAAGATAATTAAAGATTTGTAAATTTTAATTAGTATCTTGTATACGTCAATCTTTGTATCTCAGTTTTTTGATTGGTTATCAATAACATTCTCGTGTGTCTTTAATGTTTTACTGAATATTCATGATTCTGAGAATATGGTTATAACCTTGGATGTAATATCAATTCGACATACATCTGTGTCCGACGATCTAATAACCTTCTAAACGCGTGCCAAATAACTAATGAGGTTCTTGACTTGTACTATTTTTGCTTATCTTGCATCTTACATAATGTATGTTTCTCTTATGAATTATGAACTCTTTTCTTTGTATTTTATTCTTGTTATATTTTCTTATGTCATTATTTGACATTTATGTTGATCTTTTACCTTTAACTGACTTAATAAATTAGAAATATATAATTTTTGTTTTAATAAGCTCTATTTTATTTCAATTTCTAAAAACGTCCTAAATCCTTTCATAACACTATCCACGACGGTCATAGAGTTTATTAAATGAAGAGGGTCTGTATACTATATCAATTGACCACCATGGATCGAATAGTAAACTTAGAATTGAAAGTAAATATACTTTATTTATAAAGTAATAGATGAATGTTCATAATATACAGATAAGCGCTAAAATTATTCATGTGAACTTTTGATACCTTTTCTGAAATTTTCCAGTCATTAAATCTATTGCAAAATTCATTGATTACAAAAAATAGATGTGGTATGATTACCATGTTGGAGTGTCTGGATGGGGGGGGGGGGGGGGGGTCTGTTATTGGGTAAACATTTAATCTTAACCCCTTTTTTCTCTAATCTTCATTTTTTTTGCCCATTATTCTAATCTTCATTTTTGTCGAGCCTTCGACTTTAGTCGAAAAAGCGAGACTAAGCGATCCTACATTCCGTCGTCGTCGGCGTCGTCGTCGTCGGAGGCGTCCACAAATATTCACTCTGTGGTTAAAGTTTTTGAAATTTTAATAACTTTCTTAAACTATACTGAATTTCTACCAAACTTGGACAGAAGCTTGTTTATGATCATAAGAAAGTATCCAGAAGTAAATTTTGTAAAAATAAAATTCCATTTTTCCGTATTTTACTTATAAATGGACTTAGTTTTTCTGCGAGGAAACATAACATTCACTCTGTGGTTAAAGTTTTTAAAATTTTAATAACTTTCATAAACTATCCTTGATTTGTACCAAACTTGGACAGAAGCTTGTTTATGATCATAAGATAGTATCAAGAAGAAAATTTTGTAAAAATAAATTTCCACTTTTCCGTATTTTACTTATAAATGGACTTAGTTTTTCTGCGAGGAAACATTTCATTCACTCTGTGGTCAAAGTTTTTTAAAATTTTAATAACTTTCATAAACTATCCTTGATTTGTACCAAACTTGGACAGAAGCTTGTTTATGATCATAAGATAGTATCAAGAAGAAAATTTTGTAAAAATAAATTTCCACCTTTTCGTATTTTACTTATAAATGGACTTAGTTTTTTTGCCAGGAACAAATTATAAATTTTGTAAAAAAGAAATTCACTTTTTCCGTATTTTACTTATAAATGGACTTAGTTTTTCTTCCAGTTAACAGTACATACAGTCTGCAATTAAAGTTTATAAAACATTTATTAGATTCATAAACTATCCTGGATTTTTTTTACCAAACTTGGAAGCTTCTTTCAATCAAAAGACAGTATCGAGAGGGAAATTTTTATTGATGTTTTTCCTCATTTTTGTTGAGTCTGCGATTAACAGCAAAAGTAGGCGAGACACTGGGTTCCGTGGAACCCTTACGAATTTCTTAAGGGCATTATTCTTTAATCATTTAACCCCATTCAAAACCTCATGTTGAGGCAACTCTCCACAAAAGACCAAAATGACACAGAAATTAACAACAATAGGTCACCGTACGGTCTTCATCATCGAGCAAAGCCCATATTCAGCTTTAAAAGGCCCCGATCGTAAATCAATTCAAACGAGAAAACTAGCGGCCTTATTAATGTACAAAAAATGAACGAAAACAAATATGTAACACATAAACAAACAACAGCCACTGAATTACAGGCTCCTTACTTAAATGTTCATAACATACTAAATGAATGTTGATATTGAAATTGATAGAAAATCAAAACTTAGGAATTTTGAAAATGAAGGAGAAGGGATAAAAAAAAAAAAAAATTTTCCTATCCCCAATAACCTATGACTTAATATGATACTTTTGCTGAAATTCTCCAGTCATTCAATATTTTACAAAATTCTTCCAACAACACTTTACATACTTCAAACTACGCTCTGAATGCCCGCGATTTCGCGGGTGTGTTCTAATGTAATTTAAACTTGTTGAAACGAAGTTAGTTTAAAATTTGTCAAAGTAAGCTTTAAGAATTCCTTTTTTTTCAATTTGTCTTTTAATTTAGATTTATCATGCATGTCTCTAAACAAAGTATGCGACACGTAACAGTTTATAAGTCTTGGTGTACTCATATATTCATTTGATACGGTGCATTTATTATTGATATATTTCAGACTCCATTTATGAAAGAAAATCTATAGAGCAGAGCCTTTTGTTTTTTTTTGTAGCTCTATTTTAGAACATAAGATTTAAACTTGTTGAAATGAACTTCAGTTTAAAATTTGTCAAAGTAAGCTTTAAGAATTCCTTCTTTTATTTTAGATTTATTATACATGTCTCTATACATAGTATGCGACGCGTAACAGTTTATAACTACATTTAAGTGTTTTGATATATGACTTTGATACGGTCCATTTGTTATGGATATATTTCAGACTCCATTTATGAAATAAAATCTATAGAGCAGTGAATTTTTGAATTTTTTTTTGTGTATCAAGTTATGAACATTTCTTAACCTATAATAATAAGAAAGCATTCAAAAGTTGAAGAAGGGATTATTATTGGATTGCTAATACAAATGGTAAGGCTATTAACTACATATTAAGTATTAATTTTAATGAATTAAAAACAGAAAAAGAAGATCTGTATGTTAGTGGTCTTTACCATATTTACACTAATATAAGACAATCTTTAATTATATTTGGGATGTAACTGTATTATATACACTATGTACACCAGACCTTTTTGTAAATCTTTTTCTATAAGAAGATTTTAATTGATCAACTTTGAAAAAATGTGTGTAATTATTTTCAAAATATTATTCTTGAAAGGTTTTGGTCTGTACCCATTTCAATTTGAAACTTGATTTGACATAAACAAAAACACGTTCTGTAATATAATATTGAGACATTAAACATTGTTTTAGCTCATGAAAACAGCCTCTGGGATATGCACTCGTTTCATTAATTAAATATATACAAAATAAGAATTGTTATTATTAAAAGTTTTATAGATGTTAGTGTCACAAATAGAAATGTGCGTATCTTGTGAATGGGTGATGAGTTGGAATGCAACACTCCCCTCCCGTCCCCCCTCACAAACACACAAACTAGACAATACGAGGAGTCTGCACGCACTCGGACTAGGAAAGGTTAAAGTCTATATATAGGAAAATTAATCTGATATTATTTACGGTATTCTTGTATTCTGTACATGCATATTTAATTCGATAAATAAGTCTGTATGTTCTATTGTTTATTTTTAGCTATGTACTTATTTTTCTATAATCCGTTATTTGTATTTGTCATTGTTTTAGAAAAAAATATTTTTCAAGTATATTCAAGTAACTTTTGGTTTGTTATATAAACTATTTTATAATTCCTATATGGCATATCGGATCATTGTATTACATGTGCACAGAGCAGTTCAAACTGTGTAAAACTGTATTACGTAATATAGATACAATGACCCTAATACGCTTTCGTAATAAATGTAATTACATAAGTAAAAGCCAAAAGAATCATCTTTCGTCAATCATAGACCGTAACTCCCAAAGAACATAAAGAAAAATCGTCAAAAACTTAACACGAATTTTGTTGATATAACAACACAAAATTATCAGAATTTGATAAACGATACACAAAATTTGTCTTTTGTATATACATATTTTAATAACTAGATTCTTCCGTTGGAAAACTAGGTTATTATAAGAGATTGGTTGTTGTTTGTAAATATTTCATGCATATTTAAACTTTACGAAAAAGCGATGATTTCAATTTTTCCATTGTGAACGTTCCATCTCAGTGAAGCGACTTTCTAGCTTAAAAGTAAGCATTAAGAATTCCTTCTATCTTTTTTCAAAGATTTATTATGCATGTCTAATTAACTGGGCATTTAAAAAGTCGGAATGCGAGTACATATGTTCAAACTCTTTTAGATCATTTTTTAGTAGCAATAAACAAAAGAACTATGTCAATTGGACATGCTTTGATACTATTTATGCACTTGAATTTTTACTTGATAACATTTTTGTTCGCTTTGGAGATTCCGTATATCGTCAAGTTATTGGAATTCCAATGGGGACTAACTGTGCACCACTTATTGCGGACCTGTTTTTGTATTGTTATGAGTTAGAATTTATGACTAAAATTAGCAAAGACCCATCAAAACAACATTTGATACAAAAATTTAACAATACTTTTAGATATTTGGATGATATATTGGCTCTAAATAATGACGACTTCAGTATGTATACTAAAGAAATTTATCCTGTAGAACTTACTTTAAATAAAGCTAATGATAACAATGACCACTGCCCTTTCCTCGATCTTGATATCTATATCATAAACGGGAAGCTTAATACAAAAATTTATGATAAAAGAGATGATTTTTCATTTCCTATTGTTAATTATCCATTTTTAGATGGTGACGTTCCCTTGTCACCATCTTATGGTGTTTATATATCTCAACTTGTACGATTCGCTCGTGTATGTAACAATGTATTAGATTTTAGCGAGAGAAATTTATGTATTACTGAAAAATTATTACACCAGGGTTTTCGATATCACAAACTGGTCAAAACATTTACTAAATTTTATCACCGGTATAAGGAAATAATTCGTAAATATAACTCAACATGCAGACATCTTATACGTTCAGGTATTTCACATCCAAAATTTTATGGAAATATTCTTTATAAAGCACAAAAATGTCAGTATTCTCCTCAGAAACTAACAAAACCTTTAAATAGACTTATTAAAAGGGGATATAGTTACGATACTGTTGTCAGGTCATTAAAGATTGCATATTTTGGCTTTAACATTGATTCACTGATAGGGTCTTTGCATCGGAACTAAACACATTTATTTCTAAAAAAAACAGTTGTTGGCATGACACGGGTTATGTTCTTCTCATATATTTTATGATAGTATGATACTAAACCCCTAACGGGAGGGATTGTACCTGATATTCATATGATGAAGACATAATCTTTCAATCAGTTTAATTGAGGTCTGGAGCTGGCATGTCAGTTAACTGCTAGTAGTCTGTTGTTATTTATGTATTATTGTCATTTTATTTATTTTCTTTTGTTACATCTTTTGACATCAGACTCGGACTTCTCTTGAACTGAATTTTAATGTGCGTATTGTTATTCTTTTACTTTTCTACATTGGCTAGAGGTATAGGGGGAGGGTTGAGATCTCATAAACATGTTTAACCCCGCCGCAATTTTGCGCCTGTCCCAAGTCAGGAGCCTCTGGCCTTTGTTAGTCTTGTATGATTTTAAATTTTAGTTTCTTGTGTATAATTCGGAGTTTAGTATGACGTCCATTATCACTGTACTATTATGCATATTTTAGGGGCCAGCTGAAGGACACCTACGGGTGCGGGAATTCTCGCTACATTGAAGACCCATTGGTTGCCTTCGGCTGTTGTTTGCTCTATGGTCGGGTGGTTGTCGCTTTGACATATTCACCATTTCCTTTCTCAATTTTACTCTATACATAGTATGCGACGCGTAACAGTTTATAATTACATTTAAGTGTTTTGATATATGACTTTGATACGGTGTATTTGTTATGGATATATTTCAGACTCCATTTATGAAATAAAATCTATAAAGCAGGGAAATTGTTTTTGTGTATTAATTTAAAATGTAGATTCAAATATTTTTCACTTCAAACGATAAAGTAAAACTTCTTCAAAACTTATATATAATGTATAGTTCGGCGTCCGCAAAACAGAAGCCATACGTATTTCATTGAATCTCGATATTTATCATGTTTATAATTTTTCTAACAATGACGTTCTACCTCCATAAGCCTGGAAATGTCATGCCGGGTCATAATTTTTATATATATGATTATAGGTACCATATATTAGTTAATATTATATAAAAATGGGTACATTGTTTTAGACAAACATAGCACACCCCTACCAAAAAAAATCGAACTTAACCCCTCCACCCAGATTAAAATTGATAATTCCAAGATTAGAGTTGGAAATTGAAAGATTAAAGTTGATAATTCCAAGATTAAAGTCGACAATTTGAAAAAAATAAATGAAAAAGGATGACCCTAATACGCTTTTGTTATAAATGAAATTACATAAGTAAAAGCCAAAAGTATCATCTTTCGTCTATCATAGACCGTAACTCCCAAATAACATAAAGAAAAATCGTCAAAAACTTAACACGAATTTTGTTGATATAACAACATAAAATTATCAGAATTTGATAAACGATACACAAAATCTGTCTTTCGTATATACATATTTTAATAACCAGATTCTTCCGTTGTAAAACTAGGTTATTATAAGAGATTTGTTGTTGTTTGTTTAACCTCCAGTGGTAAATATTTCATACATATTTAAACTTTACGAAAAAGCGATGATTTCAATTTTTCCATTGTGAACATTCCATTTCAGAGAAGCGACTTTCCAGGCTTGAGTTTCCTTTCCTATTTTCTTGATAGAGGGTTGCTACTGGCAAGGATGCTGTGTTACCAAAGGGTTGCAAATGGTAAAGTTGGATGTATCCCTTTGAAGGTGTAACGGACCCTTTGCATTGTTTCAATGGGTGTGTGTTCTTAACAAACTTTTTAAAATAGCTTTCAGTAGTATTTCAAAGTGTAAAGAGTGATCTTTGTAAGCTTTCGTAAGCGCGGGGAATCATGATAGAATAATGTAGGATTTTTGAGTTTTGAATTTTGAATTTTGAATTTTGAATTTTGAATTTTGAATTCTGAGTTTTGAATTTTGAATGATCCTTCTCGGCTTTCGTAGCTTTTTACTATCAATTCTTAATTCACTAATCAATCAACGGCGGTCATTGATATATTATCTAGATCCTCTCTATTTAATTTACTTAGTGACGGAATTTCAGAAAAGGTATCAACAGTTATAGGTACTTTGGGACAGGACCATTACTAAAAATAAACTTATAATATAGAGAGTCTGCCATTTACACCCTTACATGTTTTATAATGAATCAAATTTGTCATGCACAGTCGGGCGTATGACATTTGCGCCGAATTTGAAAACATTCATTTTTTCATTTGCGCCGATTTCATTTTTTCATTTTCGCCGATTTTATATTTGCTCCAAACTAGATTCACAGGTAAGCTAATACTTGTACATGTACTATGTACTGTACTATACTATTGGTAAACTCTGCCAGTCTCTGGTTATAAATGTTGTTGATCTATGTTAATTTTGATTTATATTGTTCTGAAACTTCATAGTAACATGATAGACATATTGCACACTGAAACGAGTCGAGGAGTCAATTCTTTAATCATCGAGGGCCATACATATCTGAAGATAAGTGTCCTTAAACATATCTTACTTATGTACCATAAAATCGTGTACAGCCAGCGTCACCACGTATTCTATTGTCAAAACACAGAACGAGTATAACCATGTGGTAGATGTCCGAAAGACAGCGGGTGCAGTCAAGGAAAAAGTCTGGAGATGTACCTTGTAGGACTTCTTCCACCTACCCGTGGTGAGCAGGGGACAACAGTTATATACAAGTTATGATTGATAATTCATTAAATCTGTACAAGTGGCTAACTGAGGAGGTCTATAATGATAAAGGAAAAATAACATGACTTGGATTGAGAGTTCATTCATTGGCACTCATACCACATCTTCTAATATATATTCACCTGTAATTTACCTTAAAAAAATCTGCGCACATGAAAGAAAAAATCGGCGCAAATGAAATGCAGATCGGCGCAAATGCAAAACGCCGGCACAGTCACATTTCACCACACTAGTTTACCTTTTTCAAAACAAAATCACAAGATATTCTATACTAGTTCTAGTTGTTCTACATGCATGACATGTATCCCACCTGAAAAACGTGTAAAAACAAAATTAAACAGCATTTGCAATTGCGAACATCCCATAATACTAGCATTAAATTTTATTAGTTTTTCTAAAATTAAAGCTAAATATCTTCTTTACCACACGCTCGCTTTACGGTTGACATGACAGAATATATAAATACACAGTTTCGATGACAGATCGTTAAGCTTAGCTAGCACATGCCGACTAAATATTTAGCTATAGGACGACTCATCGGCCGCTTTTTAATGGAATTCTTCTATTATCAAATGAATATTTTTTGTCTTTTCCTAAAACGTTACATCGAATTATTACAACGACAAAAAATAATAATCTCTTCAACTTTCGATTTTGATTTGAAACAAATTTAACAAGTTAAGACAGAATAAGTTACTGTCCTGGCAAATTTTTTATTCACTTTTGCTTATATTTCAAACTTTTCAATGAACTCAAATTTGTTTACTACATGTACTAGACGTCTATTTTGAAGAAGATATTTAACTTTATATATATTGATTTTGAAGTTATATCAACAAAATTTCCAACTGTCTTACCTTTAAAAGATGAAGAAAAAATCTAAATTATAAAAAAAAAGTAAACTTTTCTCTGCAATTTCAGCCATTTTTTTTCATAAAACTAAACTGTCCTGGCAGTTTTTTTTTAACTTGCTTATTATTTATTTTTATATTTTTTACAAATAATATAAGTAAATACCCTGTTCTTTATAATACAATTGATTTTTTAACAATATGTTGAGTAAAACAAAAGTTACAGATAAAAGCGTATCGAAAATAACTGTCCTGGTTTTATCTGTCCTGTTAATAGACTTTCTCAAGAAATAAAAGACAATCTATTTGATTGGTTATAGTCGGTCAACGGATCGTAATGCCGTTCCATCAAGATGGATTAATCTCCATCGTGATGCGTTTGATTTCCATCACGATGCTTTTAACTTCCATCACGATGCTTTTAACTTCCATCGTGATGCTTTTGACTTCCATCATGCTGCTTTTAATTTACATCGTGATGCTTTTGACTTTCATCGTGATGCTTTTAACTTCCATTGCGATGCTTTTAACTTCCATCGCGATGCTTTTCTCAATTCAGTTGCATCGAGATGCTTTGGACAAGTATCATAATACTTTTAATAAGTATCACGATACTTTTGATAAGTATCACGATGCTTTTGAGTAGTATCATGATACTTATTAAAACCATCACGATGGAAAAACTATCATGATGGAAGTATCATTATTTTGACACGAACGGCCACTCATATATATGGCATGTTTACAAATACATCGAATCGATTAGATCTAACTTCAACATGTTCAAGCCAATCTACTCTACACATTTCATCTTTACCTTATTAAATCCAATTAAATCTGCTAGAGTGAACACGGTGTGTAAATACTTTTTTAGATCGTATACTTAATCAGATCCCTACACCTTAAATTGTCAATTTTTAGAAAAGGGATACCTGTTGCAATAGCAAGTGTATTGTCAAATGCAATTATTTCTGCTTGGTTGAACACGGTTCTATAAAGGATCATGTATATATTTTTTTTAGATCGTACACTTATGTAGATCCCTACACCCTAAATTGTCTATTTTTAGAAAAAGCGATACCTGTCGAAATAGCGAAGTATACTGTCAAACGCAATATATTCTGCTAGGTGATGACACGTTCTATATAAAGGTGCAAGTAAATATTTTCTTTGATATTTTACTAAATTAGATCCCTAAACCTTCTAAAAGAGGTACCTGCCGAAATAGCAACGAAAGCACAATTGTAATAGGTTGAACACGATTCTATAGAAGTTCATGTAAATATTTTCTCCGATCCTACACTTAATCAGATCGCTACACCTCAGTCAGCGGAGTGCCAGGCGAGAACAAATAGTAGCTGAACTACTTAGGCCACTCGGTAACCGACCCCCACCACTTTTTCCATTGTTTTGAACTATTGAAGCTTTTGTCTTTAGACATCTGTCAATGCTCAGTGTCAATGTTTTAATCATAATTATAGATTTACTGAACAAATATTTCCGTGTAGATGATGTTATATAAATCAAATCATGTATCCATATATCAAGTTGAACATTTGTACCACGATAATCGGTATGATAGTTGAGGGGTGGGATGGGACATTTGTACCACGATAATCGGTATGATAGTTTAGGGGTGGTATAGGACATTTGTACCACGATAATCGGTATGATAGTTGAGGGTGGGATGGGACATTTGTACCACGATAATCGGTATGATAGTTGAGGGGTGGGATGGGACATTTGTACCACGATAATCGGTATGATAGTTTAGGGGTGGTATAGGACATTTGTACCACGATAATCGGTATGATAGTTGAGGGTGGGATGGGACATTTGTACCACGATAATCGGTATGATAGTTGAGGGGTGGGATGGGACATTTGTACCACGATAATCGGTATGATAGTTGAGGGGTGGTATAGGACATTTGTACCACGATAATCGGTATGATAGTTGAGGGTGGGATGGGACATTTGTACCACGATAATCGGTATGATAGTTGAGGGGTGGGATGGGACATTTGTACCACGATAATCGGTATGATAGTTGAGGGTGGGATGGGACATTTGTACCACGATAATCGGTATGATAGTTGAGGGGTGGTATAGGACATTTGTACCACGATAATCGGTATGATAGTTGAGGGTGGGATGGGACATTTGTACCACGATAATCGGTATGATAGTTGAGGGGTGGTATAGGACATTTGTACCACGATAATCGGTATGATAGTTGAGGGTGGGATGGGACATTTGTACCACGATAATCGGTATGATAGTTGAGGGGTGGGATGGGACATTTGTACCACGATAATCGGTATGATAGTTGAGGGGTGGGATGGGACATTTGTACCACGATAATCGGTATGAAAGTTGAGGGGTGAGATAGGATTTTCAGAATAGAGAATAATGGGCAAAAAGTGCAGATTGAGGGACAAAGCCCGTACGAAATAAGTAGTAGGAATCCACCCAGACCCTAGTAGGAATGAAGTAGGAATCTACCTAGAATCAAAGATTCCATATAGAAAGTAGGCGGACATGGAAAATGAACTAAATTCTGACTGGAACTTTTTATTTTCCTACTACCAAAATCCTACTACCTAGGTGGAATTTAAAAAGTCTGTATGGATTTTTTTCTGTTTTGAAAATCTGATTTGATTATATATTTTCCTACTACATGTACAAGATTCCTACCAGAAAATATTTCTACCTGGAATCGTATTATTTATCTTGAACTGGATTCTTGTTTGCTAATGACACAAATTTTGCAGTGTTAAATCCAAGCAAGTTCCAGTTCACAAATTCAAAAGTTGGAGGGAAAAAGAATGAAAAATTGTGTTGGAACACAATGCTGCAAGCTAGAGTCAAACAACTACAATGTAGAAATGTAAGAACATATGGCTTATGAAGACTGAAGGTAATTCTTAAACATTCAAAATGATTTTTTTATCTGCCTATTAAAATTATTTTGTAATCAATTATTGAACAATAGTGTATACTTTCACTCATTAATTCACTCTTAATTTCATTTAGGCATATGTTTGGCTAATCTTCATGTTTATGTATAACACAATTTCTAGCTTGCATATATTGCACTTTCCTTATACATTTCAAAAGTCCATTTTCTTAAAAATGAATGTATTCTATGAATTTCCTTTGTTCTTTGGTGTTGAGATTTAAACTTAATCATTGACCCAGTTGTGTATTTGTGAATATACACTTACATTTTGTATATTTTTAGATTCCTACCAGAATTTTTTTTTCTGGGTGGAATTTTGAAAAAATCCTACCAGGTTTTCTAGCAGAAATTTTATTTTCCTACCAAATTATTCCTGCTAATTTGCATAATCCTGGTAGAAATATTGGTATTCCTACTAAGAAATTCCTGCTAATTTAAATTTTTCGGCTATTTTCCGTGTGGATTCCTACTACTGTCCGACTAGAATATCACTCTTTTCTGGTAGGAATTCAGAGCAATATTCCTACTATATTCCGTGTACTCTTGTGGTTTTGTACTCAAAATTCAATTTTGTACGGACAAAAGTGACTTTTGTTCAACAAAAATAAGTTCAGTTTAACAAAATTTGTATCATACTACAAATTTAAAATTTTGTCATACAAAATTATCTATCAGCGGACAAAAGTCACTTTTGTCATGACAAAATTCATTTTTGTTACACAGACTTGAATTTTGTTACCTAATTTGAAAATTGGGCGACAAAAGTCAATTTTGTATTCAAATTAGTTTAGTTTGGTTTCTGTGAACTAATTTGCATACAAAATCGACTTTTGTTACACAAAATTGACAAAAATGAATTTTGTCTCAACAAAATTGACAAAATTGACTTTTGTCTCAACAAAATTAACAAAATTGACTTTTGTCTCAACAAAATTGACAAAATTGACTTTTGTCTCAACAAAATTGACAAAATTGACAAAATTGACTTTTGTCTCAACAAAATTGACAAAATTGAATTTTGTCTCAACAAAATTGATTTTTGTCTCACGAAAGTCAATTTTGTCACATAAAAGTCAATTTTGTTGTTACAAAATTGAATTTTGTCGTCACAAAAATGAATTTTGTCGTCACAAAATTGACTTTTGTCTCAACAAAATTGACAAAATTGACTTTTGTCTCAACAAAATTAACAAAATTGACTTTTGTCTCAACAAAATTAACAAAATTGACTTTTGTCTCAACAAAATTGATTTTTGTCTCAACAAAATTGACAGAATTGACAGAATTGACTTTTGTCTCAACAAAATTAACAAAATTGACTTTTGTCTCAACAAAATTGACAAAATTGAATTTTGTCTCAAAATTGAATTTTGTCTCACAAAATTGAATTTTGTCTCACAAAAGTCAATTTTGTCTCACAAAAGTCAATTTTGTCTCACAAAAGTTAATTTTGTCTCACAAAAGTCAATTTTGTCTCACAAAAGTCAATTTTGTCTCACAAAATTGAATCTTACTTCACACAATTGACTTTTGTGATTTAATTTCCATATCAGGTAACAAAAGTCAATTTTGTATGCAAATATGTTTATATTTACATACCTTTTAGACAAAATTGACTTTTGTCATGACAAATATGAATTTTGTCTACAAAAATGAATTTTGTCATGACAAGAATGAATTTTGTCTACACAAATGAATTTTGTCATCACAAAATTGAAGTTCTCACAAAACAAGTCTGTAGCACATAGTTTTGTAAGACAAAAATGATTTTGTTATGACAGAATTGAATTTTGTACAAAACCACAAGAGTCCCATTCGGCGCCCCGTACCGTGCACATTCCATCTGGAACATTTCGTACAGGATATATATTGTGACAGATATTTGACATACATTTTGCACATAGCTGACGTTATAAATATTAATTAAATTTTATTTAAATAAGAAAGGTAATGATTTTGTTAATCACTATGTATACCGTGGGACAACGCAAACAGTTCTCTTGTCATTTAAAGATTATTCATTATCACCAAAGTCAAATTGACCTCTCTATCATATATGGAACAATTACTTATGCAACATTTTGACCTTATTTCGGACAGTTACCATAGTAGATATGTTCTAATCAAATCGTGACAAAGAAAGCCATGTTGGCATAACATCATTTAAATGATTGCTATATAAGTAGAATTCTGCTTTGAGACGTCAAAGTTTGAATTTTGAAACTTATAGGTGTCAGTCGATCCCGGCCTGCCTCTACATCGGCAACAACGCCGGCTTGCCTTTACAACGGCGGCAATGCCAAATACCGTCCAAGGCATTGTCCACGACTAGTTCCCCCACAAAATGTAAAATTCCAGACTCAGCTCTCACAGATGTAGTTCGTCTGTCGAGAGTCCGATGGAAAAGAACATCAAGCAGACCATGTTTCAGTACCCGAATATTCAACTTAATTTTGTTACAATATTTGGTGGAGGACCCGAGTTCTTTTTGTTATAATATTTGGTGGAGGCCCGTTAATAAATGCTGGACGCCAAACATCGACACCTATCTTACAGCATGCCAGAGACTAATACAGTGTTTCAACATTTCGAACAGGAAGATTTACAGTTGAACATTATTTTTTGTTCGGACTATTTAATTCTATATATTTCCAGAAAATGATTTATTTGTGAATAATCAGAATACACAATTGAACAATGACATCAGCTGAATATCAAAGAACATATTATTATACGAGAAGAACTTTTATCAACATCAGTGACATTAATATTGAATTTATATTCTTGTGTATTTGAATTGTAAACATATATTTTCATGAAACTGTGAGTACACCAAAAAGTTTATTTTAAAATCTAATTTTTAAATTTATAAAATTTTTAGCTATGAAACAAAATGTTCATTTTCATTTCACAAATCGTATTGCGTTTCATATCTTAAAATTTTAAGATAAACTTTTCTAAAAGACTGTTTAAATATTAAAATTATTAAATTATGTTTTTCATAAAATGTTGTAAAATTTAATTCATTTAAATCATCCATTGAATAACTTTTCAGAATGTATGATGTTAATTTGAATTTCGTTTGTACAAAAATGTATTTCAAACGTATGTCAATATTAATATTTGCAATTAGTCATCTTTAAGAATAGGCTCACACTTCATGAAGAGTTACGTAACGTAAATATCCTTGTTTGTAAGTTACCTATTAGGAACAAGTTAATCAAATTCTTGTTGCCGTTTACTGTACATTTTGGATAATCAAATACCGGTACAGAGATATAATCATTTAATATTTACATATATAGGCAGGCGTAATGCTCAGTCTACCTGAATAGCAGGAACGCCACAAATAATAGATATAATGGGTTACCTCAGGAGCAGGAACGCCATACAAAATATACGCATGGGTCACCTCAGGAGCAGGGACGCCACAATCAATTGACAAAATGGGTTACCTCAAGAGTAGGAACGCCATCAAAATGATAAGACAGTAACTTAGAGACTGATAAAAGCAAAATCAAATTCTGTTTAAGATTTATTCAAGTTTATCATATTTCATATATTTTTGCAACATTTTGTTTAAACACTTTTCATATATTTATAACTACATTTCATCAACTGTAAAGATAAACGTTCCTTTGTAAGTATGTGGGTAACAAACTTTAAAGAACAAAGATTTATAATTGATACTTAATAGTATTTTATCATCTTAACATCAATTAAATTTTAAAAAAAAAACAAGAAAAAGGAAAAAAAAAACACCAACTGAATAGTATGATTAAGGAATCTAAATATAAATGGAAAAAAAAGAAAAAAAAAAAAAAAAAAAAAAAATGTCACAAAATAAGTTCAAATTTTTTATCGCTTAAAATCAAATACTAAATGCTAAATGTTTATACATCCATTGGTTTTTCATCACTCAATTGCTTGTCTTCTATATTGTTTTGAGGTTTAAATATGGATATTGATTATTTACTTACATTAATAATTAAAAGTTATAAATCCATTTTCAAAGTAATATAGTAAACATAAAATTTTACACAATTTCTCTAAAATATTCTTTATTAGTTATTTTATTTTGGAGTCCAAAATTTCTAAGGAGAGTGATGTATTGTGACAGATATTTGACATACATTTTGCACATAGCTGACGTTATAAATATTAATTAAATTTTATTTAAATAAGAAAGGTAATGATTTTGTTAATCACTATGTATACCGTGGGACAACGCAAACAGTTCTCTTGTCATTTAAAGATTATTCATTATCACCAAAGTCCAATTGACCTCTCTATCATATATGGAACAATTACTTATGCAACATTTTGACCTTATTTCGGACAGTTACCATAGTAGATATGTTCTAATCAAATCGTGACAAAGAAAGCCATGTTGGCATAACATCATTTAAATGATTGCTATATAAGTAGAATTCTGCTTTGAGACGTCAAAGTTTGAATTTTGAAACTTATAGGTGTCAGTCGATCCCGGCCTGCCTCTACATCGGCAACAACGCCGGCTTGCCTTTACAACGGCGGCAATGCCAAATACCGTCCAAGGCATTGTCCACGACTAGTTCCCCCACAAAATGTAAAATTCCAGACTCAGCTCTCACAGATGTAGTTCGTCTGTCGAGAGTCCGATGGAAAAGAACATCAAGCAGACCATGTTTCAGTACCCGAATATTCAACTTAATTTTGTTATAATATTTGGTGGAGGACCAATAATTTTGTTATAATATATATATAAAGAATATAGAACAATAATTTTAAAATAATGGAATGCCTAATTATATAGTATAGTAAATAAAGAATAAATGTATGAAGAATAGAGAAAAACCGACATACAATATGAGAATGTAGAATTGTAGACCCCCATCCAGAATCTCAGAGTTGGTTAATATTGTTTATTTTGGAATCGAGAATCATTTACTAATTACGCTTACGCTATGTTATATCATATATCAGAGATGAAAATTAAAATCAAGGTAAAATATTTTGAAGTGGTGGCGTACAGGCTATTTTTTTTGTGACTCAGTGTATGATAAGCAATTAAAAAATGGGGAGAGCAAAACAAAAATTCTGTCCCCAAGTACCAATGGGCTATACGGTATGGGGTTTGCTCATGGTTGAAGGCCGTACGATGACTTATTATACCTCAGGAGAAATTGGCCTATATTTATAGTTCTCTCATTGGCAATTATACCACATCTCCTATTTTATATATTGACAAACTCATCGACATAGTGTTAGTAATGTCTCGGACGTAACAGATAACAATATATGTTCTTGTGATAAAGGCCGTCGTTATTAATAAATAAGAAGGTATTAAGTCATATCGTGCACGTGGTGTCACAACCATATGCTTCATCAATAAAACATTATAACAATTAAAGTGTAAAACGGATCAGCCGACTATTGCTCCCGTACCGCTATAATTAGATTGTGTATAATAATTTAATGTGCTAAATGATTCCTATATTTAGCATTCATAAGCCATTATCTACACAGCTATTTTTCCATAGGTACTATTTATGTACTATTTATGTACCACAAATCTGTAGTACTGGAAATATACTTTTAATATTCAGTACTATTGTGTTAGTAACTTATTTAAGCATTATTGTAATATTTAGGTACCTATATTTTACAGTACTTGATTTGTACTTGAAATTTAAGTACTACAGATTTGTGGTTGCACGGTTACATTTTCAGTATTTTGAACGTTTGTCTTTTTCAAATCTCATGAAGTTATTAATAATATGATGTTCAAACATGGAATACTGTGATCATTGTTGGTATTACATCTATATGGTATCATTTTTTGTACCAATATTTTGAGTACAAATTAAGTACTGGAAAATACAAGTACCTATAAATATTACAATAATTCTAATTTAAAGTAAAGAAAAAGTACTAAATATTACAAGTCAAAATCCAGTACTACAGATTTAAAGTACAGAAATAGCACCTATGCAAAAGTAGCTGTATAGTATATTTATAACGTATTAGTTCAATGGTATTAATCTATTAATTTATTTTTGGCTCTTTTTATTTTGTTACAATACAATTTTAATAATCTAATTCAAATTTATTTTTTCTTTCCTTTTGCTAAAATATTACGTTGAATAATTTATTTCGAGCTTAAATTCATTTTATTTCAAGCTTTTTACTTCATTTTTTTATTATTTATTTTGGGGGAGGGGGAGGGAGGGGCATAAGTTTTTCTGTGTGTGTTTCTTTGTTTTAATTTATTGTAAAATAACAAACACTAAAAGTTTTCACAAAAAAGGGAATGATAGTTCAAAAGCTATGATCTTGCATAAATAAATAATTAAAACGATTTGAGAGCAATTTTTTTATATCCTTTTCGGAATATTAAATGCAGATAAAAAAAACAATAACAAACCGAAGTAATTTACTTAACTATGACACTCACAAGGACTGACGCAGCGGTTACAGTTTTTTCTTTCTTTATAAATTCAAACAGGAAAACCCACGGTCTATTCTATATAAAACACAAGAAACGAGAAACACTTATTAACAACACCAACAAACTACTGAACATCAGATTGGTACAAACAAATGCAGCGGGTTTAAACGATTTAATAGGTACCAACCATTACCCTTATATAAATGTATTAAATGGTATAGATTTTATACAGCTTAAGTAATCCGAACAAAGAGCCTGTTTCAACCTGTTGTCACCTATGGTGATACAAAATAATTACGTCACAAAATTTTATTTCTATTGTCAGTATTGATTCATTCATCAATAATTTAACACATGTCACTATATTTATTCGATTTAACCCTTATGATATGCTGAACAAAAAATACTTGTATGGTGTACAAAAACCTGCTCTTTAAACTTAGATTTTTTTATTGGTAAATATATTGTTTACAGACCCGTAGGCAGGTATCTCAAAAAAGGGGGGAGGGACTATACAATCATACTCAACTTTAACAGTTACAATTCAAACAGAACGTCGACTTTAACAGTGCTTATTTGTTTTCAAACCCTTGACCCCCTGGGCTACGCATGTGCTGTTTACTTATTTTATTTAGAAGCAATCTAATTGTTTGGATTTTATACTAGTAATAATCTTATATGTGTTTAAGGAAATTTCACATAAATATCTCCAAAGCAATATTTTAAAATCCGTATTTTCAAGTCATGACAGTGATAAATTGCACTTTTTTCTGTCCCTGGGTTAATTGGAACGTTTTGTTCCCTGTAACAGAAGTGTGGGCCCAGTTGTCTTATACCCCAGTCCCACTAGGCAACGATCGCACTACGATCTGTGAAAAAAATGCAAATTTTGATGATCGTGGTACGATCGTGTAGGTTGCAGTAAGGTTGTACCACGGTCGTGGTGAGGTCTTCAAGATCGTGAAGAGCGTGGCCAACTTTGAACATGTTCAAAACAATCGTGGTGCGGTCGTGGCGAAATAAGGTCGTAGTAGAAGCGTAGTGAGAGCGCACTAAGATCGTAGTAAGATCGCAAAGGTCGCTGTACAATCGTAGCGAGAGCGTAGCGAGAGCGTAGCGAAAGCGTGATTCTATTCGGAGAGATTGCGCTACGATCTCACAGCGACGTTATCACGACCTTACTACGACCATCACGTTCTCACCGCGACCCAACTACGCTTCCACTACGACTTTACCACCAGGTTCACGACCATAGTACGATTCTAGCACGCCCTTGCCGTCCTCATCACGCTCTCCTCACGACCTTACTACGTTCACACTACGACCATCATTTTATTGTCATTTTCACATAAAATATATAAAAAAAACTTCCTAGATTTTGTTTGTCTGAAAGTATTTATCAATTTGCTCTAACGGCTCAACCATGCTTCTCGTTTTTATATGGATTAGACCGTTGGTTTTTTCCGTTTAAATGGTTTAAAATTAGTATTTTTTGGGGCCCTTTATAGCGTGCTGTTCGGTGTGAGCCAAGGCTCCGTATTGAAGGCCATACCTTTGCCTATAATGGTTTACTTTTATAGATTTTAACGTTGATGGAGAGTTGTCTCATTGGCACTCATACCACATCTTCCTATGTATATTGACACATATGTGTCATCTCTTGCTATCGTTCACTAAAATATCGTCAATTGAGCTTTATGGACCAGCTTGTAATTTAGGTTTGATTGGTCGTTCCGACATCTCTTGCTAACAAGTATTATACTACTTATGTGTATAGTATCAGTTTTATTGAAGTCTGGAGCTGGCATGTCAGTTAACTACTAGTAGTCTGTTGTTATTTATGTATTATTGTCATTTTGTTTATTTTCTTTAGTCACATCTTCTGACATCAGACTCGGACTTCTCTTGAACTGAATTTTAATGTGCGTATTGTTATGCGTTTACTTTTCTTCATTGGCTAGAGGTATAGGGGAAGGGTTGAGATCTCACAAACATGTTTAACCCCACTATTTTTGCGCCTGTCCCAAGTCAGGAGCCGCTGGCCTTTGTTAGTCTTGTACTATTTTTAATTTTAGTTTCTTGTGTACTATTTGGAGTTTAGTATGACGTTCATATTTTGCTCCCTCTGCATCTACATCAACCCCTACCAACACGCCCACGTGTTCTAGAAGATTTTGTTGGCATGACTGTATTGTTTCCGAGAAATCTCTGTTTTAATCAGAAATTGAAGGAATGGAACTATATTGATATGAAATACGATATTGACGGTATTGCTGAGAACGTAGTAAGATCGCGGTATGAACGTAGTACAATCGTGGTAAGAACGTGCTATAATCGCAGTAAGATCGTGTTGCAATCGGATAACTCGTGGTATGGTCGTAGTGAGAACTTGAAGACCGTAGAAAGATCTTTATAAGCGTAATGAGGTCGCAGAATAAGCGCGGCGAGAACGTGGTTTAATCGTAGCGGGATCGTTGTAGAAGCGTAATTAGGACGTAGTAGCATCGTGAAAGCAACGAAAATTAACATTTTCATGCCGCTCATACCGCGACCTCACCACGATCTAAATTTATTTTAGATCGCGGTGAGCGTGGTGCGATCGTGGTCTAGTGGGACTGGGGCTTAACCCAATAATTAGTATGATTTTAATCATTTTGTACAAAAATATCAAGTTCATAAAATTCTATCAATAGGCTAAAACTGAATTTGCAACTACTGCAACCTTATGAAAAAATATAAGTGTGTCTGAAGCCCGAGCTATAGTGTTATCGTCTCTCTTCTAAAAAAAAAAGACAATCTTGTGATGATATTATTCGTGTTATAGGTTGCATAATAGTCTCCGCAGGTTCGTGCCAAATGTTTCTTTTTATTGGATTATTGTAGTGTTGTCAACGGTTAACCGGTCACCGGTTAACCGTTTGAACGACCGAATACCAAAAACGCTAACCGGTTAACCGGACTTTTTTTCAATTTCGATACATTTGATATAAATTTGTATTGAAATCATTAAATAACCAATGAAGAAGTTGTCAATATTTTAAAATTGTCAAAAGCGGGAAAATCTCCTGGTTGTGATGAAATTCCGATGGAGATGTATAAAAATCAGACAGCTATAAACGCCCTTACTCAAGTGTTCAACATTTGTTATAATACAGGAATGATACCGGAGCTATGGAGTAGAGGAATAATCACCCCCATACCGAAGAGTTCGACTTCCGACCCTCGGGACCCGATGTCTTACAGAGGAATAACGTTGGCGCCAACTTCATATAAACTGTATTGCGGAGTACTGAATTCAAGATTAACTGTAAAGCTTGATGATCTAAATTTTATACATGATGAACAAAATGGTTTTAGATCTAATCGTAATACTATTGATCATTTGTCAACAATTACAACTATTATTGAAACAAGAAAAATGTGTAAAATGTCAACTTTTGCAGCTTTTATTGATTTCAAAAAAGCATATGATACTGTAAACAGATTTTTATTATTTTGTAAACTTGAGTCAATAGGAATTAGTAGTAAAATGTTGAATGCTTTAAAATCTTTATATCATAAAGTACAGTCATGTGTTAAAGTTAATGGTAATTTAACCCAATGGTTTGATGTTCAATGTGGTTTAAAACAAGGGTGTGTGTTATCGCCCATTTTATTCAATATTTTTATTAATAATTTAGTAAATGAGGTTAAAAGTTTAAATGTTGGTATTCCGATAGAGGAAGAGAAAATATGTATTTTGCTCTATGCTGATGATATTGTTTTACTTGCTGAAAATGAATCAGACTTACAGATGCTCTTAAATGTTTTACATATGTGGTGTCATACAAATGATATTAGTGTTAATTTGAGTAAATCTAAGATTATTCATTTTAGACCACCTTCTTTTCCAAGGTCTATTTATACATTTATGCTGGGTAGTGATAATATTGAAACTGTAATACAATATACTTACCTTGGTTTACATCTTACAGAATTTTTAAATTATGATTTAATGGCAAAAGCTATTGCCAAGTCGGCAAGTAGAGCTCTTGGGTTATTGATCGCAAAATGTAAATCAAATGGTGGTTTTTGTTACTCTACTTATACAAAGCTTTTTGACACACTTGTATGGTCAGTCATCGATTATGGTGCTTCAATATGGGGAACAAGAGAATTCTCTTGCATAAATGCTGTTAAAAACAGAGCGATGAGATTTTTTATGGGTGTAGGAAAGTATACACCAAACTTATCTCTCTATGGTGATATGGGCTGGATTCCATGCAATGTAAAGCAATGGACAGCTGTTTTTAGATTATGGTCCAGATTTGGTAAAATGGACAATGATAGATTGAACAAAAGAGTATTTATATGGTCATATAAGTATGGAAATAAGCCAATTAAAAACTGGTGCTTCAGAGTGATGACTAAGTTTAAAGAGTATAATCTTGAACCATATTGTAACTGTGATATATTGTTAACTAAAAATGTAATTAAGGATATAGAATGCTTAGCCATTGATTTATATAAAACTGAATGGCATAATAAGTTGGTTTCGAATGAATATGCCAAACTTCGTACTTATAAATTATTTAAAACAGAATTTAAGGTAGAAAATTACATTTGTAAAACTATTGCAGGGAAATATAGAAGTGCTTTTGCAAAATTTCGTTGTGGTGTTGCGCCCCTAAAAATTGAAACGGGCCGGTATCAGAACTTACCTATTAATGAACGAATATGTTTTAGTTGTAATGAAACCATAGAAGATGAGAAACATGTAATTTTGAAATGTCCACTATATGCAGATTTTCGTGCTGTGTTGTTTAGTCATGCTAATTCTTTTTGTCATGATTTTAATAGTATGTCAGATGATGATAAATTTGTATTTTTATTTAGTGATGAAAATGTTTATTTTTACACTGCCAAAATCTGCTATGATATTTTACTGAAAAGAAAATGTTTATTATATTCTTAACATTTGTTTACTTTTAAACTGTTTTATGTTAATCTTAACATTTGTATACTTTTAATTTGTTTTATGTTTTATGTATGTATATATATATATATATGTAAATGTATATACCATTTTTTTTTATAGTCTCTCATAACTCTTTTTAGAGTGGCTCTTGTTTTATATTGTAATATGTAAACTGTAATATTATGTAAATGTTTTAGAAGAGGTGAGACTCAAATAAAATATTGTCTTGTCTTGTCTTGTCTTAAATAGTTATGTTTACTTTGAAAATTGTCGTCGTGTAAGTTAATTTGATAGATCAATTATCCAGTATATTGATTGCTATTGTTAATCCAAAAATATAATATTAATTAGAACTTGTCTCTCCGCTCGGGGCAAGATCTTAAGGAAACATAATTAGTATAAATGGTTTTTTTTAACAATTTCTTTAAATCAGTAATACGATTAAATTTTATGATTTACTTCATTAATTCATTTTTGTTCTTATATTGTGTAGACCTACATCTAAATGTGCAATCTCCGTCGTGCAAGGCTTTGTCATACTTTAAACGAAATGCTTACTCAAAAATTGTGCAATGCAAAACAATGTGAATGTGATCAATGTATACTTGATAGTAAAAGTAACAGGCTTAATCATTTCAAATTGAAACAACTCCACATTATTTTCGAATACAACAAGAGAAAATGAAAAATCATCAGTTTCAGACATATTAAATTCTGCGAGATCAAGAAGGTTTTTTTTGTATTTTTCAATCTGAACTTAGTACAAACGCCGTGATTGATATGGTGTATTTGACTATTAACCTATAGCTGTACAATGTAACCTATGGGAATGCAACAAGAGTATAAATCTCAATAACCGAAAATTATACCATAGCTATCTATGGTATAATTTTCACAATTATACCATGGTTTTGTTGTGTATGATTTTCGAAAAGAAAAACAAAGATGGAAAGACCTAAAGGAGGCCGCCTGAATTTTTAAATTGACATATGAAAAACAGAGTCAATGTGGGGCCACTAAGCTAAACTGCCCGCTTTGCACCAGCCGATATAAATGAATGCCTAGGGTGGGAATCGAACCCACGTACACCAACTCCGTTGTCCCTATATTTTTAAATGAACAAAAAATTGTCAAGAACAAATTTAAAAAAAAGGTATAAATGTGTTAAAATTTAATTATCAAATTATACATGAAAATATAAGTTGATTTTTGGTGATTCAGAATCTGATGTCTACTTCGATTGTAGTCCCATAGCCTCCATTGTACAGCTACATGAATATATTTGGTAAAAGGGTTTAAAATTGCCGAGGCACATTTTTTTTAGGAGAAGGGAGCGGAAGGCACGCCCTTTTCAAGGAGCTTCATGTATGGTAGATGCGTAGTCCTTTTTTAGATATAGTTTTACCTTAAATGTTGACTTGCTAGACCCCTCCCCCTTTAAAAATCCTGGATTCTCATCAACTTTTAATTTGGGGTTCCGGAAAACTTTTAAAATATCTCTTGCAGGCATATACAGAACATCCAATTTCTTTTGTCTGTAAAGTTACCCGTCACCAATGTAGATGTGCATCCATCGCTGTCGAAAAATCTTGTCTAACTGATGTTCCCGCTGTTTCAGAAGCCCTTGCTTATTTCAGAAAGTAGGCGGAGCTTAATGTGTAAGGTCCAAAAAGGGTAATTTGACTGATTCGTATTAAAGTATTTTTAAAGTAAACTAACAAATATATATGAAATACACATTTTTAAACAGCAATATATGCGATAGGTTAAAACAGATATTTCATATTTTGGATAGTTTTGTAGTGTTTCATAAATTATACCATAGCTTTTGTTGAAACCCCTCGACAACCTCACTCGACTTCGTCTCGTGAGGTTATTGCCGGGAGTTTCAACAAAAGCTATGGTATAATTTACGATACACCACAAAACTACCCAAAAGATATGAAATATCTATAACTAATTTTAATCATTAAATTATTTTGTTCTGTATAGGTTATTAAAATTCTTGCAATAAACAGGCTTATTCCTTTACTTTTAAAATGGAAAGAGAAATGTTAAAAAGTACATTTGACTTTTTTCTACCAATCGACCCCGTGACATTTTCTAACATCACTATATTTGAATTTAAAGTATAAGTAAACTTTTCATGTTTAGGCTACATGAAAAGTAGATTTCATTTAAAAATTTAAAATAACATGATTGAATCAATCTCAAAGTATCAATTTCTTTTTTGACCTTTTGAGTTGAATGTGATAAATTAAAAAGACATTTTCAATTTCGATTTGAAAGCCACTGTTAATAAAAAAATTACAATACGTTATTTTGTGTATTTATTCTCAGGATTTTTCTAAACATTTATGTGTATTTAGGTTACTAGGTTACTAAATGTAAACAATTTCACATTCGGGTCGTCAATACGTATACCCGATACAATTTTCTAAGGGAGCTACCATTTCATTTTTTTGCTAGGATGAAATTTGAAAAAATGGGTAGGACAGGAGTTTTGAGTAAAAAAAAAGGCAGGATGAGACACTTTGCAAAAAAAAGGTAGGATGACAATTTAGGTAAAAAAAGGCAGGACCGAATAGAGTGAAAAATAAAAAGGCAGGACAGAGATTACAACTAAAATAAAAGGCAGGACAGAGATTACAACTAAAAAAAAAGGCAGGACACAATTTTTCATCCCCCATAAAAATCATATGGTAGCTCCCTAATGTCAATATTAAAATATTTTAATAAGATCTGGTTAGAAGATATCGCCTATTAGAAGATTTTTTTTTTCTCAAATGATTGGTGTCAAAAAGTGCAGTATAAGACTTGCACATGTAATATTGTGCTTAAACTTCCACCCATGTACATTATGCATGGTGGCTTTTCTGTAGGTTTCTGTATTCTAGAGAAAGATTTTTCTCATGTTAAAATATATAATTGAATTAGCTACCAGTAACTGCTAGAACTCTCAGATCTGTATTTAGACTCTTTTTGTTGGTTTCGGGATGTATAAGTACCCTGCCACGTCCGGTCTGTTTTTTTGTTAGATGTATTTCTGTATCTATTTGATGAGTTTAATAAGTTCTTTTCTGCTGATCCTTCTTATGTTTTAATATTGCAACATTATTAGGGAGGGTCGTCTCATTGAAAATCATACCACATCATATTTTGTATCGAATAATATTGAATTTGACTTGAGTGGATTTCAACCTCAGTGTTTGTTTAACTAGCATCACTTACACACTTTAAATGCTCACTATGAAAAACTTTGTATTTAAATGCTTATTTGTATTTGTTAAAATATATCGAAATTCAATATTTTGGAATTTTATCTGAAGTATAACATAATATAAGGAAACAATTACTTACAAATGGACAGGAAAATAATGTAAAATGCCTACAAAATTGTTCAAACATACATTGATTGATTTTTCTGGGTTTATTCATGGGTGCTTTGGTGAAAATGTAACGAGCCATGCAGATGCATTAAGAAAACAATGAAGTTTAAATTGAAAAAGCATGAATTATTGAAAACTGCAAATCAATTTCATGTAGGAAATGATTAAAAACAGTAGGGAAAAAAAAACCATTCATTGATCGCTCTTTGTCATGTTTGATTATTTCTACCCGGGGGTCAATATCAAACAGGAGGAAGTTATGCAATACACATTTACTTACCTTTTATACCATTAATACGTATTAACGTGTAGGAAAGGGTGCCAATATACCAATTCTCCTATTTAACATTTTAGAACTCACCCTAAAATTCAAGTTAAAATTTCTTCATAAAACCGGCTATTTACGCTGACTTTAAATAAAGATTATTTTACTTTTACTTTACTTACGATATAAACTGGTCATTATACTAAAATGTGTATGACTTACGAGTATTTTTACTCTTATGATATTTTTTCACAACAGCTCAAGCTCTTTAAATAACGTTCATGGGTCAATATTTCAGCTCAAGGTTATTCGTATTTATTTTATAACTTTATAAGTTAAGAATATCTAAATGCTATTTACATTTGGTAAAAAGCTCACTTGATCCCATGTTTGATTATTTACGCTATGCCGAATCAAAATAAGGTTGCTATTCTATTCTATAAATTTATCCATGATTGAATGTATATACTAAACTTTTTTTAGTTTTCCGTAATTGATTTCCACTGCGTTCCTAAATGCTGCAAAAATGAAATAGACTGGAAGGCCTTATTACTAATCCTTCGATAAAATAAAAGGCTATTAGCTACATTAAACATTTTGTGTATTCAGCCAAAACACTTTTATTTTAGCGATATTAAAAGTAAAATACAAATAATGGATTCATATAATTGCGGGTCTGGATGGGTAAACGTAATTGAGAATCAGTGTCAAATCTAATTTTTTTATTAGATTAATTAAAGAATAGAAGAAAAGGCCCTAAAAAATTAATAGAGATGAATGGACTAAAAAATAAAGAATTATCATGGTGAAAAATGACACAAAAATATAAAAACAAAACAGAAATGAAGAGGTCCACTCAGACCATCATAATTCTGCAACACAGTTGCCTTTGATATTTTAAAAGTCAATACAGCTAGGGTGATAACTGTTTTGTATACATAAAATGGTTTGGATAAAATCTAACTGCGTCCATGGATAATAAAACATTACAATGAAATAGTTTCCAAAGATTAGTCAAAGAAGTTTGTTAATAGAATGCTCAAATAATTGGAAGTGTCTTCCAAATTATGAAAAGCCCGAGTGTGGCATTCGATGGAACATTTGAAAGTAAAAATAGAGCGGGAGATAGGTATACTTCAATTTTACACTTGAATAGCAAACAAAATGAATAAAGCAAGGAAAGACAATTTATGTCTATCTATAATACTAAAATTACGAGGTCCAATTTGTCAGCCGTCATCACGTAAAAACGACGAATCACAGAATTCAACTTTATATATAACTAATATAGTACAAAGGTGTAGATTAAAAATTACACCACTCCAGGCCCTTTTGTTTTCCACGTAATTACCGTATCACCATGGTGATACGGTCTGATTAGTCAGAGGCTAAACGTCAGGTTCGGGTAAATCTGTTTACGGTATTTCTGTTATTTCATTGGTTATAAATACTATCTAATGGCTGCTTCGTGGCTGTTTCCGGGATGATTCTGGGGGAAATGAAGGTCATTCTAACGTCTGATTGGCTATTAATGAGTGGCATGCATTATATGTTCCACGCGTCCGTAAGTGGGGTCGGATTGAAATCATGATACTAGGTTATAGGAACATATTATGATAAAGTGTCCATTTGCTATAGTGATTAGTTATGATGATAACTCACGACAAACTGTCAATTTGGTGCAGATTATATAATCATGTGACAATGTGATGATTTAATCTTGAAATTATGTTGCTATTATGGTAAGAAACTGTACATTTATGTATTATTGCTATTCTCTAAAAATAGAACAGTAATGTGTATAATTTACACTTTACACTGCGTATTAAAACGGTTAAATGATTGAGATACTTTTGTATTAGATTTCTTCGTATGAAGCTTAAACTTTAAATAGTAAATACACAAAACGTATGCTCTATGTATAAAACAAATAACCATTTATTTTTCATTGCTTGGAATTATTGATTAGAAAATATTAATATCACGGAATTTACCGAAGATGAATTTCGTTTCCAGCACTTTCATCGCTTCATTGATTTCTGGTGTAAATAAACAAACCCGACGATACTGATAATGATTAGAAGAATACAAAAATTACAAGGTGAGGCGCAATATGTGCAAATAAGCCTACACCACGCATCACGGTATTGTTATTGGCAAGGTTTTCAGTGCATTATAGGATACTATAGTGTCAGCTGTTGCAAATTATATAATTTAGCGTTTTACAATGCACAGCTCTATATTTGACAATGACCCCCAAGGCAATCATTTATACGATCCTTTGAACCCCAAAAAACTTGTCACACAGCGAACTCCCAAAAAGATGTTTGCATGTTGGGTTAGACAGTTTGATGATCTTAGATGTACTCAAACATGATGATTTATTCTTAGGAGTTGTCAGGAGGCTGATTTAGAAGGGGACCAGGGGGCATGCCATACTTTTCTGGGAAATTTGGTGGGCCTGCACTTATGAAAATTTCTGGATCCGCCACTGGTTGTTGGACCATAATAGTCCCAGTATGGACACAGTGGTGATCAGCAGTCATTATAAAAAAGAAGATGTGGTATGATTGCCAATGGGACAACTGTCTACAAGAGACCAAAATGACACAGACATTAACAACTATAGGTCACCGTACGGCCTTCAACAATCATCAAAGCCTATACAACATAGTCAGCTATAAAAGGCCCTGATATGACATGTAAAATAATTCAAACCAGAAAACCAACAGCCTTATTTATATAAAAAAATTGAACGAAAAACAAATACTGTAGATTCATTAATATTCGTTGGATACCAATTTTAGCTACATTAAACATTTTGTGTATTCAGCCAAAACACTTTTATTTTAGCGATATTAAAAGTAAAATACAAATAATGGATTCATATAATTGCGGGTCTGGATGGGTAAACGTAATTGAGAATCAGTGTCAAATCTAATTTTTTTATTAGATTAATTAAAGAATAGAAGAAAAGGCCCTAAAAAATTAATAGAGATGAATGGACTAAAAAATAAAGAATTATCATGGTGAAAAATGACACAAAAATATAAAAACAAAACAGAAATGAAGAGGTCCACTCAGACCATCATAATTCTGCAACACAGTTGCCTTTGATATTTTAAAAGTCAATACAGCTAGGGTGATAACTGTTTTGTATACATAAAATGGTTTGGATAAAATCTAACTGCGTCCATGGATAATAAAACATTACAATGAAATAGTTTCCAAAGATTAGTCAAAGAAGTTTGTTAATAGAATGCTCAAATAATTGGAAGTGTCTTCCAAATTATGAAAAGCCCGAGTGTGGCATTCGATGGAACATTTGAAAGTAAAAATAGAGCGGGAGATAGGTATACTTCAATTTTACACTTGAATAGCAAACAAAATGAATAAAGCAAGGAAAGACAATTTATGTCTATCTATAATACTAAAATTACGAGGTCCAATTTGTCAGCCGTCATCACGTAAAAACGACGAATCACAGAATTCAACTTTATATATAACTAATATAGTACAAAGGTGTAGATTAAAAATTACACCACTCCAGGCCCTTTTGTTTTCCACGTAATTACCGTATCACCATGGTGATACGGTCTGATTAGTCAGAGGCTAAACGTCAGGTTCGGGTAAATCTGTTTACGGTATTTCTGTTATTTCATTGGTTATAAATACTATCTAATGGCTGCTTCGTGGCTGTTTCCGGGATGATTCTGGGGGAAATGAAGGTCATTCTAACGTCTGATTGGCTATTAATGAGTGGCATGCATTATATGTTCCACGCGTCCGTAAGTGGGGTCGGATTGAAATCATGATACTAGGTTATAGGAACATATTATGATAAAGTGTCCATTTGCTATAGTGATTAGTTATGATGATAACTCACGACAAACTGTCAATTTGGTGCAGATTATATAATCATGTGACAATGTGATGATTTAATCTTGAAATTATGTTGCTATTATGGTAAGAAACTGTACATTTATGTATTATTGCTATTCTCTAAAAATAGAACAGTAATGTGTATAATTTACACTTTACACTGCGTATTAAAACGGTTAAATGATTGAGATACTTTTGTATTAGATTTCTTCGTATGAAGCTTAAACTTTAAATAGTAAATACACAAAACGTATGCTCTATGTATAAAACAAATAACCATTTATTTTTCATTGCTTGGAATTATTGATTAGAAAATATTAATATCACGGAATTTACCGAAGATGAATTTCGTTTCCAGCACTTTCATCGCTTCATTGATTTCTGGTGTAAATAAACAAACCCGACGATACTGATAATGATTAGAAGAATACAAAAATTACAAGGTGAGGCGCAATATGTGCAAATAAGCCTACACCACGCATCACGGTATTGTTATTGGCAAGGTTTTCAGTGCATTATAGGATACTATAGTGTCAGCTGTTGCAAATTATATAATTTAGCGTTTTACAATGCACAGCTCTATATTTGACAATGACCCCCAAGGCAATCATTTATACGATCCTTTGAACCCCAAAAAACTTGTCACACAGCGAACTCCCAAAAAGATGTTTGCATGTTGGGTTAGACAGTTTGATGATCTTAGATGTACTCAAACATGATGATTTATTCTTAGGAGTTGTCAGGAGGCTGATTTAGAAGGGGACCAGGGGGCATGCCATACTTTTCTGGGAAATTTGGTGGGCCTGCACTTATGAAAATTTCTGGATCCGCCACTGGTTGTTGGACCATAATAGTCCCAGTATGGACACAGTGGTGATCAGCAGTCATTATAAAAAAGAAGATGTGGTATGATTGCCAATGGGACAACTGTCTACAAGAGACCAAAATGACACAGACATTAACAACTATAGGTCACCGTACGGCCTTCAACAATCATCAAAGCCTATACAACATAGTCAGCTATAAAAGGCCCTGATATGACATGTAAAATAATTCAAACCAGAAAACCAACAGCCTTATTTATATAAAAAAATTGAACGAAAAACAAATACTGTAGATTCATTAATATTCGTTGGATACCAATTTTAGCTACATTAAACATTTTGTGTATTCAGCCAAAACACTTTTATTTTAGCGATATTAAAAGTAAAATACAAATAATGGATTCATATAATTGCGGGTCTGGATGGGTAAACGTAATTGAGAATCAGTGTCAAATCTAATTTTTTTATTAGATTAATTAAAGAATAGAAGAAAAGGCCCTAAAAAATTAATAGAGATGAATGGACTAAAAAATAAAGAATTATCATGGTGAAAAATGACACAAAAATATAAAAACAAAACAGAAATGAAGAGGTCCACTCAGACCATCATAATTCTGCAACACAGTTGCCTTTGATATTTTAAAAGTCAATACAGCTAGGGTGATAACTGTTTTGTATACATAAAATGGTTTGGATAAAATCTAACTGCGTCCATGGATAATAAAACATTACAATGAAATAGTTTCCAAAGATTAGTCAAAGAAGTTTGTTAATAGAATGCTCAAATAATTGGAAGTGTCTTCCAAATTATGAAAAGCCCGAGTGTGGCATTCGATGGAACATTTGAAAGTAAAAATAGAGCGGGAGATAGGTATACTTCAATTTTACACTTGAATAGCAAACAAAATGAATAAAGCAAGGAAAGACAATTTATGTCTATCTATAATACTAAAATTACGAGGTCCAATTTGTCAGCCGTCATCACGTAAAAACGACGAATCACAGAATTCAACTTTATATATAACTAATATAGTACAAAGGTGTAGATTAAAAATTACACCACTCCAGGCCCTTTTGTTTTCCACGTAATTACCGTATCACCATGGTGATACGGTCTGATTAGTCAGAGGCTAAACGTCAGGTTCGGGTAAATCTGTTTACGGTATTTCTGTTATTTCATTGGTTATAAATACTATCTAATGGCTGCTTCGTGGCTGTTTCCGGGATGATTCTGGGGGAAATGAAGGTCATTCTAACGTCTGATTGGCTATTAATGAGTGGCATGCATTATATGTTCCACGCGTCCGTAAGTGGGGTCGGATTGAAATCATGATACTAGGTTATAGGAACATATTATGATAAAGTGTCCATTTGCTATAGTGATTAGTTATGATGATAACTCACGACAAACTGTCAATTTGGTGCAGATTATATAATCATGTGACAATGTGATGATTTAATCTTGAAATTATGTTGCTATTATGGTAAGAAACTGTACATTTATGTATTATTGCTATTCTCTAAAAATAGAACAGTAATGTGTATAATTTACACTTTACACTGCGTATTAAAACGGTTAAATGATTGAGATACTTTTGTATTAGATTTCTTCGTATGAAGCTTAAACTTTAAATAGTAAATACACAAAACGTATGCTCTATGTATAAAACAAATAACCATTTATTTTTCATTGCTTGGAATTATTGATTAGAAAATATTAATATCACGGAATTTACCGAAGATGAATTTCGTTTCCAGCACTTTCATCGCTTCATTGATTTCTGGTGTAAATAAACAAACCCGACGATACTGATAATGATTAGAAGAATACAAAAATTACAAGGTGAGGCGCAATATGTGCAAATAAGCCTACACCACGCATCACGGTATTGTTATTGGCAAGGTTTTCAGTGCATTATAGGATACTATAGTGTCAGCTGTTGCAAATTATATAATTTAGCGTTTTACAATGCACAGCTCTATATTTGACAATGACCCCCAAGGCAATCATTTATACGATCCTTTGAACCCCAAAAAACTTGTCACACAGCGAACTCCCAAAAAGATGTTTGCATGTTGGGTTAGACAGTTTGATGATCTTAGATGTACTCAAACATGATGATTTATTCTTAGGAGTTGTCAGGAGGCTGATTTAGAAGGGGACCAGGGGGCATGCCATACTTTTCTGGGAAATTTGGTGGGCCTGCACTTATGAAAATTTCTGGATCCGCCACTGGTTGTTGGACCATAATAGTCCCAGTATGGACACAGTGGTGATCAGCAGTCATTATAAAAAAGAAGATGTGGTATGATTGCCAATGGGACAACTGTCTACAAGAGACCAAAATGACACAGACATTAACAACTATAGGTCACCGTACGGCCTTCAACAATCATCAAAGCCTATACAACATAGTCAGCTATAAAAGGCCCTGATATGACATGTAAAATAATTCAAACCAGAAAACCAACAGCCTTATTTATATAAAAAAATTGAACGAAAAACAAATACTGTAGATTCATTAATATTCGTTGGATACCAATTTTCGTGGGTACAGGAGAACCACGAATTCAAATGTTCAACGAATAACAAATTTTCTAAATGAATGAGTGTAGACTTGCCGAAACCACGAAATAAAATATCCACGAATATGTAAATTTTCCTCAACCCCGAAAATTGGTACCAAAAATAAATGAATCCACAGTATGTAACACATTAACAAACGACAATCACTGAATTATAGGCTCCTGACTTTGGACAGACACATAAATAAATAATGTGGCGTGGTAAAACATGTTAGCGTGATTCCGATCCTCCCCCTAATCTTGGACAGTGGTACATGTATAACAGTACACCATACGAACGAACTATAAAAATCAGTCAAAAAAGGCTGAACTCATCAGATTGCTCATTGATATATCAATAGCATTGAAAATTTCATTTGATATGTCTGATTTCAATTTATTCACATCATCAGATCTTACACTTAGTATATTTTTTCATCATGAACATTACTATTTGGTTGATTATGTAGGGAATCACTGAAGCATGACTGGAGAAGTCGCCCACCTCCCCCACCCCCACTTATTGTCCCAGCTGACCTGAGAATCTGTCCCTCTATAACCATTAACGTCATACAACAATTACTTTTCCATTGTGGCATCATATATTTTGTATTAAAACATCAAATTTTTACATGGAATATTTGTGATGTACATGTTCAGTTTGTAATGGCAGACATACACATATACATATTGTAGCAATAAGGTGTATTCAAAGCAAAATAATTAATATTAAATCAACTCAATGGATAGAAGCATACTGGTAAGTCAATTTTTTTTTCACACAGCATCTGCATAGAGTGATGAGATGTAAATCAGGAGATCAATCACTGGTTTTAGAAGTCAAGAATTTTTATATTTTACTTATTTGGGTAGATACATGTAACACAACATTTATCTTGTCATAATACCTGTGCGCTCAGTGTTCTTCATGAAAACTATCACACTGATTTTAAATCATTATAAGAAAGCACAGTGTATAAGCAAACATTTCAGAAGGCAGAGTCTTTTATAGGCTGACTGCAATAGTCTGTATATTATCTGAAAAAGCTTAGTTCTTGTCAACTTCCTTATTATTTCAAACATTTTAATAGATGTCTCCCAAATTTGGTGTATTTCTATTAGATTTTTTCAAAGTCATTTTCATTTATTTTTCAACCCGGCCCAGAAATGTGTAATATAGCTGATTTAGAGAAAGGCCACCTGGGTCACCTCTAACAAAGGCTATATTTATTGTCAATGCAAACATTTTACCTGTTCAACACCAAATGCTGTCAAGCTTAGCCTGGCCATGGCTCTTTTTTTTCATAATTCATCTTACATGTACATGTACATCTCCTTTGAATTTGTTTGCTTATTTGTTCTATGGTCTATCTATATACCACATTTTCATGGTCCCACAAAAATGTTTAAAATATATACATTTTACTTTTTTCTAGATTCTCATGTGATAGCCGTACCTTTTTGGTCACTATTTATGTGTTGCATTTAAATATGAATTGTAACACTTTACAGTGACTGAACAGGTAAAACAAATACTTCTCAAGAAACAGAAAAAAGAAGACTACTTGGAACAGCACCAGATTACATGTATGTATGAATAAAAACTCAGATCAGAATAGCATGAAGGATATTATATGTCCTTGTGAATAAGCAAGGAAAGCTTTTGATAATACATGTAGTGCCTATTTTTTAATTTACTAGATTTTTCATTCATTATCTGTGTAAATTTTAACATTATTTGTCATAAATTAAATTGTTATCTAACTTTACTCAAACTTTTAGTGGTGGATCCAGAAATTTTCATAATCAGAACCCACTGACTGCCTAAGAAGGGGCCAACTCCAGTCATGCCTCAGTGATTCCCTATAAAAACAACAAATTTTTTCCTACAAAAGGGGTGGCCCAGGCCCCCAGAAAAACCCTCTAACTCAACCTCTGACTTTAATTTAATATGACAAGTGTTTCATTCACCAAAATACTGGTGTGTTTCTGTGATAAATATCATGCACAATTTTATAAATGAGAGGGGAAAGAAGATCCACATGTGGTGTACCTGCACATGACAACTGCCCATTTTTTTTTTTTATCACAACCAATCAACTTATCATGCTGATACTGACATTACCAGAGAGTACCGGTACACATCAAATGAAAAATCACAAATACCTGATACATATTATCAGATATTACAGAATAAAATATGTTTTAAATTTATTACAAAAAAATGTGTTCTCTATCTTGAAGATAGACATTACTGGATCTCATATACATGTAAGTACCAAAGACAACTGTCTATCCAAGTCACAATTTATAAAAGTAAACTATTAAAGGTTGTAGTTTGGTCTTCAACGCAAAGCTTGGTTCACACCAAACAACAATTTTATATAGTCCATATCAATCATGACAATGGCGTTTGGGGTTAAACATGTTTTCGTAGGTAAATAATATTGCCATTTTTTCATGAGAGTGTTATAGTCTACAGAGTATTACTTCCTGTTTGGTGGAATAGTGAAATAGAAGTCAATATGTTCTTGCTCAATCCTATGTTGCTTTGAAGGTGTCATGATTGTCATCCTCAGCTTAAGCAATGTGTTACTGTAATTTGAATTTCAAAATTACTGAGCGACGTTTTTCGAAGCACTGGTCAACTCCACCATAGTGAATCACATGACTTTGACAATCAGTAAATTATGGCGAAAAAAATATTTTTAAGTAAAGAATTGTCGCATAAAAATTAAATAATAGAGTACACAGGAAATGGCGAAGTTCGCATAGTCTAGTATGATTCATCATTTAAAAAAAAAAAGCAAAAGGGGGGATGGGGTGTATGCCCTCTACGCCCCCCTCTGGATCTGCCACTGCCTTCTGTTGTTGTCCATTTTGTCAAGTAGTAATCTTCAAAAGTGCATTTACGTTATATGCTATTTTTATCAAGTTGATTATAGACACAGAATACATTGTATTATAATATCATTCCCCATTTCCATTCTCACTTTTATAGTCTCCTTTCATTATAACACAGGTCCACCAATAATACAACAAAAATGACATATTAGTACAAAAAAGCGCTATGTTTTCATTGCTTGAAGTGCAATATTCCAATAAAAATAAACTACTCACAAACCACTGATCTCAATATAATCAGCTAAAATACGGCAAGCTTTTTAGAAAAGCTATTACTTGTTAATATTGCCAATAATTAAGAAGTTCCGGGTCGAGTCCGCTACCGATACCAATAGTATATTCACCTGTTACCTTATCTGTACGTTCCGCATCTGACAGGCGCACCACCAAACGTTGTATTCGGGACTAATATGCTATATACACGGGTCATAACCACAGGGTTAATTTGACTCTACTAAATTGTAAAATTGTTACCTATTGTAGTATTTTAATCTGTAAGACTTTCTAAGATAACAATACGAATACTAAAAATCTGGACTAAAAATAAGGCGAATATGTACAGTTTTCAATTTGTTAGTGGGCATGACGTAAAACAGCAAAGCAAAGAATTCAACTTTATTTATAACTTATATAGGACAATGCTGTTGATTAAAAAATACTCCATTCCAGGACCTTTTGTTTTCCAAATAATTAATATAACCAATAACTGGTAAGTTCCAGATCAACGGGTTCAAACAGAAAGACTTGAAAGCAGAGAAAAACTGTGTATCTTATAATCGACATGACTTTATCAGATGACAATACTAATACTAAAATAAGGCTTGCGCATAGTTATATACTTTAATTCAGTCATGGACCCGTGATATCACGGGTGTGTTCTAGTATCATTTATTTATTCATTTTCTGTCAAGTCTGAAGCTACTGTGAGTTTTATACTCCCTTCCCTTTTGTTTTAAGCAATCCTTTATCTCCTTAGAATCGTTTTGTGGTTTACAGTTTTATTGAGCCTGTGACATACATTTGTATGTATGACGCCAAAGCGCGTCATAGCGGTTCTACATGGCTTTTTATAAATTATCAATGCATCAATCTTCATAAATTGTCATGAAACTTGGGCCAAAACTAGTATATACTAAATGTAAAGAGTTAAGGAACTTCGTGTGTCTCGTCAAGTCATTGTGAATATTAGTTATTGTTCAATATATGTCAATAAAAATCATACTTAGAATATTTAAACAACTCATTTAAATTGCAAATAAAGCTTTGTTCTAGTACCGAGAAAGTCAAAATTGGTATTTTTCGCAGTGTTTTTATTTTATAGACTTACAAATAAATGTCCTCATATATGGCATTCAGAATAACTTTTTTTATGGCAATTAATGTTATATGATGTAATAATTATAATTGCAATTGACAATACTCATCGTTGATCCGATTTATTTAATAGTTTTTTACAGTCAATTGCGTGAAAATCGTTTTTGATATGATATGTTACGGGAATTATGATGTAACAAGGTAATTTGATTGACACGTTCCGTAATGTAAGCTGTTCATACAAAAAAAGCTCATATTTTTGGTTATTGATACTGTTTGTTTAAAGATTATTTACAAATACAATACAATTTTTTATTACCGCCTCACCTTTTAAAAATAAGTACAAAACGCATTGTTAAAATCAATTAAAATGTGAAAAAGCCAATTCATATAGAATAAGGACAGACGAGTATCTACAGAGAAGTAAAAGACTTAAAACTAAAAAAGGAAAAGAAACTGGATTATCGTTCTTACAAGTTCAAACCCAACTAATGAATTTACAATAAATGTAAACAAAAATAAAAAGTATGCTGATACGTGTAAGCGGTTATTCAAAATCAATCTTTGTTAAAAATGTAATTAGACGTGTTTGCATTGCTCTAGTCAAGAGCTCGGTTGCATACCATATATATATTGCACAATCAACTGTCTCTTGCTACACAATAGTTGTTTAATTTTCAACCACGTGAAATTACTTTTTGCAGAGACACAAAAAAAAAACCAACCCAGCACCGACATTTGTTTATTTGGGTGCCTATTGCTACATGAGGGTTTGGGTGAAGGGGAAGTCTTCATTTCTTCTGTATTCTTACCATTTTTGTAAGCTTCATTTTTTTTTTAATATTTTTACATATATTTTGCCTTTAATTCTTTTCCCCTTACTTTTATAGCTCATTTATACTCTGCTGTTTTCGATTGTATTGTAACTAAAATTTTCTCTGTTATTTATTTTGTTGACCTATTTTACTCTGTTCTTTGTTTTTTGCCCCCACAAATGTATTTCTGTTCTCTTTGACCTTATTCTTTATTCTGTAGACCCCTTCTAGGCCTCCTATACATATGTATCTTAAAATTTTTACGTTTTGTATCTTTTACATCATCTGATGTTATGTATTTATAAGATTAAAATGATAACTAGAAAAAACCCGATCTTGTTAATAAAATGTCCATAAAATCATCTGACCACTCATTTTCATATTCAGGACATGTTTAATTACGTATTAACCTATAGCTGTACAATGTAACCTATGGGAATGCAACAAGAGTATAAATCTCAATAACCGAAAATTATACCATAGCTATCTATGGTATAATTTTCACAATTATACCATGGTTTTGTTGTGTATGATTTTCGAAAAGAAAAACAAAGATGGAAAGACCTAAAGGAGGCCGCCTGAATTTTTAAATTGACATATGAAAAACAGAGTCAATGTGGGGCCACTAAGCTAAACTGCCCGCTTTGCACCAGCCGATATAAATGAATGCCTAGGGTGGGAATCGAACCCACGTACACCAACTCCGTTGTCCCTATATTTTTAAATGTACAAAAAATTGTCAAGAACAAATTTAAAAAAAAGGTATAAATGTGTTAAAATTTAATTATCAAATTATACATGAAAATATAAGTTGATTTTTGGTGATTCAGAATCTGATGTCTACTTCGATTGTAGTCCCATAGCCTCCATTGTACAGCTACATGAATATATTTGGTAAAAGGGTTTAAAATTGCCGAGGCACATTTTTTTTAGGAGAAGGGAGCGGAAGGCACGCCTTTTTCAAGGAGCTTCATGTATGGTAGATGCGTAGTCCTTTTTTAGATATAGTTTTACCTTAAATGTTGACTTGCTAGACCCCTCCCCCTTTAAAAATCCTGGATTCTCATCCGATTTGATATAAATCTAAACTGTTAACGAAGTTGCCTATGTAATAACAATTATGTTTGAGAATTAAAATAGATAGGTTCCTTTAAATGAAGCTGAACATAGGTTTCTTTAAATGAAGCTGAATATATAAAACAATAGAATATACATCGCATGCGATTTTAATCGTGGAAATTTTGAATTCCCTGTTAATTAATGCGTCGACTTGGGCTTCTGGTACAAATTAAAACGTGGAATTATTCATCCAAACTCAACTAAAAGATTCTTGAGATTCAAATTTCCACGGAATAATAAAATTAATCAACAACTGAATAAAAATTTAAACATTTCGAACATTTAACATTTTGATAAAATAAAAAAAATACACTAACCCTTTGCAGTTCAACTTTTAATCTGGGGTTCCGGAAAACTTTTAAAATATCTCTTGCAGGCATATGCAGAACATCCAATTTCTTTTGTCTGTAAAGTTACCCGTCACCAATGTAGATGTGCATCCATCGCTGTCGAAAAATCTTGTCTAACTGATGTTCCCGCTGTTTCAGAAGCCCTTGCTTATTTCAGAAAGTAGGCGGAGCTTAATGTGTAAGGTCCAAAAAGGGTAATTTGACTGATTCGTATTAAAGTATTTTTAAAGTAAACTAACAAATATATATGAAATACACATTTTTAAACAGCAATATATGCGATAGGTTAAAACAGATATTTCATATTTTGGATAGTTTTGTGGTGTTTCATAAATTATACCATAGCTTTTGTTGAAACCCCTCGGCAACCTCACTCGACTTCGTCTCGTGAGGTTATTGCCGGGAGTTTCAACAAAAGCTATGGTATAATTTACGATACACCACAAAACTATCCAAAAGATATGAAATATCTATAACTTAAAAGTCAAACTTCGCCAGGAATCTTCACAGACAAGCCTTATAATACCAAAGGACAAACTTCAATTCATCGTATTATAAAAACGTAAATGTATGATTTGGATGGAAGGTTTTCACATCGACACTCATATCACATCTTCTTATATCTATGTGTAGGGTACTATAGATAAGTTTTTCAATCACCAACTTAAACTACCGGTGAACCGGTTAATCGGTCGAACGATTATCCGAGTAACCGGTTAGGCAAAAGTGAACTATTTGACAACACTAGTAAATTATGATTAAATAATCAAACAATATTTTCTTAACGTTAAAGATCCTATTGATTACAAAGAGAATATACTTAATCAAGATTACAGCTGTCAATTAAAATGGTGACATTGTTTTTAATATCATATTCACTTCGCGTCTTTATTGATCTAAAATCAATTTTTTAGTAAAAATACCGATTGTGACGATATCACCCCTATCAACCAAGTCATAATGGAATAGCCCAGAGCTCTAGGAAAATCGATTCAATGACGGTTGAAGAAGCGAACTGATAGAAGAAAAACAGCTTACACAAAAATGATTACACAAAAAATATTTTTCAATTAACGGATATGAGTTCATATTTACATATTATGGAAATAGTTTTAACAAATTCTGCAGAAATGCTATTAAGGTACGTACAAGAAACCGCTTTATTTCTCTAATTGTCTTTGATATATTCTGTTTAATTATTATGCTGAATATTCGTCAATCTTAGACAGATTCCCTTAAACCAATGATAACGCATTGAACTGAAGGCTATCATTTGTATTTATTCGTAATACATATATGAAGAAAAGATGGATTAATATGTATGATCGATTTCTACATGTGAAATCTACAAATGAAACATACATAGGTTTGTTGTAATGGAAATAAACAGTACACGGACATGGTTGACAATTGTGAAGCTGGAAATTAACATATTTATCGATCTCTTGTTATATTGCATAAAACAGTGCCGAAGATATACGTTGATTCCGCCGGATCTCAGAGAATTTATTACAAAAAAGACAACGGATAAAAAGAGTTAATAAGATTTTCATAAGTACAACAATATTATGTACGTCGAATTATAGTCGTGTTTCTCTCTCAAAATATTTGTCATATTAAGTCTATAGTATAAAGCTTAATGAAGCTTAGTAAATCTGATTTTAGTAAGTTGTTTTTTATCTTCGCACCAGGAAGCAAAAGTCTTGATTCTCACAATTAAAAGGCGAACAATACGGAATCACAAAAGCAATTAACAATAATGGTTAACATGTAGTCTTAAATTAACTTTTTATATTACGGAACTGAAGGGAACTATAGCTGACTATATGTGGTATGAATTTTGCTCATTGTTGAAGGCATCTTACGGTGACATATGGTTGTTAGCTTCTATGCCATTTGGATGATATAACCTTAAGATGAGTTCAAAGAACGAAATATTTCATTCGTTTTGCACCTATATGTTAAGATAAAAAATTTAACGACGAGAATGAATTTGGCTTCTTTGTTATTCATAGCATCCCAAAATATTTTATAGATTCTTGCACACCAAAACCGTGTCTCAGATTTTTACCAATTGTATTTCATTCTCTCATAAATCTTCAATGAAGTTTGCAACATCAATTCATAAGAGATCACTAAATTCAATCGGGTATAACATTTGTTCTATTGATGTTTTTGGAAATCTGAGACTCAGTTTTGGAGGTCAAGCTGTGTTGTTCAAGAATCTATAAAATATTTTGGGATACTATGAAGACGCTAAATACACTCAAGTGTGGACATCACAATATAGCAACTAATTACAAAACAATTGATTATGTAATAAGTATGTCATAATGAAATTATCACAATTTTAAAGATTAATCTTTCTTCTTTCTTTTGGTACCTCATTTATAAAATATAAAGAAGGATGAAATGAATTACATCAGTTTAAAGTTGTCTGATTGAAAGTGAAAAAATCTTTGTATTGTGCTACCTTAAATTAAAGATGCCAATAAAAAAAACGAAATTATTCTTACTTTTTTTTAAATATAATGTTTGAAAATGGTTATAAATCAAAAGGTTAAAAAAAGGTAAAAATTGACTTGATGTATAATTCTTAGATTTCTTTTTAGATTTTTAAAATAAAATTTTACAGTATTCCTGTCTTATTTTCATCATTCTCTTGCAGCTTATACCCTATTCCACAGCTAGCCAAAATCACACTGACTTTTTTAACCCCTTGTTAAATGCGCTTCCATCCCACCAGAACTAGAAATTAAAGAGACCACAGACACGGCTTCCTCTGCCTCATTTTTAGACTTATACCTCGAATTTGACATACACAGTCATCTCAGTACCAGAATCTATGACAAACGAGACGATTTTAATTTTGAAATTATCAATTTCCCCCACTTTAGTAGTAATATACCAATTTCACCTGCATATGGAATATACATTTCCCAACTTATTAGGTATTCAAGAGCTTGCAGCTCCTATTCAGACTTTGTAAAACGTCACCAGTGTCTGAGCAGAAAATTGATGAACCAGGGATATGTCAAAGAACGTCTCGTCCTTTTTCTAAAAAAGTTCATCGGAAGATACCCAGAACTTGTTGATAAATATTCCGTATCAACTTCACAAATAATACAAGATGGTCTTGAAGTATAGATTTTGCGTACTGACGTTTGTTATCATCTTAATTACGTATTATAGTATTCTTTTATATGTCTTTTTTAGATATTCATTTGAAGTGACTCTGTGGTTATGTAAAACCACATACTTTGAACGGCAAAATTATTTCATTTATTGATATTACTTTTACTTAAGGATCTTGACATACTATGAATGACAAAACTATTTTATTCAATAAGACTACTTTTTCTGTTTAGTCTGTTTTTTATGATATACATTTGACGTGAAACTGTACTTATGTATCCCGTCATACTTTGAACCACACCATTGTTTTATTTATTATTATTACTTTTACTGTTATATCTGGTTTTTGTTATATCTACTTTACGTGAGTCTGTATTTATGTATGCCGTCATACGACAAAATTATTTTTATGTCTACCTGTACGAATTTCAAACGCGCAATTTTACACCAGTAATGAAAACCTTCTATCATTTATGGGTAGACTTTACATAGATAAATTCAGCCGTATTTGACGTGAAACTGTACTTATGTATCCCGTCATACTTTGAACCACACCATTATTTTATTTATTATTTTTACTGTAAGTCTGTTTTTTGTTATATCTACTTTACGTGAGTCTGCATTTATGTATGCCGTCATACGACAAAATTATTTTTATGTCTACCTGTGCGAATTTCAAACGCGCAATTTTACACCAGTAATGAAAACCTTCTTTCATTTATGGGTAGACTTTACATAGATAAATTCAGCCGTATAGGAAAAGCAAAATGAGAATGTTGAATTTGATGTATGCCTTTTTGTGCTACTTTGTTACATTTGTTGTTTATGTAGTGATATTAAGATGATAACACAATATTGACTGTTGTACCCCTATTTTTGACATTTTTACTCTTTGAGTATGTTTGTTTTGTTCATGCATCGTTGACAATGTAATGGAATTTGATGCGACTGTCATACAAGTGAGAGGTTTAGCTAGCTATAAAACCAGGTTCAATCCACCATTTTCTACATTAGAAAATGCCTGTACCAAGTCAGGAATATGACAGTTGTTATCCATTCGTTTGATGTGCTTGGACTTTTGATTTTGCCTTTTGATTTTTGATTTTCCTTTTTGAATTTTCCTCGGAGTTCAGTATTTTTGTGTTTTTACTTTTTTTTCGTAACTATTCTTGTCAACACCCTAGAGTCAATATCAAGCAAAGGTCAAAGGTTAAATTTCATTGTGTCAATAGGACTTGGACAGTTTAGGGGTTAGTGGTTGTACATTCCTGTGAACACTATACAGTCAATATCCTTTAAATTTAGACCAAACTTGATACATTGCACATTAATATCAAGATCTGGACAACTATCGATTTTCAAGGCAAAGGTCAAAGTCACATTAGCACTTAGGCAATTTAGAGGTTGTACGTTCTTGTGAAAACACTATAGTCCATATGCTTACATGTATATTGAATTTGTCCTTACTTGGTACATAGAAAATAAATGTAGAGAATTGGACACTTATTGATATTCAAGGTCACAATTGGACTTCCAAGTTTTTAGACTGTCTTAATGTGCATATGTTAAGAGGATTTACTGCATTGCACATTGCCCTTATTGCATCGTGCTTTACTACTTACAAATACGCCTTTTGGAAGTGTTTTTTTTCAATTAAGATCAAATGTTTGGAAAATATAATGGTATGGCTGCAAAGAGAGATAACTCGACTGATACCGTGACCTTGTAAGAGCCTATAAACTTCCTGATTAACGCATCTAAATGACTACATGGATTTTAAATGATGTGCATACAGAAGAAAGCACCCAATACTCTCTTAAGGGAAAACAATGGCTTGTGCCTCCAGCTTTATGTCTATAACATAGCATATTAATCTATTGTAATAAAAATTCATAATATCTAATAAAATTTGTAGATTTAGCTAACAAGGTCCTTAAATTTGTTTAAAATAACATTTGTTTATAGTGGAAAGTTGTTTTAACGTTAAATAAGCTACAATTAAAAATTGCTTGCTAGTCCCTCTCTGTGATTACCTTTAGAGAACTTTGGTTCAATTCCCAATCAATCTATCTTGAAGGGAAGGTAAGTATTACGAATTTGAATCCTAGTCTTTTTCAAAAATGATGAACGGTTGGTATGTAATCATTTTAAACGTTTCAAATTTATGAAATTATATTCGTACATCAATGTTTTTGATACACCGATAACAAAAACTGAAATATATTGAATTGATACATTTTGTAACTGTTCAAATTTATATCAGAAACCTAAACTTAATTATAAAATAATGAACCTGTTAAAGGGAGACAATACTCGCATAACTTTTTCGAATTGGCACATAATACAACGGAATGTCACTCTTGCATACGAATGGCACATCAATATAATTAATTAACTGTGCAATCGCGCTCCATCTTCAATGAGGATTCTAAATTATAAATATAACCAAAAGTTGTTAATCTATAGATAGTAAAGACTAATGAAATCTTTCTTTGCATTTTTTTAAAACTTCCTCAGCAAAATGCTTAAGCCACTTGACTTTCATAGCTCATAATTAACGTTTTTACACAATATTTAAATAAAGTAGCTATAATCATTTTAATTACTTTGATTAAGAGTTTTCTTTGTTCAACTTCGTTACACATCCCACGAATAAACTTTAACATCGTGGTATCATAACTAATGAAACACACGCTTTATAGTTATTTTAAGGACTTTTTTTAATATTGTACGAAAAAAGTCAAGAAGATGTAATTGAATAAGTTTGCATACTTATTATTGTTTATATTAGTTTTGAATCTGTATTTTAGAGTAAACTTTTGTTTATGTTGGTATTAATACACGAGAGATCACGAGATAACCTTGACAGCATATTGATACGTCATACTTTATTTAAAGAAAAAAATTATGGAACGCAATAAGTGCCGCTTTGAGGTGAACAATTTTTATACGACCGCAAAAATTTTAATTTTTCGTCGTATATTGCTATCACGTTGGCGTCGTCGTCGTCGTCTTGCGTCGTCTTGCGTCGTCGTCGTCCGAATACTTTTAGTTTTCGCACTCTAACTTTAGTAAAAGTGAATAGAAATCTATGAAATTTTAACACAAGGTTTATGATCATAAAAGGAAGGTTGGGTTTGATTTTGGGAGGTTTGGTCCCAACAGTTTAGGAATAAGGCGCCCAAAGGGTCCAAAATTGAACTTTGTTTGATTTCATCAAAAATTGAATAATTGGGGTTCTTTGATATGCCAAATCTAACTGTGTATGTAGATTCTTAATTTTTGGTCCCGTTTTCAAATTGGTCTACATTAAAGTCCAAAGGGTCCAAAATTAAACTAAGTTTGATTTTAACAAAAATTGAATTCTTGGGCTTTTTTGATCTGCTGAATCTAAACACATACTTAGATTTTTGATTATGGGCCCAGTTTTCAAGTTGGTTCAAATCAGGATCTAAAATTATTATATTCAGTATTGTGCAATAGCAAGAAATTTTCACTTGCACAGTATTCAGCAATAGCAAGAAATCTTCAATTGCACAGTATTGTGCAATAGCAAGCAATTTTCAATTGTACAGTATTGCGCAATAGCAAGAAATCTTCAATTGCACATTATTGCACAATAGCAAAAAATATCTAATTGCACAATATTGAGCAATAGCAAGAAATTTTCAATTGGAGTTATCTTTCTTTGTCCAGAATAGTAGTTGAATCAACTTAAATCATTGTTTTATACAATACTAGAACACACCCGTGATATCACGGGTCCGTGACTGAATTAAAGTATATAACTATGCGCAAGCCTTATTTTAGTATTAGTATTGTCATCTGATAAAGTCATGCCAATTATAAGATACACAGTTTTTCTCTGCTTTCAAGTCTTTCTGTTTGAACCCGTCGAACTGAAACAATAATTTTAATTATTTGGAAAACAAAAGGTCCTAGAATGGAGTATTTTTTAATCAACAGCATTGTCCTATATAAGTTATAAATAAAGTTGAATTCTTTGTTTCGCTGTTTTACGTCATGCCCACTAACAAATTGAAAACTGTACCTATACGCCTTATTTTTAGTCCATATTTTTAGTATTGGTATTGTTATCTTAGAAAGTCTTACTGATTAAAATACTACAATAGGTAACAATTTGACAATTTAGTAGTGTCAACCCTGTGGTTATGACCCGTGTATATAGCATATTAATCCTGGATACAACGTTTGGTTGTGCGCCTTTCAGATGCGGAACGTACAGATAAGGTACAGATAAGGTAATAAGTAACAGGTGAATATACTATTGGTATCGGTAGCGGACTCGACTCGGAACTTCTTAATTATTGGCAATATTAATTACGTGGAAAACAAAAGGGCCTGGAGTGGTGTAATTTTTAATCTACACCTTTGTACTATATTAGTTATATATAAAGTTGAATTCTGTGATTTGTCGTTTTTACGTGATGACGGCTGACGAATTGGACCCCGTAATTTTAGTATTATAGATACAATGTATATTCACTTTTACTACCAACTGATAAATTAAAACAATCTTTACCATTCAGTGATAACAAGCACTTTATTTTACATTTTAATATTTTATGATGTATTTAAATGAGTAGTTATTGTTGCAAACTCCATTAAGAATTTGAATTGAGATCAGTTTTGGAAAAAGGGAAAGGGGGATATGAATAAAAAAATGTTTGAATATGAGGTTGCCCATTTGCATAATAATCTGTATCGCGTTTTTATATGTTTACGAAAATTACTTTTCCTAATAAATGTACGAATAGCAATAATAACAATCCCAATATATCATATTTGTCTCTCTCATTATCGATTCGGCCTCGATTCGATCGATAGCTGAATTTGGCAAAACTTTTAGGAATTTTGGTCCTCAATGCTCTTAAACATTGTTAAACTTCGTACTTTGTTTGGCCTTTTTAACTTTTTTGGATTCGAGCGTCACTGATTGGTCTTATGTAGACGAAACGCGCGTCTCGCGTATATTCAAAATTTAGTCCTAATATCTATGATGAGTTTATTTACAACTACTGGGTCGATGCCACTGCTGGTGGAGATTTATTTCCCCGAGGGTATCACCAGCCCAGTAGTCAGCACTTTTTGTGCTGACATGAACTATCATTGATATGGTTACATTTATTAATTAACTGTTTACAAAATATTTAATTTTTGAAATACGAAGGCTTTTCTTCCTCAGGAATAGATTACCTTAGCTGAATTTGGCAAAACGTTTAGGAATTTTGGTTCTCAATGCTCTTAAACTTCCCCAGACAACATGAGTATGTTGGCCCAACATTGGCACAACGTATATCATTGCATTGGCCCATCGTTGTATTTTAACGTTGGCCCAACGTATAAGTGCAAAGTGGGCCTACGTTGGCCCAACATGATGGCTTCATGTTGGCCCAACGTTGTACGGTTATATGCAATACATAGAGCCAACGTTGGCCCATTGTATGAAAAACGAAATCCATGTTGGCACAACGTTGGACCAACGTAGAAATATCTTTTCTTATGTTGGCACTATGTAGGTCCAAGGTAGGTATTTCTCATTTTTATGTTGGCAATACGTTGGTCTATTGTTTCAACCAAATTACAATGGATGCTGCATGAGGAGCTGTATATGATAAATACCCCGGAGCGCATTTGATCTTTTTTTGTATTCCGAACTGCCAAAGTTTAAGGTAGCAATTCTGTATTTTTGTATTACCCATTGTTGTTACTGTCCTTGTTTTTTTCATGAACTTTGCCTCTTTAATTTTATTTATTGTGTGACGCTAAGATATTTCTTTGGCAATGTTTGATGGATCGACCAGATAAACTCTGTGTCATTTGGTGTCTTGTAAAGAGTTGTCTCATTAGCAATCATACCACATCTTCTTTTTTCATATCAATTTCATTTATTTCTTTAACAGAACAAATGACGTATGGCTTATGGTTAGGCGATCAAACAAATAGTTTTTTCGGAGATGTAATTTTAGTTGTATTGGTTCCAGATCCAGAATGAAAATTAAATAATTCAGAAGATGAAACTTTATTTATTTTAAATTTAATATCATTGGTCGTCACCACTATTAGTGTCCTCCTCAATTTGAACTTCAACAGTGTCATTATTATTTATAATTGTTATTCTTTTTTTTCTCTTCTTGTTTCTTGCCACCTTCTCTGTCAAGGCTTAAGCGCCGCCAATCTTCAGCTGCATCATCTATTTCCTTATCCGAAGACTCTTTACAGCTATGTTTTTTTTCTAACCGACTCTGTAATAAAGTTATAAGTAAACTTGAATTGCGTATTTGCCTAATGCATGCGTGCGTAATCTCCCTTCTAGATATGTAATATGAATTAATGTATATTCTAAATAGTTTAAACACTATTTAATACAAAATAAAATCTTAAATAACCATTTTGTTTTATATTGGTTATTTGTCTAATGGTCAGAAATTCATTAGTATTAGACGGATTTGTGGGTATAACAAACCGGTCCCTTATTACTATTATTTCAGAATTCGGTATCATGCTTTATATATTCGTAATATACATGATATATAAAGAATAATTTAATATACATGATATATAAAGAATAACTTAGATGTGTAGTAATGAACAGTTATATATTTGATGTATAAAAACACTGTTACACATTCAAGTGTGTATATGATTAGGTTTCACAAATATATCGTATCTGTTTGCATGCGATTTAGAAATACAATAAAACTAACAAATTCATTTATATTTTAATGAAGGAGAAATCATTATACCACATTTTTGAAAAAATTACGGAATAAGGTACATCTTAAGACAATTTTATTCCATTAACTTCAGTAATGATCATACATGTTGTGGTTATAGATTTATATATTTATATATTTTACCATTTGTTTGAAGATACTAATGTTCAGTGGCAAATATTTCATGATAATTAATAGGATTGAAATGATTTAAAATCTAGAAAATATTTCGCCCGAAACGTATAAACTTCAAGATCAGCATTATAAAATGATAGAAATTAATATATGTTTTGATTTTTAACAACATTCCTCAGATTAAAAAATCATATTGTATTTGTCATTCTGAATCGTATATATATATCAGATTTTTTAAAGTTACAACTTACATGTTACTATCTTTCTCTTTGAATCTCAGATGACATGATTTTCTCTTTTTGTTTTCTTCGTATCGCTGCTCTCTTACAAATACACAACAGGAAATAATCACAAAAGTGACCATCCCATTACATTCAGATTTCCTATAAACTTAATTACCATAGCAACTATCTTTGAAATTTGTCGAACATATGGTCAACCTTCTATCAGAATGGGCTTGATTAACAGACTGGCTGTATCAAATATCACTCTGCATATAATTGCTATTATTATGTTTCACAAAGTTTAATGAATAAAGTTATTATAAATAATGATTGCAATAAATTTTAATTTTTAACCAGGCAATCTATGTTTACGATATATACATTTTTTTATTACAGTAATGATATTCCAGTATAAATTTTACCTGACTTATATATAGAGTATAATATATAATCACGCAACGTTGGGCCAGGCCCAACATAGAGTTGTAAATGTAATTTCAGTTGATAAACACTTTCGGTATAACATTAACTTTTCATAAAGCCTGCTGCAATCGAAATTATCCGCCTCCCAAGAGAAATAAAGCGTAAAATATTATATTATCAATTCTATTAACAAAATTTCATATCGGCCCTATGTTGCTACTAACATAATGCCAACATTTGCCCGATTATTTATAACCAACATGAGATAATAATATGAATTTACAACAACAGACCAACGTTGGGCCAATGTTGTGCAGGCGACACCAACGTGCGATGAATGTACCGACAATTTGCCAACGTTGGGCCAATGTTGTGCAGCCAACATAAACTTGCGACCAACGGACCGACAATTTGCCAACGTTGGGCCAATGTTGTGCAGCCAACATAAACTTGCGACCAACGGACCGACAATTTGCCAACGTTGGGCCAATGTTGTGAAGCCAACACCAACGGTCGACCAACGGGCCGACCATTTGCCAACGTTGGCCCACTGTTAGTCTGCTGACTGGGTCGTACTTTGTTTGGCCTTTTTAACTTTTTTGGATTCAAGCGTCACTGATGAGTCTTTTGTAGACGAAACCCGCGTCTGGCGTATACACAAAATTTAGTCCTGGTATCTATAATGAGTTTATTTAAGGTAATATTTTGTATATTTATATTTATCAATTTTACCGGACACCAGAGGGTGATCTTACACTAACATACCAAGTCCGAATGGGATAACTATTTTACATCCCAGCTGTTTTAGATTAGACGAAAAATTGTTTAAAATTCAGTAAAATCTAGTTAAGAACGCCACACAACCATTATAATATACTTTATATACTACTTTATAATATATACCCTATATTACCCACGAAAACGATGTTTAAATATGAAACCATACCAACTCGTCCCACTGAACAATCGGTTCAACATTTAATCGCCACGTTCTGAAAAATCGCCCCACTCTTGTTTACCAACTCGCCCCACTTATTAAAAAGGGTAAAATCCCATTGAACAACCAGTCTTACAACTCATCTTATTTATGAAAAGGGTTAAAATCCCACTGAATAAAGGTCTGCCAACCCGCCCCACTTATGAACATATCTTGTTTCCTTTTACTTTATTAAATTACTGAGAGATTGTATGCAATCATCATGGAGTAGGGGTTTGATTTGTGGGTTTGTATGTTTAAGAGTTCGAATATCAGCATAGACATTGGATTTTTTCTACACAAATTTTGAAAGTTAGTCTTTCCGTATAGATATTTGATTTTCTTAGTTTTATTGTGGATTTAACATCCCCGCCTAAAATTTGCACAACAAAGGAAATCATGCAGAACAAGAAAACTCCAGCTAGGGTGATCTGGTTGGGATGATCCGGTTCAGAGTACAAAGTAGCTGGGATAAACCTTGTAAGACCTTTAGGCAAAACTTGCTGTGGACGTTGAACATTATGTCTTTCTTAAAAGAGAGACGAAACATACCAAAGGGACTTAACTGTTGTAAATATCAGTTCTAACGAGAGACGCCCGAACTGTCGAGAGCACTACATAACAACGACAATATAGCAATATAGTTTAGATAAAATTTGATTTTTTTCCTATTGAACACTGATCATGAGAAAATATTCAGGACACCTTTGATTTAGATATAGGAAGATGTGGTATGAGTTCCAATGAGACAACTCTCCATCCAAATAACAATTTATAAATGTAGAATACTGCAGTTCAACGGTCATAAATCGATTTAAATGAAAAAAAATCCGGGACACAAACCAAAACATAGAGAAACATATTAACTTACAGAAAAATAAAAAAACGGATCAGAAACTCCGAACAGGTTTACCAAAAAAAATTCCGCTAACATACACAGAAACAGACTATTTTATAACTTATATGATATTACATAAACAATAATAAACTATACATATGGCCAAATTTGGGTTACTTTGCTTATTTGCATAGCAAACATTTCGACTTATTATGACGATAGGATTACATATGCCCCTTAAATAAAAATCCAAATATATCATTTTAATGGCGAATCAAAAATGTGTCCGCACAAAGGTGTATTGTTTATGTTTTAGTCTTCGGTCTGTAATTGTGTCCTTGTACAAATGAACATTGTCTACTTCAAAATCTTTCGGCCTTTTTAGTTTGAAAATCAGATGCGTGACCGTGGTATAATTACCGCATAAATTACAAAAAAATCGTAAAAATGCAAGATTCAAAACAGAAATAAAGATGTAAAAATAAATATTTCATAATTTGTCCGCATATAGGAAACCACCTTGTAGGTTGAATTTGAATTTTTTTTTTTAAATCCTGCTGCTTAAGTTTTCGGCCAAATTATTTTAAGCATTTTCCTTTAGAATAACACAACAGTTTTGTGAATATCCGCCAAAGAATTTTTTTAAAGGCGCATTAGTTTATAATCTATGACGGAAAAGGGCTGGATCATCTGAAAATTTGATATTATTTATATTTTCAATCAAAATTTAAGGAACGTAATGTAATCAAAAAGTCACGTGGTGCAATTCCTACGAATAAATTACCTTTGATTTTGCAATATGATATGCAAACAAATGGTGAAATACGAATATGTATCACAGACGTGTTCCATGATAATGAAGAAGACAAATATATGGACTTTGGTTTCAAAGTACTGTGATAATTATTTTATTGTCATTACATTACGTTTACCACTCTTATGATTAGCTGTTATGTTTCAAAAAGAAAAATTGATAACATTTTATTTTAAACGCTCTGGGTTTTTTGTTCCACTTAAACAAAACATCAACAGAAATACCAATCCAAACAATACTACCGAAACATTGACATTTCGTTTTTTTTTATTAAACTTGTTCGTGGTATTGAAAGACTATTTTGTCCGATAAAACCAAATAATATCTTGTTGCATTGATAATGGATCATTACTTTATTCCGATATTCATGTGCATTACTTTTTACACCCTTATACACGCTAATAAATTAAAAGTCCTTTATGAAATATAGTTCTATTCTTAAACCCTGAGTGACTAATTATATCACCGTATATGATATGAACTATTTAAAATGATCTTTGCTGTCCTGTTGTGTAATGTAATCTGTATTTGAAACACTTAGTTCTGCTCATATAATACAGCTATCAAAGAGAGGAAGTGTATATTCTTTTACAAAATATGATGTATGTTTTAAGACATCATATTACAATCGAGATATGTCAGACCGAACAATCCAACCTTGATCACAAACTATTGCTGGTTCATCAAGATCAAATGACAATGCTTTAGTGAACGATAGTAGGGGTGACACAGATATGTCGATCATCGTTGGGACGTTGAGAAAAAAGGACAAGATGTCCAAATTACGTATAGATACGCAGACAAACAAAACATTTTATATATTTTACATATTTTATATGACAATGACAATGAACATGATTGTCGAACGAAGTATGATCGAAGTCAGGTCGTCGGAAGAGCGTGATGAGGACGGCATCGGCGTGCTTAAATCTTACAAGGGTCATGAACAGCATGGCATAAACGTGGTATAATCGTGGGTAAGTGTGGTTGGGTCGCGATAAGAACGTAATGGTCGAAGTGAGGTGGTAGTAACGTCGCTGTGAGATCGTGGCGAAGTCTCCCCGACTAGAATCGCGCTTTCTCTTCGCTGTCACAACGATGGTACTTTGGGATCGTACCACGACCCTACTGCGCTCTAACTACGCTTCTTCTACGACCTGACTTCGCCACGACCTCACCACGATTGTTTTGAACATGTTCAAAATTGGCCACGCTCATCACGATTATGAAGACCTTAACACGACCGTACTACGACCTTAGTCCAATCTGCACAATCGCACTACGATCATCAAAATTTGCATTTTATTTACAGATCGTAGTGCGATCGTGGCCTAGTGGGACTGCGGTATTAGCTACAATATCAAAATGCCTATTGAAATGTTTATTTACTTTTTTGAATTAGTGAGCCTTCAAACGCAACAATTAATGCTAGGCATGTTAACTCAAATTTAGAAATGACTAGAACACACCCTTGATATAGCGGGTCCGTGACTGAATTAAAGTATTTGACTATGAGTAAGTCTTATTATAGTATTGGTATTGTCATCTGATAAAGTCATGCCGATTATAAGATGCACAGTTTTCTCTGCTTTCAAAATCGTTCTGTTTGAACCCGTCGACCTGCAACTTATCAATTATTGGTAATATTATTTTTTTGGAAAACAAAAGGGTCTGGAATGGAGTATTTTTTTAATCAACAGCATTGTCCTATAATAGTTATAAATAAATTTGAATACGTTGACGTCAAGCCGGCTAACAGATTGAAAACTGTACCTATACGCCTTAATTTAAGTCCAGATTTTTAGTATTCTATTTTTCATGTTTTTTGAAATGATCATAGGTTGTATATTGTTGACATTGTTTTTATTTATACTGATGATAACGGGATATTTTTGCTATTGAGCATATATGTATGAAAAGCAAAACAAATACTGTTTAAATAGAAAATAGATCAATACTTTCTGCTTGAGTGGGTTTGGATGACTTATAAATAAAAAACCGATAACGCCCACCTCCAGATGAGGATTTTTCTCGCTGTGTTTATAATCAATTGGTGGGCGTTGACCCTTTGTTTTGGCCGTTTTCTCTTTTAAATTTCAATTCTTTCTTCTGTCGAAAAGTTTTAATTTGATTTATATTGACATAAAAGACATTGCTTTACACCCATATCAACACTTTTATTGACATTTTACCAAATGTAGATTGTATCTGAAAAAATCATCAATTTTTAAACGACCGCAAAAATTGAAAATGTTTTGGTCGTATATTGGTATCATGTTGGCGTCTGCGTCTGCGTCGTCGTCGTCGTCGTCGTCGGAATACTTTTAGTTTTCGCACTCTAACTTTAGTAAAAGTGAATAGAAATCTATGAAATTTTAACACGGGGTTTATGACCACAAACGGAAGGTTGGGATTGATTTTGTCAGTTTTGGTCCCAACATTTTAGGAATTAGGGGCCAAAAAGGGCCCAAAATAAGCATTTTCTTGGTTTTCGCACTATAACTTTAGTTTAAGTAAATAGAAATCTATGAAATTTTGACACAAGGTTTATGACCACAAAAGGAAGGTTGGGATTGATTTTGGGAGTTTTAGTTTTAATAATTTAGGAATTTGGGGCCAAAAAGGGTAAAATTTCATCAAAAATTGAATAGTTGAGGTTCTGTAATATGCCGAATCTAACTGTGTATGTAGATTCTTAATTTTTGGTCCCGTTTTCAAATTGGTCTACATTAAGGTCCAAAGGGTCCAAAATTAAACTTAGTTTGATTCTAACAAAAATTGAATCACTGGGGTTCTTTGATATGCTGAATCTAACAATGTACTTAGATTTTTGATTATTGGCCCAGTTTTCAAGTTGGTCCAAATTGGGGTCCAAAATTAAACATTTTTGATTTCATCAAAAATTGAATAATTGGGGTTCTTTGATATGCCAAATCTAACTGTGTATGTAGATTCTTAACTTTTGGTTCCGTTTTCTAATTGGTCTACATTAACGTCCAAAGGGTCCAAAATTAAACTAAGTTTGATTTTAACAAAAATTGAATTCTTGGGCTTCTTTGATATGCTGAATCTAAAAATGTATTTAGATTTTTGATTATGGGCCCAGTTTTCAAGTTGGTCCAAATCAGGATCCAAAATTATTATATTAAATATTGTGCAATAGCAAGAAATTTTCAATTGAAAAGAATTCAGCAATAGCAAGAAATTTTCAATTGCACAGTATTGTGCAAAAGCAAGAAATCTTCAATTGCACAGTATTGTGTCATAACAAGTATTTCGAATTGCACAGTATTGCGCAATAGCAAGAAATATCTGATTGCAATAGCAAGAAATTTTCAATTGGAGTTATCTTTCTTTGTCCAGAATAGTAGTGGAATCAACTTAAATCATTGTTTTATACAATATACAATGAATATTCACTTTTACTACCAACTGATAAATTAAAACAATCTTTACCATTCAGTGATAACAAGCTCTTTTTTTTACATTTTATATATTTTATGATGTATTTAAATGAGTAGTTATTGTTGCAAACTCCATTAGAAATTTGAATTGAGATCAGTTTTGGAATAAGGGAAAGGGGGATGAGAAAAAAAATGGCGGGGGGGTTAAATTTTTCTTATTTCAGATATCATAAATAAAAAGAAAATGTCTTCAAACATTTTTTTGAGAGAATTAATATTCAACAGCATAGTGAATTGCTCAAAGGCAAATCAAAAATTTTAAGTTCATTAGACCACATTCATTCTGTGTCAGAAACCTATGCTGTGTCAACTATTTAATCACAATCCAAATTTAGAGCTGAATCCAGCTTGAATGTTGTGTAGACCTCAAACTGTTTTATGTTACACTATATAATTAAAGTCAACCTTGGTAGTAGGTTACTTTACTAGTTTTCAACCATTGGTAGCATGGCTTGTAAAGGCACTGGTTTGTATATATAATAAAACATTTAAAAATAATAACAGAGTCAAAATCAAGTCCTAATTAATTTAATACACAGTTAATAGAAATATTTCATACAAATATAATAATCCCCAGAAAATAAAACGATTCAAAGACCCCCGTGGAACGTCAAGCGTCAATCATAATGTTTCGGTTGTAAATTCCGTAGTAGTAGTACAACGATCTAGGTCAGAGGCCAGTCTATTAATAAATGGGGAAACCTACACAATATATAATCTGGTAACGATGTTGAACAGTTACAAATGGTAATTTCTCAGGTATAATGTACAGTGTATAATATTAAAAGGTCCCTGGTATCGGGTTACAACGTTCTAACCTGAGCCCACAGAAGATGCCCTTTATATACTTAGTGCCCCCAACCCACATCCCCATGGTATCCGTGGGCAATTCTACGGCACTTCATTGGTTGGTTGCCCACGGGGTTATAGGTCGTGTGTCGTCTTCTTTTCCCACGGCAAGCACATGCGCAATCCAAGTAAATAAATGGCGGCCTCCAGTAAACGTAGGAGAAATATAGAACAATATAGGAAAAGGGGACGATGGAAGCTTAGCATTAACAAAGGATAAGCCCAGTTACAATATATAACCCTTATATAAATACATGATAAAGGTGAGAAACCGTGACAATGATAATCCGGGGAGAAATAAGGCTGAGAACATGTCGGGACCCCCCTTTGAACAAACAGTGAGACGAACTCTATATCCTATCATTCCTAATAAATATAACAATAAATACATACAATAATAATATAATTCGGACACGATACCTGAAATAGAATAGTGTTCGTACATATAACCTCAGTCACACAATTATCCAGACTTAAACGGCAGCGACCGCGAACGAAGTAAAACTGAGAAAGTGCAGTCTGGATAATAAGAAAAGAATAATCATAGCTTTACATAAAGCTTTACATAAATATACTTGTCATCCTTAACCCTTACCCCTATTTTGTAACATTACCCCCACCCACGGGAAGAGTTCGCCTCGAACTAAAAATAATAAGGAGATACTACTTACAAAATCCTACCTACAAAATATACTTATTCCTCAGTGTGGTTGGCAGTCCAAGTATCTCTCAGTTCTAAAACTGTCCCGTCTGGCAGGTAGCACTCTCCTCTTTCATGATCCGGTTGGTACCAATTGGTATAAGCCTTCTCTGGTACCGAGAGGCACGGGTTTTCCTGCATAGGTTAATTTGTTCTTGCAGAGTCTTAGACAAGGGGTGTTTCATATATGATGAAGGTGCTCCGGCGAAAACAGCCTCGGATCTAGAGATATATCGTTATAATCTGGAAGATCCACTTTAATTCCTTTAGGTTTGTTCCACTGGTTTGTTGGTAGGGTACAATCTATTTCTGCTGGTTGGATGGTTTTGTAGGAATTTATCGAAAGGTCCAAAGGTGATTCAGATGACTGTGAGGGTAATGATGAGGGTGATGGTGATGGTACATGTGATGGTGATGTTACAGGTGAGGGTGATGGTATTGGTAGTGGTACTGGTGAGGTTGTTGGTAACATAGTTGTACTCTTAGATAGATCCATGGGTTCGTCTTCAGTATAGACTGTTGTAAAGGTTTTGGTTAAATCCAGTGGTGTGTTGATACATGTAGGTGCTGCAGGTTCAGGTGATACTGGACATGCTGGAAGGCTGGAAAGTGTACAGACAGAGGGTATAGGTGTTTCTGATCTGGAAATAAAAGGCTTATCTGATGGAGAATATGTCATACATGGAGTATCTTTAAATGGTTCTTGTGATATAGGTTCAAGATATTTGCTGAAAAGGATGTCGGATGGTACAAAAAGTGAAGGTGAGATAGTGGGTGTAGTTTCTTCATTTCTCAGCCTCTTCATTGATGAAGGTGTCCTAGGCTCATTCAGAAGCTCGGCAAAATCCGGCATCTGCTCGTCTAGAAGCTCAGTAATTTGCCGAATGGTTGCTTCTGAATGCCTAGGACTAGCAATGGTTGATGGATAGGTCTGAGCAGGTTGAATTCTTGGCGGAAAAGTCCTTTCCACTCTTTCCACTGATGATTTTAAGCTGCCTGTATGTCTTGGTGTGTCCCCTGGATAGAACTGATGATAACTATGTCTGGATGTCTCATGTTGACGAAGGCGGTACTTATCATCAGCACTACAGGTCCAGGGGCAGTACCGGCACTGTATTTTGGTTCCATGGTTGTGGCGTCTGTGCTTATTTAACTTAGTTGTATTTGGGAATCTTTTACCACAATCCTCACATTGGTGGTTCCATATTGGTATATCCATAGTCTATAAAATAAAAGAAAGAAACTCATAAGTATACAAAGGATCGGAGGCTAAGTTATTGTAAGTAGCGATCCATTGGTCACATGGTACTAACATAATTATTTTTCATATTATTCAATGATTTTACACAAGTTAAATACCCGGCAGCTACAGGGTGTCGAATTAGGTTATAAAAGGTATATTTATACAGGTTTATACATCATAACACTTGCAATGGTCCAACTCTTATTATAGTTGATAACTACATGAACTACATGTACTTTTACTGGTAATGTAAAAATATAACACAAATACATTGTCATATATAACAACAGATCATAGAAGAATTTATACACTTCTCTTAATTTAGTTTTGTAACTAACATTTTAACTCGGGTATTCAATACTTTAGTTATTGGTATGGTACTCATAAATACTATCACTGGTTATGTGATATAAAATAATATATATACACTTTCATGTGTAGATACATTTGATTTCCTCTGTTTATCATGTGTATATATATATCTCGATCATATATACAAGCACCTTATAACAAATTCACAGATGCAATATGCATTTAATTACTATATCAAATCATGGTCTCGCCCTGCTTATATTAAACAAGCAGAGGGCAACACCTACACACCGTCACAATTGATTTGCAAACAAAATTATATATATACAAGACTTTATTTTCTTTTTGTCCATAAAGACATTATTTAAGATTCAAAATACCATATGTTTTTATGACGTCACATTTGAAATATAAAAACGCAACTTCATATTGATGCTAAACATGGTAATAACACTATAGTAAAAATAATAATTCGTCATGGTCTGTCCGTTATACCTCAGTCCTGTCCTTTGTCTGACCCCTGGTATTTAGGGCAGGTTCTCCCGGAGGTTGGTACCACCTTATATGGTTTAAGTCGGTTGACATGAATAATTTTTGTCTTAGACTTTGGTCCTTCTTGAATTTGGTATAAAATGTCTGAAATTTGTTTAATTACAGTAAAGGGTCCCTCCCATTTGAACTGAAATTTAGGACTTCGCCCTTTATATTTCTTTGAGTCCCTTAACATGACTCCGTCTCCCACTTTATATTGATAATTTTTACTGGTGAGGTCATATTTGCGTTTCTGCCGAGCAGCAGCATGCACCAATCTATCCCTGAATACAGTATGCACTTTGTCCATACGACTGGTCAATGGGTCTATATATTCTGGTCTCGATAAATTACTATCAGGGGAGTGAACACCATAAATTAAATCAATGGGCATGTGAACTTCACGACCAAACATCATGTTATTTTGGGATTCTCCTAAGGTTTCATGGGGGCTGATCTGTAAGCCAGCATTAATAAAGGAACATATGTATCCCAGTCTCTTTGGTTTTTAGAGACTACTTTGCTCAGCATATCTTCAATTGTACCATTTAACCTTTCAACCAGCCCAGAACTTTGTGGGTGAAAGGGGCTATTTCTAGTTTTGTCAATATGTAAAAGTTTACACAACTGCAAAAATAGATCTGAGGTGAACTGTGAAACTTGATCCGTATGGATTTGGGTGGGTACTCCGTAACGGCATATAAATTCGGTCACCATTTTATCAGCCACAGTAGAAGCATATATATTTGGTATTGGATATGCTTCGGCATAACGAGTAAAATAGTCTGTAATGACCATCAAATATCTATTGCCATTATAAGTTTGTGGTATAGGTCCCAATAAATCAATTGCAACTCTGTCCATGGTCTCTCCCACAACATAGGTTTTCATTGACGCCCTGGTACCCTTTGATGGTCCCTTACGTTTTTGGCATTCAATGCACCTTTGACAATACTTGTCTACAAAAGTTTGGTAGCCCACCCAATAAAATCTATGACGCACACGAGCACTAGTCCGTTTAATACCCATGTGTCCAGCTAAAGGGTCATCATGTAGCAGTTTTAACACTTCCCGTCTAAAGGTATGGGGTAAAATATACTGTAGACTTTGGGTATTGGTAATGGTATTTATCCATTTACGATATAAAATTCCATCCACAACTACTAGCCTGTCCCATTGGGCCCAATATGCCTTATGAATTTGCTAAGGTGAGATATTTCCTGCCATTGCGGTTTAACATCACTATCAACTTTCCATTGCCTAACAATTTTTATGATAGGGTCTTGCATTTGAGACTCCATCAGCTCATTCCGTGATTTCCCTTGCACCCAATTGGTAGCAATAGGGTTTGACTCTTCTTGGTCTTGGTTATCAGCACTCATAGCTCTTATTTCCATGAGTTCAAGACTATCAGCATTCTCATCAGACTGTTTTTGGTTTTCCTGTTTTTCACAATGGGTACATGACATACTGCATGGTCTCCTGGATAAACCGTCAGCATTACCATGTTTAAGTCCTGCTCTATATTTTATAGTATAATTATAGGTGCCCAAAATTTCCAACCACCTGGCTAATTGACCCTCTGGATTCTTAAAATTTGTAATCCATGTCAATGCGCCATGGTCAGTTCTAACACAGAAATGCACACCGTATAAATAATGGTGAAAATGTTTTATTGCATTTATAATGGCCAGTAGCTCCCGTCTAGTCACACAATAATTCTTTTCAGGTTTACTAAAAGATTTACTGTAATAGGCTACCACATGTTCTTTGCCATCATCACCAATTTGAGAAAGAACTGCTCCACTTCCTGTACCGCTGGCATCAGTATCCAGTATAAATTCTTTGTCTAAAGTAGGATATATCAGTATTAGGCTAGTTATCAAAACATTTTTTAAAATTAAAAATGCTTCGGCACATTCGGAAGTCCATTTAAAAAGAACATTTTTCTGGGTCAATCTATGTAATGGACTAGCAATTTTTGAAAAATCTCTTATAAATTTCCTATAATAGGAACAGGTACCTAAGAAACTTCGGACTTCTTTTATATTAGTAGGGGTTGGCCATTCCTTTACAGCAGCAACCTTTGACGGGTCAGGGGAAATTCCTTCACTACTAACAACATGTCCTAAAAAGGTAACTTGTTTCTGAAAAAGATAACACTTTTTGGGAGCTATTTTAAGGCCAGCAGTATATAGTCTATCAAAAACAGTCTGAAGTCTTGTAACATGCTCATCAAAAGATTTTGAAAACACAATGATATCGTCAAGGTAAACGATACAGATCTCCCATTGCAGTCCTGCCAAAACATATTCTATCAGTCTCTCAAAAGTTGCCCCTGCATTGCACAGGCCAAAAGGATGCATCCTTTTGAACTCAAAAAGCCCCTGAGTTGTAACAAAAACAGTTTTTGGAGCATCTTGAGGGTCCATGGCAACTTGGTAATATCCGCTGACCAAATCCAGAGTACTAAACCAAGAGTTACCTCTTAAAGCATCCAGTGAATCGTCGATTCTGGGCAGGGGTAGGAATCTTTTACACTATTAGAATTTACGCTGCGAAAATCGCAACAGACTCGAATAGAGGAGTCTGCTTTCCTTACTATTACTAGCGGACTGCTGTAAGGTGACTGACTTGGTCGTATGATATCATTATCCAACATTTTTTTAATTTCGACTTCAACCTCCTTCCTTTGGGCGATAGGTAAACGCCTAGGAGCATGCTTTACAGGACGGGCCCCATTGGTATCTATCTTATGCTGAACAATATCAGTAAGACCTATATCATACTTGGACATAGAAAAAGCTTTTTGGTTTTTGCGAAGAAGATTCTTCAAAGTACTGGTTTGTTCAGGGGTTAAAACATTTTTACACGTTTCATAAATCTCTTTAAATTGTGGTATGCCCTGCGATTCATCATTGCCATGGGTTGTTTCATTCATGATATCCTGTTCTGGTAACAGCTCAGCATTGGCTGCCCAACTGTTTTTGGTTAAGGTTTGTGGACTATCAGACAGATTCATCACCCTAATAGGTAGCTCACTTTGTTCTCCCTTGTATATAGCTTTTTCAACAAGAATGCCCCTATCTTGTAATAACTCAGCTGTTGAATCAATCACTAGATTTGCTTTACCCGTTGCACCCTCATCAATGTTGGCCTTAACCATCATTTCACTACGAGGTGGTATGGTGACCTTCTGTCCTATTGTAATTCTAAATAAACTTGGTATTTGACTTTCTAATTCGCAAGCAATGGTCTGATTGTTTAATTTTAATGTACATTTGGCAATGTCAATTACACATTTATTTTTCACCATAAAGTCATAGCCCAGAACAGCTGGTATCTCTATATCTGCAATAATCATCTTTTGCTGAATAATCTGATCCCCTAATTTGATTGGTAGGGTCAGGACACCTATTGGTACCACATGGCTGCCATTTGCCATTCGCAATTTACATCTATATGGCATTAAATGACCTTTTACTTTTTGTGAAAACTTATTGTATATAGAAGTGTTTAAAACACTCATTGATGAGCCAGTATCCATTAAACAATTAACATTATGGTTATGAATAGACAAACTCATAAATAATCCTTCATTAATATCTTGTTTAAGTTGAAATAATACGGGTCTAAGGATATTTTCGTCCCCTACGGCTGAAAGTTGACCCCTACTTTCAGCTCCAATTAGTTTTCCGGGTCCTCAAGTGATTGCCTTTGTGAACAGTTAAGGTTTTGAACGTCATTTAAAACATTTTTCTGGTCAAAAAGCCTCTTTCTTCACTTTTTGGCAATATGTCCAGGTTTATGGCAGTAATAACAATGGTTAGATTGGTCATCCTGTTCCTTGGTATATGAGGTTTTGGAACTTTTGGTATTTGGTTCATTGGTCTGATATCTTAGAGGGGGCCTCTTTCGGCTTAAATGATAAGCTTCATATTTGAGGGCAAGGTGTAGGGCCTCATCAATGGTATCAGTGCTAGTTTGGACAATAGCCCATTCGAGTTCTTGGTCATTAAGTGCATTTCGGAATGCTCTGTATGCTAGGTTATCTTGAACATCTAGTGGTGCTGTTGGATTAGCCAGGCGTACAAGTCTCTTAATGTCTTGTGCTAATTCTGGTAAAGACTCGCCTCTTCTCCTAATTCTAGCATCAATTTGGGTCATATACATTTCAGACTGGTTAGGCGGGGAGAACCTTTTATTTAGAGTTTGCATAAGATCATTGTTACTTGGTGGGTTATTAGTATCTATATGTCCTACTGTGGCTAAAGCAGCCCCTTGCATGCAAGAAATAAGTTTTAATACTTTTATTTCATCAGACCAATTGTTAAGTTTTGAAACTGTGTCGAAATGAACCCTATAATCAACCCAATCTGACTTGCCGTCATATGTGAATGGTTTGGTGTAGCCAATATTAACATTTGAGCTATTCTGATGTGGTTTGTGTGAAGCAGCTGGTTTGCTGACAGGTTGTGGTACTTGTTGTGGTATTGTATAAATAGGTACAAAGGCACTATTGTTAACTGCACTAGTGGGTTGTATTGCTGGACTAATTTCAGGGCTATATAAGGTATTAGTTCTTGGTAAATTTTGATGGGAACTCACAGTGTTGTAATCACCACCATCTGGTATTATTGTTAAAGAGGTTTGTCTGTTTGTTACACTTGGACTATTTATATTGGTCCTAACAGGTGATTTGGGAGAGCTTTCTTGCTCATTTTCTGTATTAAACTTTTTGATTAGCATACTTTCAATATTATTGAGTAGGTTATTATTGCTTTCTAAATGTCTCATCATTGCTTCTTAATGATTTTCAAGCTGTCTTTTCATATTTTGTTCATTACTATGAAGTCTGTTATCAATATGTGTCATCTGGCATTCCATCTTATTGTCAAGACTTCCAATATCTGTTTTAAGCATTAGTATGTTTTTGGTATTAACATTTACTTGACTGGTTATTTTGTCAACTTGTATTTTTATTTCATTAAACTGAGCTGTCTGGTAAAAGCTATCCCCCTGAAATCTGACTTGTGATGGTGAAAGCATCTCAGGTGTGGTAGGTCTTGAGCTTCCACTAAATGGAGAAATACTCCTACTTTCAATTTCATCTTCTGACCCTTCACTCCGGTTCATTTTCAGTTTTTAATTTTACAATTTATAATAATTTATTAAAATTTATTGAACTTCGTGAGTCTACTATGAAAATAAAATTTATTTGGTGCTTAAATTTTATCAAAAGGTTAAATTCACACAGTCTCTCTCTGAAGTATGGTTTTAATTTTCGAAATCCCACTGCCGGACACTAAATGTTACGGTTCGGGTATGTAGACCTCAAACTGTTTTATGTTACACTATATAATTAAAGTCAACCTTGGTAGTAGGCTACTTTACTGGTTTTCAACCATTGGTAGCATGGCTTGTAAAAGCACTGGTTTTTATATATAATAAAACACTTAAAAATAATAACAGAGTCAAAATCAAGTCCTAATTAATTTAATACACAGTTAATAGAAATATTTCATACAAATATAATAATCCCCAGAAAATAAAACGATTCAAAGACCCCCGTGGAACGTCAAGCGTCAATCATAATGTTTCGGTTGTAAATTCCGTAGTAGTAGTACAACGATCTAGGTCAGAGGCCAGTCTATTAATAAATGGGGAAACCTACCCAATATATAATCTGGTAACGATGTTGAACAGTTACAAATGGTAATTTCTCAGGTATAATGTACAGTGTATAATATTAAAAGGTCCCTGGTATCGGGTTACAACGTTCTAACCTGAGCCCACAGAAGATGCCCTTTATATACTTAGTGCCCCCAACCCACATCCCCATGGTATCCGTGGGCAATTCTACGGCACTTCATTGGTTGGTTGCCCACGGGGTTATAGGTCGTGTGTCGTCTTCTTTTCCCACGGCAAGCACATGCGCAATCCAAGTAAATAAATGGCGGCCTCCAGTAAACGTAGGAGAAATATAGAACAATATAGGAAAAGGGGACGATGGAAGCTTAGCATTAACAAAGGATAAACCCAGTTACAATATATAACCCTTATATAAATACATGATAAAGGTGAGAAAGCGTGACAATGATAATCCGGGGAGAAATAAGGCTGAGAACATGTCGGGACCCCCCTTTGGACAAACAGTGAGACGAACTCTATATCCTATCATTCCCAATAAATATAACAATAAATACATACAATAATAATATAATTCGGACACGATACCTGAAATAGAATAGTGTTCGTACATATAACCTCAGTCACACAATTATCCAGACTTAAACGGCAGCGACCGCGAACGAAGTAAAACTGAGAAAGTGCAGTCTGGATAATAAGAAAAGAATAATCATAGCTTTACATAAAGCTTTACATAAATATACTTGTCATCCTTAACCCTTACCCCTATTTTGTAACAATACTTGCCCCGACGTTCAGTGTTCAACCTCTGCGGTCGTATAAAGCTGCGCCCTGCGGAGCATCTGGTTAACACTTTAATGTTTGTAGAACTCATAAATATAGATGTTACAAACATGACACAAAACACACACGTTGTTTATGTTGCTATTTCATTAATGTGTTAAAAAAAACTGTGTTTGGAGTGATTAAGCTTCAATGAAATGTCTCTGTTAATGATCCAATGTTTTATCTGAATAGTGTAAAATAAAACTGGCCACAGCTCAAAGAATGAGAAGACTTATTAGTAGTCAGCAATTCGGTGCATTTTCATGAATTTCCTGTTTTCAAAACTTTGATTTTTTCGAAAAACTAAGAATTTTCTTATCCCAGGCATATATTACCTTATAGATAGCTGTATTTGGCACATTGTTTTTGGAATTTTTGATCCTCAATGCTCTTCAATTTTGTACTTGTTTGGCTTTATAACTTTTTTGGTATGAGTGTCACTGATGACTCTTATGTAGACGAAACGCGCGTCTGGCGTACTAATTTATAATCCTGGTACCTTAGATAACTATAATTGGTGTTGCTATTAATCAAATTTCACACTTCTATCATTGTATGAAACATTGAACAAGAAGTAAAAAAAAATATCACCTGAGAATAGACAACACCATGGCATTTACAAGCAGCACCGAATTTGATTTACATCTTAAAATATTGTATACACCTGTAATCAAATGTTATTTTTTTGCAGGTAACTGATATCGGTATAGACGAAAAACGGAGTTCAAAATGGAAGACTTTGGATTAAAAATATCCTTAAGAGACCTTTAACTTTAAGCATGACTTCGATACCGAAATTAACAGAAGAAGAAAAAAACTTCACCAGGTTTTTCCTGCTAAACTTTAAAGTATCACCTCACATAGTTAGACGATTTTTTGACGAAAAGTTTCCGCCATCAAACTTAGCTCAAGATATTAACAGTAATGTGCGCGACATTATCAATTTAAATAAAACAAAACGAATCAATGCGGCCCAATTAGATCTTTTAAGAGGTGTCCCGGGGACGATATGGTCACCATATCGGCCCCCAATGCCTCTTTGGACAAAAGGTAATTATGTCGAATATTATTGTAATGTAATGTTCTTTTTTTTTTCGTTTTTGTATATTTTCAAATACTGAGTCAAACTGACGATAATGAAAAACATTTATTATTTTTATTATACCATGATAAAATACAATCGGTTCTTATCGGTCAAAACCATTGAAAATTCAGTATCAATACCAACACATTATTTATCATGTTATAAGAATGTCAATAAGAAAAATATCAGCAAGAGACCCAATGAGAAGTATTTGAAGATAAACATGTCTATGTATATACAGACTTCAACAATGAGTATTTACCACAACGTTTAGTACATTTTAAAAGACCAAGTAATATCGTCGTCATTTGATGGTTTATCTGAGATGAGAGTAAGGGACATGGGTGGCCAAGAGGTCGGAATGAATCAACTAATGAGTCACTTATCTGTCAACAGTGTGTTTCTGAATTTCAGGCATTCCCAACCTCTCTTTCCGCACAAGCAGGTGCGTGCGACTCACTGTTTAATTTACGTTGACTGTAAGATTTCCTCTTGATGTAAATGATTCACTTCGGGCAATCTGGTTTTCTTCACAAATAAAAATGACCGAATAATGCTGACTTGGCTTTATCACCAATCAACTAATCAATAAATGAATTAATTATAAATCAATGAATCAACTAACAATGCGCTATAAACAAACTTCATAGAAAACAAGGTCCCGCTAAACTAGATATTGAACCACTTAAAAAAAGAAGATACATTTGCACCAAAAGTCAACTTATAACTTTTGGAATTTTGGATCCTCAATGCTCTTCAACTTTGTACTTGATTGGCTTTATAAATATATTGATATGAGCGTCACTGATGAGTCTTATGTAGACGAAACGCGCGTCTGGCATACTCAATTTTATAATCCTGGTACCTTTGATAACTAATTATAACACAAGTCACAAAATAAAAGGATCGAACATCATTTAAAATTTTACATGGTAAGAAGACTTTAGCTTAGATGCAAACCATAACCAACCAAAATAAATGAATGCGTATGCGACGGAAGTTAAATTTTCCAGAACGTAACCTTATCCTTCCTCTTATTACACTTGATTTCTTTTTCTAGCTACAACTTCAAAGGACTTCGATCTAACACTGATGATATGTCTGCTACGAAATCTAGGAGGTTTATCAACGCCCTCCAATGGATGGGACCAACTTCCACATCCGAATGATATATTACCAGGAGCGAACTTGGCTACACTGAAGTGGTACAGAAATCAACTGGCCCATGCGAGCGATACCTCTATGGATAATGTTGATTTTACAGACAAATTTACTCGTATTGAAAAGGTTAGTTTTAACAACAAAAGCAAATTTAGCAATCTTGTGCATGTATTTGTCTTTTAAATGTATATGTGAAAAAAATAAAACAACGATTGTTAGGATGCATGACTGGGTTTTTTTTTACATATACTCCTTACATGAAGTGGTATCATGATGTTTTGTTTGTTAAGTTATGATTGGGATAAAGTGTTATAGCTAATGCATCTTTTTAGATTTTCTTATCGTATAACATAGCAAAGGGTATGTGCTTGGTCTATCTGCTTTTTACATTAAATTATGCATTATCTGACTTATAATATATGGTCAAAAATGATTTTCTGTGACATTTTAGGAAGATTTTATGCAACTAAAGTATGATGTGTATTTTATATTGCGGGTAGATGTAACCATGACCTATTGCACAATTTACGGTTACACAATATTCAAATATCCCCTTTAATAATCATTGTCCATTTGACTTTAAAATGTTTATAAAAAAAAAACATGAAGCAAGACAAGTAAGTAATTAATCATATTAACCTTATGCAAGGACGTGCTGTGATTTGTCTTAAAGTTTCTTATTTAAGGAAATTTGTACAGAGAAAAACAAATTAAAATTTTTATAGAAATTTGTAAAACTGACTGTGCGATCCATTTGTCTGATAATACTGTTTCCTTCCCAAATTGAAAAAAAAAGTTAGATATTACCTGCCCTCCTTTTGCCATTAAGTAGCTAAACATTAACAAAATAATGCTTACTAGTATTTGATAGTTTCAAAGAAATGCACATATTATTGTAAAACAAATCACGAAAAGAAGAGCTCAACATTGCAACGTTAATGTAAGACAAAAAAAAAAAGACATAGTCATAGTAAGATTTCAAATTAATACGATGTGAATCAACATGATTAAAATTGATCATGGAAATGGAGGATATGTCAAAGAGATAACAACCCGACGTATGAGCAGACAACAGCCAAAGGTCATCAATGGATCGTCAATTCAACGAGAAAATCTCTCAGCCGGAAGCGTGTTTCATCTGGCCCCTAAACAAAAATGTGTACTTGTTCAGTGATATTGGACGAAAATACATAACTCCGAAATATCTAAAAAAAAAATCAAAAAAAAAGTCATACCAGACTTACAAAGGCCTGAGGTTCCTGGCTTTGGACAAACGCAATAAAATGGCGGAGTTGAACATGTTTTTTTTAGATAACAGCCCTCTACATATACAATGATATACCTCTAGCCAATGTAGAAAAACAAATACACACCCATACAGTTAAACTCAGTTCAAAAGAAGCCCGAATCCGATGTCAAAATAGGTAATAAAGGAAACTAAACAGAATGACCATGATACATACATTTACAAAGGACTACTATCAGGTACTGATATGCCAGCTCTAACTTCAATTAAACTGATTGAAATATTATGTATTCATAAAATAATATGAATGGCAAGCACAATCCTTCCCTTTAGTAGTTCAGTATCATATCATTATACCATATATGAGACTAACATAATCCGTATCATGCTAATAACTCGTTTTAGAATAATTGTGTTTATTTCCGATGCAAATACCCTATAAGTGAATCAATATTAAAGACAAAATATGCCATCTTTAATGATCTGACAACAGTATGGTAACTATATCCCTTTACAGTATGTTTAAAAGTTTTGTAATGCTTCTGGTATTTTGTATAGTTTTCCCATTAGAGATGTGTTATAATTGTTCTCATTTGAAAAGAGGTGATGTAATAAACAATTTATCTGATATAACATTTCCCTGTAAAAAAAAGTATCTATTACATCAGTGATACAAAAGATACAGTTAAGTCTGCTTTAGATCTTGACTCACATCTGTAAAATGACCATGACGGTCGTTTGAAGGCAAAACTTTGATTCAAACTTGCAAATTGAAAACTTTACAATTTCTTTGTTTCAAAATGTCAGGATATGGAGGATATATTTCCCAGATGATTCATTATTCAAAGGAATTCGTTGATAGAATATTACTAGTACTTAAACATTGTTAAACATTAGTAATTAAATGAACACTTTCAATCACGAATTTGTTGAAAAAATATTGTTATTTAAAAAGAAAGTTATTAAATAAAGAGTTCCAATAGGCGAAGTTTAAGTAATCCCTTTGAGTATTTTACCGACGCCATCAGGAGTTGGTTGATTGTTATGGAGCTTCTGATCATCAGGTGACAATCGATATTTCTAAATCGTCGTAACAACAATCCCATTATCTTTCTCCCCAAATGTGACCTTCTAATTTAAACTTATCCCCTGTGTTTTCATTCCGCTAGCAAGATGACGGGTGTCACGTGCGAAACTTTTAAGATCACCCCAGTTTTTATTTGATTTATTAATTTAAATGTTCGATTAAAAGTCTATTTTTATCATAGATTACCTTAGCCGTGTTTGGCACAACATTTGGGTATTTTGGATCCTCAATGATCTTCAGCTTTGTTCTTGTTTGGCTTTATAAATATTTTGATATGAGTGTCACTGATGAGACTATTTACTTACATAACTGGGTGGATGCCACTGCTGGTGGACGTTTCGTTCCCGATGGTATCAAAGGCCCAGTAGTCAATAATCGGGTGTTGACATGCATATTAATAATATCGTAATTTTTATAAATTCCCTGTTTACAAAACTTTTAATTTTTCGAAAAACTACGGACTTTCTTATACCACATACATTGTATGTACCAGGCAGATATTACCTAATCTGTATTTGGCACAACGCTTTGGAATTTTGAATACTCAGACGTTATGCACAGTGTTCGGTTCAGTAATGGTAACGTTAGTCGACGTAATTTTCATTTATTTCAACCTATTTTTGTACAAAACGTTAAAGCTTTGCACTATTTTTAATACATATATGGCTTTTTGATGTTTGACTACTTATTTAAAAAAAAATATATATAGACTGTGAACATGACTGATTATACATTTTTGATGAATAATCTTTCCATTCTCGATTTTATTTAATTCCTCATAATCTTAACTTATTGAAATAATTTTAGGGTCTTTCTATCCGTACTACCAACAGATACATTCCAAATATGAGTCTTTCGAGAAGATTATAATGAGAAATAATTCTCGTTCGGGTCAATGGCAGCAACAGCTACTTTATGTATCCTCTGTTTGCTTGATCTATAATTTCAATTTCATTCTCAGCTTTTGGAAAGAAAACGGCAGTTTGAAATTGCTCATTTTATTAAGATTAAAAAGAGATCTACAGTCCTTGAATTTGGATCAGTATTTTTCACATGCGTCAGTTTGTCGGATGCGTGGAAATAACTGTTAGTGTATGCAACAAACATTCGTACTAGTCGAAAGGTTCGGTATTATAGAAAACTTATCAATTATCAAAAACTTCGACGCCTTTAAGATCAGCACATGGTTTACAAAACTTTGATGGAAGTCAAATTTCTTGTTGATTTATACATTTTAGAATAAATATTTGAAACTCTCTCCAAACAATATATCATTCAACAGAGCGTGTCAAAAGCTTAAGACACAAAAATGCTTAACTTTTAGTCTATGGAAAATTAAATATATATACGTTACATTGACGTTCCTTGCAAAAAACGTTCAATTTGGACGAGGTAACATTTTGGGGAAACATGGACAACTTGATGGAAATTGATGAAAAAATTAGCGTTTCCTTAACGTTAAAGGCTTAAAACAATCTTTAAAATAATTGCATTTCAGTAGTAACATTTGTTTTCATAGTTCATTTGTTTGTCACAAATTTAAAATACCCTACATTAGCATGGTACTGAAAAATCTTAAACAATGGCTCTATGGTAACATTTAAGGGAGACACGGAAAAAACTTTAAAAAAAAAGAAAATTAGAGAAGCTATGTTAAGCTAAGAAATAAATATGTGTTCGTAAAATTCAATAAAATTACATTTGCGTGTAGAGGTGTCGAACCTTTTCTATGACTTATGTGAAAATATTGCAATATCGAAGTGCTTGCTTTTATTTTTGTATACTCGAATTTTCAAATCTTACAGCTGTATGGATTTTCGAAAATGGCCATAGAATGCGAACTGACATGATATTTATCGTAACCGTTTCACACCATGCATATGATCATATTATATCCCACCTGTTTGAATTTCATCGTAATCCATTCAGTAGTTTTTGATTTTTGTTTGTTTGTATTTGTATGGTAAGTTATTGTTGTTATGTCTTACACGGCAAAAATGGCATTATGATCACGGGACTTATTGCTTAGTTATGTAATAATACATAAAATTTAATATTTTGAAATTAGGTTTTATTTAATATCGATTAAACTGAAGAACCAAGACAAGTAATTATTTGATAATACGCATAATTGATTTGTTTCTGTCCTACTTATGCATCAAGAAATGGTCAAATGAAACATAGACCGAATACCGTGCGTAACGTGCTCTTCAACTTGTACTTGTTTGGCTCTATAAATATTTTGATATGAGCGTCACTGATGAGTCTAGTGTAGAGAAAATCCGCGTTAGGCGTACTAAATTACAATCCTGGTACCTTTGATAACTATTTGGTAAGAGGAAATAATTATGAAGGCTTGAATCGATATTGATTTTACCATGGGTTGGCCCTTTATTGTGATGTTTTACCGCTCGCAAAGCATGCTCGTAGTTCAATATTGAGCATCAAGGGCCAAGCTGTGGGAAAAAAACCCGACAAGTTCAAGCCCCATGAATTCTGTGTTGGATACAATAGTATATTAAAGTTATTCATTTTTAAATGCACATTGATCAAGAGATAAAAAGTAAAATCTAAAAAATAACGAACTCCGAGGAAAATAAAAAACGGAAAGTATCTAATCAAATGGCAAAATCAAGTGATAGCAGCATCAAACGAATTGACAGCAACTATCATATTCCTGACGTGGAACAGGTACTTTCAAATGGGTCAATATCTTTAATTGTTTTTACATAGGCAGTAATGATACCGTTTTTTCCTGTAGCTCAGTCCATATCGTAAACTTGGATATGTATTATAGCTCGTTTCGAAGCTGTGACATTTTCACATAAAATTATGTGGTTTAATTTTGGGTTACGAAGTGAGATTACTTTTTCCGTAAATTAGCATATCCCGAACATCCTTTCGTGATACGGCTCCTTGTGGTAAACGATCCCCTTTATAACACAATAAGTTCTTCGAATATTTAATACTTTGAACACATTTAATAGCTCCATAGTTTTTACACATTTATTCTATGTTCCTCTACTTTTCATAATCACCACAAATGGTTAGGCTCAGTCATTTGTAAAAAAATAGAAATATATTCAATATCACTACACAAATATTTTTTCTTTTACGTGACTTTGGAGTTCCTCATTTCGAAGCGCATTAGGGATGTTGTTTCATATTGAAATCCATCTATAATACTAAAATAACGAGGTCCAATGTGTCAGCCGTCATGAGGTAAAACGACAAATCAAAGAATTCTATTTTATATATAGCTTATATAAGACAATAGTGTTGATTGAAAATTACACCACTCCAGACCCTTTTGTTTTCCACATAATTAATATTACCAATGATAAATAAGTTCCGGGTCACATCCGATATCGATACCAATAGTATACTCACCGGTTACCTATTACCTTATCTGTACCTTCCGTATCTGACAGGCGCACCACCAAACGGTGTATTTCAGATTTTGCTATATCGTATATATACACGGGTCATAATCACAGGGTTGACACTAGTAGTCACACTACCAAATTCAATCATTGTCAAATTGTTCCCTATTGTAGTATTTTAATCAGTGAGACTTACCTAGATGACAATACGAATACTAAAATCATGGACTTAAAATAAGGCGTATAGGTACAGTTTTCAATTTGTTTGCGGGCATGACGTAAAACAGCGAATAGAGAATCTAACTTTATTTATAACTAATATAGGACAATGCTGTTGATTGAAAAATAATCCATTCCAGGACCTTTTGTTTTCCAAATAATTAATACCAATAATTGATAAGTTCCAGGTCGACGGGTTCAAACAGAAAGATTTTGAAAGCAGAGAAAACTTTGCGTCTTTTAATCGACATGACTTTATCAGATGACAATCCCAATACTAAAACAAGGCTTACGCATAGTTATATACTTTATTTCAGTCACGGACCCGCGATATCACGGATGTCTCACATTGTTTCCTTCCGAAGCACATCAGATCACCCCTAGTTTTTGGTGGGGTTCGTGTTGTTTATTTTTTTAGTTTTCTATGTCGTGTCTTGTGTACTATTGTTTGTCTGTTTGTCTTTTTCATTTTAGCCATGGCGTTGTCAGTTTATTTTAGATTTATGAGTTTGACTGTCCCTTTGGTATCTTTCGTCCCTCTTTTAAACGTTTCAAATTTATGAATTGATAGTCGTACATCAATGTTTTGATACACCAATAACAAAAACTGAAATATATTAAATTGATACATTTTGTAATTATTCAAAATTATATCAGAAACCTATACTTAATTATAAAATACTGAACCTGTTAAAGGGAGACAATAATCGCATAACTTTTTTTTTCGAATCGGCACATAATACACAGGGAATGTCACTCTTGCATACAAATGGCACATCAATATAAATAATTAACTGTGCATTCGTTCTCCACCTTCACTGAAGATTCTAATTGATAAATATAACCAGAAGTTGTTAATCTATAGGATAGTGAAGACTAACCCACTGTCAAAAATATTTCTTTGACATTTTTTAAAACTTCCTCAGAAAAAAGCTCGAGCCACTTGACTTTCATAGCTCATAATTAACGTTTTTACACAATATTTAATTAAGTTGTAAAAGATTATTTGCTTCTCAAAGTGTAAGATGAAATAAAATTCGCATGCATGCATCATCTTACCCAAATACAGATGTAATTAAGTCCTGAACATTTCAACATTTTTCAATTTTTTTTTTAAATACCATCACAAGTGCATGTTAAGATCCGAATAAATACCGATATCCCGATATCGTCAGGTAAATATGTTAATTAAAATTATTGTATTTTGCTTTCATGTTAACACGGTGCTATCTCCGAAGTCACTATTTGTTGCTACATCTTGAAAATGAGGACCCAAGTCAAATGACAGCTTAATTCAAATTTACTGAATTCATATATTAGTCTCCAACAAAAAATAACCTATTTAAAACTTGTATTTGATATAATATATGCTTAGTGCCATTTTACTTGCGGGAATGAATAAGTATCCTGCAGAGTCAACTCTGTGGTTGTGCTAGATGTATTATCTGCTTTGTATTGATCTGATGAGTGAAGTGTTTTTCATATAATTTTTATAGTTTGTTCTTACGTTGTACTGTTACACTAGTTTGTGCCCCAGGCTTGTGGAAAAACTTCGAACTAGGTAAAGCCCGTCACATCATGTATTTGCATGTTCCTTGTCAGGATCCTGTAAGTCAGTGGTTGTTGATTGTTGCTGTATAACATATTCATTTCCCGATCTTTTGTACATTAAGCAGGCCGTTCGTTTTCAAGTTTGTCATTATGAGGTCCTTTATAGCTGACTATGCGGTATGGGTTTTGCCTATTGTTGAAGGTTGCAGAGGGGCATATAGTTGTTTATTTCTTTGTTATTTTGTCTCTTGTTAAGATTTGTCTCATTGGTAATCAAACCACATTTGTTTTTCATATAACACATACTACATTAACACAACAAATGAAAGCTTGACATTTTGACATAACAATAATCGAAGTAAGTGTAAGTAATTGAAAAATGTACCTGTTTAGCAATTCAGATAATATCAACTAATCCCAAGGAAAATATTAAAAAAAAATGTAATAGTAACATCAACAGAAACTTACTAGTTATCTAAAGAGTGTGATATTCCCTGACAACAACATGTAAATAAGACAGGAAGCCGTTGTATATTTCAGCTACTTATTTTTTTTTTATTTCGGGGTAAAGATTGATTTTCAATATATTACATTGCAATCTGTTAAAGGGGCACTAGCTGTCAAATTCGTGGTCACCGATTTGAATCAATCCTCATATTTGATTTATAATAATGAAAAATATTTATCCAAACTACCAAAAGTCTATAATAAACAGTTTACAGAGCATGGGGTAGATAACGTGTAGGTTCGTTTCGTGTGTATTTTAGTCCAGACGTCATCTAATTAACTATCAATTTGACATCAGAAGACCATATAAGCGATGTAAACATGAATAAAGATATGAATAGATTAAACCAACACGTGCAATTGGATTTTTTTTAGGTCTGCTTGAGTTTATGTTATAGATTAAAAATAGATTTTTCTCATTGTTTTTAACCGTATAAGAATGATTTAATATGAATCGAATCAGTAATCAAATGATTTACCGTAGTTTCACTTTCATTGTTGACATTCTTTTTCTTTAAATAAGCAGTACACGTGAATACGGATTTAATGAGGTCGACTAATTCACGCAAGTGAATGAGTAATTATCAATGTTTTATCGCTTAATTTGACAAAATTGAACCATTTTGGCTGCTAAAAGCGAATTATTATTTCACTATTTCACTTTCATTATTGATTGATCAAAAAAAATCTTACTTTAGTTTTTTATATATCTCGTAGGTAGTGCCCCTTTAAATCAAAGATCACTAGCTTTGAAAAAAAAGATGTGTACGAAAATGTATGTATGCATAATAGGTTTTTTATTATTAAAACGAGTGCATACGTTCGATAAATTGTTGAAAAAAAATAAAACAAGTTATAGAATGTTATTCATCAGTTTCTTGTATAATCTATTTAGGCATTGACGTCTTTAAATAAAGGTCAAAGACCATCTGAGGTCACTGAAATCTTGAATTACGATCTTGATGGAGAACAAGAAAACACATTAGAAGAACTGAAGCAACTGAAAAAAGAATACGTGGATTGTGACAAGGAAAAAGAAGAGATAAAAAGTGAACTCTCCTATTACAAGGAAGGATATCTCCCGAAAACAATTGCAGGTTTGTTTGTAATATATAATCACACAAGCCATCTAAAGAAGACAAAACACAAGACAAGTTCGGATTGTGTCTAGTTGTCGTCTAGTGTTTTCTCTGTTAATATTTGGAAACAACCAAGATCGGGGTTTCAATTTATTACTACATAGTGCTTTTATGTGGAACAATTTAATATTTAACCCCAGCAGGATAATATGATCTGTTGAACATATTAATTTGCAGATTTTGTTTTTCTTGTGTCGTATTTTTTATAACGATCATAATGCTAAAGAAAAGAAGCAAAAGAACATTTATTCTCATATGTAGAAAACAATCTAACAAATTCATGGAAAACAACCAACAAACGAACAAAAGACAAACAAAAACGACTAAAAGACAATCTATAGAAAACTGAAGACTGAGAAACACGAACTCAACCAAAATATCGATTGGGATCTCAGGTGCTTTAGAATTTGAGACACAACATTCTCCACAAGTTAAATCCGTAGTAAACATACCTTGAAATGCAGTATCTTTTCAATGTTCAATATTATGTTATAATGATACTGGCTATAAATATAATCTTCATAGATACCAGGATAGAATTGTTTGTTGACGTCAGACGCTCGTTTCGTCTACAAAAGACTCAGCAGTGACGCTCGAATAAAAAAATGTTGAAAAAAACAAATAAAGTAAGAAGTTGAAAAGAATTGCGGACCAAAGTTTCATCAGCAGTGAAATATATATGAAGAGTTTTTGATTGTTTTATAATTAAACTATAACATGTATATCGCAAATTTCCATTTGTTTCAACCATTAAGGCCTTCTTCGTTGAAGTGAATTATAACAGTGAAACAACAATTACATTGCTTTGATACATTTTGTTACAATTACTTGTATGACGATCTTTTACCACGATTTATTTTCTCTGCGTATATTTTTGTTTATATTAAGAATTGAATGCTTCTTTTTGTAACTTCATTGGGGTGTAAAAGCGTTGACCGAAATACATTTTATAATTATTTCATTTAATTCACCTGTACACTTTATTGTGGGACCACGTGTTATCATGAATGAAAAGCTTTATTGAGTGATGCAATTGCTTTAGGAATAACACGTGATGTGTAGTTAGCCAATCAGAATAAAGTATTATGATGAAACTTACATCTAATGTAATTATTCGTTCGTATACGGTATTAGTGTTGAGTCCATTTGACTTTTTAGTTGTTGTTTCTTTATCTAAGAAAAAACTTCTGAATAGTTTTTTTCGGGACATTTCGGTGTTATTACTAAATACTTCGGTTTCCTTAATGTGTGAAAAGTATCGGATTTTGTTTTTGTGAACAGAGTAATGGCTGTGATACATGCGGCACAAATTACGCACTGTGTTCACACACTGTTTAAACATACGTCTTCTGTGCTAACATCGGAAAAAAAATTAGAACCTAATTGGCTGTAATAACATTAACGGTACCAATTTTCCTGCACCAGATGCGCATTTCGACAATACATGTCTCTCTTCGATATGGTGCCCAACATGATCTATTTACTGTACAGAATGCGAAAAAAAAGGACAAACACTGTATCAAAGGATTTTGTTGAACTTTTCAAAATTAATACAAACAAAACAGACAATCCAGTAGCACATCACCTCATAGAACATAGCCTTTTCGATAAAAAAAAACCTTACTCCATAGAAAAAGTTATTGCAATTTAGAAAACGTATTATGCACAAAAAGTTACCAAATAAGTAAAGAAGCCTTTTTGATTAAGAAAAAATAACGACCTTAAAGCCTGCTAGACTCAATACTGTGAACGAACGATAGGAAAACATTTATTTTCTATGTTGTGATGTTATGATATTGTTTCAGAAAGAGGGAGAAGGTTTGGATCCATTAAAACGTTTAATTCCGCTGCAAATGTTTGCACCTGTCCTATTTATTAAGTCAGGAATCTGGTGTACAGTAGTTGTCGTTTGTTTATGTAAATTATACGTGTTTCTCGTTTCTCGTTTATTTATTTTATATAGATTAGACCGTTGGTTTTCCCGTTTGAATGGTTTTACACTAGTAATTTTGGGCCCTTTATAGCTTGTTGTTCGGTGTGAGCCAGGGCTCCGTGTTGAAGGCCGGACATTTACCTATAATGGTTTACTTTTTATACGACCGCAAAAATAGAAAATTTTTTGGTCGTATATTGGTATCACGTTGGCGTCGTCGTCGTCCGAATACTTTTAGTTTTCGCACTCTAACTTTAGTAAAAGTGAAGCATACCTTTTAGTTTTCGCACTCCAACTTTAGTAAAAGTGAAGAATACTTTTAGTTTTCGCACTCTAACTTTAGTAAAAGTGAATAGAAATCTATGAAATTTTAACACAAGGTTCATGACCACAAAAGAAAGGTTGGGATTGATTTTGGGAGTTTTGGTCCCAACAGTTGAGGAATAAGGGGCTCAAAGGGTCCAAAATTGAACTTTGTTTGATTTCATCAAAAATTGAATAATTGGGGTTCTTTGATATGCCGAATCTAACTGTGTATGTAGATTCTTAATTTTTGTTCCCGTTTTCAAATTGGTCTACATTAAGGTCCAAAGGGTCCAAAATTAAACTTAGTTTGATTTTAACAAAAATTGAATGCTTCGGGTTCTTTGATATGCTGAATCTAAAAATGTACTTAGGTTTTTGATTATTGGCCTAGTTTTCAAGTTGGTCCAAATCGGGGTCCAAAATTAAACTTTGTTTGATTTCATAAAAAATTGAATAATTGGGGTTCTTTGATATGCCAAATCTTACTGTGTATGTAGATTCTTAATTTAAAGCCCCGTTTTCAAATTGGTCTACATTAAAGTCCAAAGGGTCCAAAATTAAACTAAGTTTGATTTTAACAAAAAATGAATTCTTGGGCTTTTTTGATATGCTGAATCTAAACATGTACTTAGATTTTTGATTATGGGCCCAGTTTTCAAGTTGGTTCAAATCAGATTCCAAAATTATTATATTAAGTATTGTGCAATAGCAAGAAATTTTCAATTGCACAGTATTGCGCAATAGCAAGAAATCTTCAATTGTACAGTATTGTGCAATAGCAAATATTTTCAATTGCACAGTATTGCGCAATAGCAAGAAATATCTAATTGCACAATATTGTGCAATAGCAAGAAATTTTCAATTGACTGGAGTTATCTTTCTTTGTCCAGAATAGTAGTTGAATCAACTTAAATCATTGTTTTATACAATATACAATGTATATTCACTTTTACTACCAACTGATAAATTAAAACAATCTTTACCATTCAGTGATAACAAGCAGCTTTTGTTACATTTTAATCTTTTATGATGTATTTAAACGAGAAGTTATTGTTGCAAACTCCATTAGAAATTTGAATTGAGATCAGTTTTGGAAAAAGGGAAAGGGGGATGTGAAAAAAAATGGGAGGGGGGGAGTTAAATTTTTCTCATTTCAGATTTTATAAATAAAAAGAAAATTTCTTCAAACATTTTTTTGAGAGGATTAATATTCAACAGCATAGTGAACTGCTCAAAGGCAAAAAAAATATTTTAAGTTCATTAGACCACATTCATTTTGTGTCCGAAACCTATGCTGTGTCAGCTATTTAATCACAATCCAAATTTAGAGCTGAATCCAGCTTGAATGTTGTGTCCATACTTGACCCAACCGTTCAGGGTTCAACCTCTGCGGTCGTTTAAACCTGCGCCCTGCGGAGCATCTGGTTTTAAATTGTTATTTGGATGGAGAGTTGTCTCATTGGCACTCACACCACATCTTCCTATATCTTTAAACAAATAGAAAAAAATCCGCGGCAAATGAACACAATATAATTATATTATAGAAGCGTAATGTATCCAGGCGATGTAATTCTTGTTTCAATGTTGTTTTGATTACAATGAAGAAGACCGTAACGACTGTAACGTATGGTAATTTCTGTTCTAGTTATTATTGTATACATTTTACATACAATTTTCACAGAAACAAATGCAGTGTTGGTTGAAACTTGGCAACAAGATGATGAAAGTTTTGATGAGACAAAGGGATCAGCACTTGTTTATAATAAAGTCAAAAATTGTACTTGTATTTTGGTCACATCAAATTCCGGATTAGGAAAGACAGCTACCATCCGACATATAGCATTCAAATTAAGAGACGAAGGATTTGAAATTGTTCCCATTGAGACGCCAGAGGATATAATCAAATACAAAACAAATAAAAAACAAGTATTTCTTATTGATGACGTCCTTGGTAAGTACGACTTAAGTCCAACCTTGTTAGAGAGATGGGAAAGATTGAACGAAAAGCTTATAAGCTGCTTGAACACAGTATCAGGGGCAAACAAACTGTTGTGTACACTACGATTACACATATCACTCGTCAAAAGATTCAAAAATGCCTCCACAATTTTAAACAAAGAAGTCATTAATTTAGAGCACGAGTCAATTGCTCTTTCACAAAAAGAAAAGCAGAAAATATTAATGAAACACCTAAGTAGAAGCAACCTAGAAAACGAAATTACAACAGAGGAAGTTGAAATAATATGTAAAACGAATTATGCATTCCCTCTCCTTTGCAAATTAGTTGCAAATGATAACAGAAGATTCCAAAACAGGATCGCGTTATTTAGGCAACCTTTATCCCTGTTCAAAGAAGAACTTGATAAAATATGTAATGAAAACAAGAAGCTTTATTGCGTTTTGGTGCTTTGTATGTTGTTCAATAGAAACTTTAGTAGAAGTATATTTGACATTGACTCAAAGGAATATGATGAGAAAATATATAAAATAGTGCAAACTTGCAGACTTCAAAGAAACATTTCTAAGAAAGAACTTGAGGATTGTGCTCTTTCCGCTATAGGATCATATTTTACTAAGGTCAGTAACAAGTTTTGGTTTATTCACGATGTTTTTGAAGAGACAATCAGTTATCATTTTTATATGTTTGATCCCAAAGAAATGTTTTCAGAGTGTGATATCGTGTTTATTAGGGATCGAGTCAGAGTTCGTTCAATTGAAAACACGAATGAAAATGTTAATGAAAATATTGTTAATATTCTGGAAGATGAGTTGAATGAGGATCGTTTCAGACCATTATATAATAGATTTAAGGTTGAATTACAAAACGGGAGATTTTCCAATGTGTTGATGAGTCCTCTTTTTATGAATAGAAAATTCGTCCATTTATTTGCAATCACTTTTGATGAGAGCATACAGACTTTAATGAAACAGTGCAGCTCCGAGAAAATATCAAGCATGGATCAGTCAGTGGTGCAACAGGCTTTAAAGATGTTATCCTATTATCTATTTGATGAACGCAATGACACAATCAGACAAGTTATGAAGGGTCAACTAACACTTATGGACTGGATTGTGGCATTTGGTTGCTATGAATTATTTCGATATGCATGGGACAAAATGACAATTTGTGAGCGTAAAATGACTGTAGGTAGATATTCCTTAAAACAAATAATTGGATTGGAGTCCTTATTTCATCTAGCTGTATTGGGTGATAGCTTACGTATTGTCAAAGAATTAATTTGTCAGGGTGCAGACGTTAATTTCTCGTCCTTGTTTTGGGAAGCGCCTTTGCACATGGCACTTAAGACAGGTCGTCATGATATGGTACGTTTACTCTTGCAAAATGGAGCACAAGTAAGTCTACGAGAATTTTTTGGCCATGGTGAAGAAGAAATCCCTATTGCTGTTACTCCAAACAGTCAACAAATTGCTAGTTTTATTAGTGCATGTATTGAAAACGATTCAGCCCAGACCGTGATTCATAAGGCAGTCCGCCTTAACGATTTAGAAAATTTGAGATCAAACATTAAACCAGAGAATATTGATTCTAAAACGATAAGGGGATTGACTGTCCTACATTACGCTGTATTATTAGATAATTTAGATGCAATGAATGTTTTATTTCGGAAAGAATTGCCTGAAAATGATGATTTCCATTTTGAGTTCACACAAGATATTCAACGAGAATATGTATGCAAACAGTCGATACCGAATGTAAACATAGGTGACAATAGTGGACTTACTGCTGTCCATCTAGCAGTTATAAAAGATAATATCGAAATGTTATCTCTTCTGTTGCGTAACAAAGCTGACGTTAATGTTCGTGATAATTTCTATAGAACCCCTTTACATTACACAAAAAGTGCAAGTGCAACAGAATTATTACTCACTCATAGCTCTCAGAGACAGTGTTTTGAGTCAATTCGAAATACATATGACAACAGAGAGTATGGAAAAACACCTATATCAGCTTTTAGGACCACGTGTTTTAATATAACTGGACAAACTGCGTTAAGATTTTATTTACATGACTTCGTTAACGTGCAAGACAAGGATGGTAATACACCCTTACATTCTATTATAAAAAGGCGTCTTTCAATACAGGACAGCAGTGATTGTATGGGAACATTGATAAAGAATGGAGCAAATCCTTATTTATTTAATAACTCGTGCATGTCGGCATTAGAGTTAATTGATTGTGCTGATACAAACACACACATACTTAGTAGTACAAAACATAGACAACTAATTCAGAACCTTCATAAATTATTTGCTTTAGTAACGTTGTTAATTACAATCATTTTAATAGTATTCGATAACTGGATGATGAGTGAGGGAAGTGAACACGAATTGCATTGCGTTGGAGAAAGTACAGAATCTACTAATATTACTTTGGTACAAGTAACAAGATCCATGTACGTGTTACTGACTATTGTTTTGTATTGGTCATTATCATTGATAACGTTTGACATGAGGTACTTAGTTGAACAATGGCTACCAATTTTATTTTTGATATCTTATGGAAGTGGTTTTTTTATATTGTATGGAAAATTTTTATACATTCAAGTCATAAAAAAGTTTGAGTTTATGTTTAAGATGCTTTTGATGACTTTTGGATTTAGATTGAGTATAGGTACCGTACAGTATTGTAAATCTTTTTTTATGAAAAAACACAGTTTAAGATTAGACATATTCATAGTTTGTGTTCTAACAATTGGTTTAATTGGCGGAGCTTTTAATAAAGACCATCAATATTTTTACGATATTTCTACTAATCGGGTTATATATACGCTCAACATAACATCTTACAATTGTACCGAATTAAGTTCTGTTAATATCTCATGTACAAGTTTAGATTATAACATTACTTATAGGAGTGGTGTAGATTTCTCTGTACAATGTCTTACTGACCCAAATACAACAAGTTCAAGTTATAATGGTACACTTATAGTGGAATCCGAATTTATTAACTGGTTGGAAATAGGCATACTATCTATATTTTGGTCACATACAATATGTGCCTATTGTTTTCTTCACTGCATATCAATAATTATTAAGATAACACTACACATGAAATTGCGAGGAACATTTTTTGATGATACACTACAAATGATATTGTTGTTTTATTTATTGTCATATTCATTTTTTCAATAAAAGTGTGAATTTTAGACCTAAAAAAATGGAAAATCAACTTTTTTTATTTCAAGAGTTATTTTGAATACCTCTATTATAGACCTGTTTGTAAAAAAAAAGTGCAATCTTAAATACTCTTTAAAATGATATAATTTTCATTTATGTACTGTTTCATAAGTGACATTTGTCCCCTACGAAACTGCTACTAAACGCACATCTTATTACAATTTAATGTCTTCTATAGCCATTCCAGATTGTTTTACTTCATATACTAGAACGATCTCATATGTTCTAAATTCGAGAACCATTTTTTATCGGTAAAGATTAGACAGTTCTTTACATATGAAGGTACAACTCATGTAGTGGACATTTTGATGAGTTTTGTAGTTGACAAAACCGTTTCATAGCGGACATCAATCCTATTCTATGTTGATAAAAACACAATGCAAATTACATGAACATAATCCTTGTTATTTGTTTTGCACGAATATAATTTAATAAAAGTGTAAAAAAACGACTGCATGGTAGTCATGGTAGTGGTAGTGTCTATTACGAAACGTTTTTCTCCCATACTTGTTTCGTATCTGACCGTTTCAATCGTAGTAGACATATTCACATGTTTTATTTGTTTTCCCACAATCCCTATATTGCAATAGTTACAATAATTATTCTAATTCATAAAAATACGTACTTAGCTGTACACTGATTTTTTTTCATAATTTTAAAACCAGATACTGAAGGAGATTTGACCTGTTTTGTAGTGGACATTAACAAAAATACGGTATCACTCTGGTCCATTTGATGTGCTCAATTTTTTTTTTGCCAACATTTGAACTGCCGTATTAAAAGCATTACTTCTTTTGTAAGACCCTAATGTTGATATCTCTTGGAAACATTGATTTTATAAAGCAAAATTGAATGACTTCGTTTCGTAGTGGACATTTTGTCAGGAATGTCAGGGACACACCTTCTTAAATTTAAAATCCTTTGTCAAAAGCTGTTTATTAAAATATGTTGGCTAAAAACATATTTTTGAATAATTAAACATGTTAAAGAACTTATATTAGTAAAAATAACATTTATTTTTAACTTTTTTATAATATTTTAGAGTTAGAATGTTGAACAGCAGGACTAGGGACATGCCATTTTGGTTATTTTGAACAATTCAGGAATCAATATCTTATTAATCCCTCTCAAAATAGTATTTTTCTTTGCTTTAAAATGATAAATCTAATTCAGTGTACTGACTGCACAAACAAATACTTAAACTTTTATGTTTTCGAAAGTGGCTGGGACAAGAAATCAAAGAGTAAAACAAGCTAGCAAAAGGGATAAACTTTTTTATTCATTTTGATGATGTTGATTTATATTCTTGCAGATGACCAAAATGCTATTGTAATTGTTTTCCAACCATCCGCAGTACAAGTATATAAACATTGAACATAACACCTTCAAATTGTACATGTAGTTTCGTAATTATCTCATTTACAAGTTATTATAATCCTGGTAACTTTGAAAACTATTTACACCACTGGGTCGGTACCACTGCTGGTGGACGTTTCGACCCCGAAAGTATCATCATCCCAGTAGGCAGCACTCCAGTGTTGACATGAATATCAATTCTATGGTCATTTCTATAAATTTACTGTTAGCAAAAGTATGACTTATTCAAAATACTAAGAATTTTCTTATCACAGGCACAGATTACTTTAGCCATATTTGGAATTTTGGGTCCTCAATGCTCATAAACTTTACACTTGTTTGGTTTTTTAACTATTTTGATCTTAGCGTCACTGATGAGTCTTATGTAGACGAAACGCGCGTCTGACTTATTAGATTATAAGCCTGGTAATTTTAATAGCTATTTAAGCCTATACCATTACTAAATGGTGTCGATTTCTTCGTAGAATTTGGTAACCCCAACATTTTACTGTAATATTACTTTTTATTGAAATTTTATAAGCCAAACACGCGTTGTATCTACACAAGACTCATCAGTAACACTCATTAAAATGCAAAATAAAGTACAAAGTTGAAGAGCATAAATGACATAAAATTTCAAAAAGTTTTGTCAAATATGACTACGGTAATCCATCTCTAGGCAAGACAAGTATTACAAAATCCCTCGATTAAATGTATGCTTCAAAATATATAGGATACGTCTTTGGGTACATAAAAAAACTAAACAAACCACTTATAAATATTTATTAATGTTTGCTGTTCATCACATTTTCTCATTGGAATATTCAAAGAATGCGTAGTAGAGACTTGTTTTAAGTGAATCAGAAATATCATCATACTATATGAACTCATTGAGTAAATTTATAGTCTATACATTAGTGATAATGTCAAAGTCGGTCAATCTGAAATAAAAAATTGAATTTCGCAAACCTCGCTGGAAACTATATTACTATTAAATTCTTGGAAATAATTTCTGAAACAATTAATGTAAATCACTATTTTGTATGGACTCTATAAAATGTATGTATTTCAAACAGTTTTGTCAGACAGAATAAAAAGAACATTTTGTATAAGTTGATATTTTTTCCATATTAAATCTTCCAAAGTCTCTCTTTGCCCTATGTTTGTTTGCTTGCATGAAACTTGTTTGTTTCAATAATTGTAGTTAATTTTAGGAGAATAAAACAGTAATATTCAGTAAGAAACGATTGATTGATCAACATAGCAACATAGAAATATGTAACATTGGTTCCTACTTCCTAGAATATTTGCGTTCATATTTGAGAAGGAAAAACAAAAATTCCTAATTGATTGGATAAAACTTGCACAACTTTCTTAGATGCTGTGTGTTTATGCTTCATCATTCTCCTTGACATATGTAAATAATATGAATGCTTGTTCACTGTTGCAACCACTGTTTTTTTTTCAATTGAAAAATGACATAAAATACATTTGTAAGAAACATCCACCGTACCTCGAGTTTAACCCATTAAAAGAGCGGGAAAAGTTCTTTTTTTTTATTTAAAGCAAAGAAAAAAGTTAAATTGTATATATTGTAGAATTAATGTGATGATTTGCGTTTATTGTATATGAATCCTAACTTTAAATATGTTCGTGTACTACGTTTTATAAATGTGACAGATTTTTTTGTAGAAAATGGTTGATCAGTATGTATTCAAAGGTCTAGGGTTTTGTTTTTATTCTCTCCTTAACATTCTAAAAAGGATTTGATCGTCTGACCCCACAGATATTTCTATCAATTAATTTGGTTCCTGTTTTTGCTTTTGTACTTGTTTAATGTGGTACCTAACACTACAGACGCTTCTCTCGGAACACCCTCTTTCGATTTGATATTGTCTGCCTAAAGAAATAGCGATGTCTTTGTGTGACATCCCTTGCATAACCATTTTTTGAACCTCAGTAACGTATGTTTCTAATGCCGTCATTTTTTCGTCCTCGTTAAATTTCGCACCAGTTGTATTGTCAACAACTAACAATAATAAAAAGAAAGTGCTTTATGCATACTTAAAACGAACTGTGTTCACCCTTTTTGATTTCGATAGTAAAATATGTAACAAAAATCGACAACATTGTTTTAATTTTATCTCTGATGAACCTTTAAATGAATGACAAATAACAACATTGTCATTGTTTGAATGACATATAAACAGTGTGGGAAAGATAAATTAAATACACTTCCGTTTTTCGTTTTTTGTTTTTGTGAAATCAAAAATGAAAAATGAAAATACTTTTGTTTTTCGTTTTTTGTTTTGTGAAATCAAAAACGAAAATCGAAAACTATTTTGTTTTTCATTTTGGTTTTTCAGAAATCTAAAACGAAAAATGAAAACACTTTCGTTTTTTGTTTTGGTTTTTAAGAAAACAAAAACGAAAAATGAAAACACTTTCGTTTTTCGTTTTGGTTTTTAAGAAATCAAAAACGAAAAATGAAAACACTTTCGTTTTTCATTTTGGTTTTAAGAAATCAAAAACGAAAAATGAAATCACTTTCGTTTTTTGTTTTTTGTTTTTGATATTTCAAAACGAAAAACGAATGGACGCAGATATACACGGACCGAGATAACTCTGTAAATTCAGTTAAACGTTTTAATGACGATGTATTGGTAAAGAATTATTAAGCTTCTCAATTATGAAAACTAGTGTTTGTCAAACTGCTATATGTCCAAGGAATTTTTTCCGAGAAAGTGTGTTGTTCAAGATTTTTGAAATTTTTATATTTTTGTCAAATGGTCAAAGTAAACATTTTGTCCATTTTTTTTTATTAAGATTAAACAGGGCAAAATTTTAGTCAAGGTGCTTGGCACCACCTTAATTGTTAAATGTAATCATGTAATGTTTCACTTGTGTATGAATTTTGAATAAAATGCAATATAGTCTGTAGTGACTTCCAAGTATATATTTATTTATAGCAGGTTTTGAATATCTTTTATTTAATAAAACAGTGTGTTTTCACATATAAATTTGTGGTTTAAATAGATTTTTAAGATCACATGTGTATGCAAGGAGAAAGTATGATCAGATTTTAATGCAATTGAAAAAAATAGAAACTAATAAGCATAAAAATGGTGGACAGACGTCATGTGACCAAACAAATCAATGACATGCAATACAAAAGTTATACATTTTTTTTGTGTAGTCCAAAAGGTCCTTACTGACCAATATGAACCGTTATACTCAGCAGTTTATATTGTTTATAGTTTTGAAATATTTATCAAAATGGAACAATAAACAGAGGAGACAATTGCCGATTTATAACACAGAGAAAGTTTCTTTGTACCATATATATATTTTTTGTTTGTTTTAAAGCAATAAAGATTATAACACAATGTTGACTTCTATAACGCCACGTGATCATTTCTCATCACTTGGTGTCCGTCGTCCGTCGTCGTCTGTTAACTTTTACAAAAATCCTCTCCTCTGAAACTAGTGGGCCAAATTTGACCAAACTTGCCACAATCGTCATTTGTGTATCTAATTTGAAAAAAAATATGTCCGATAACCCGGCCCGCCAAACAAGATGGCTGCCATGGATCTAAATAGAACATAGGGGTAAAATGCAGATTTTGGCTTTTATCTCTGAAACTAAAGCATTTAGAGCAAATCTGACTGTTGTAGAAATATTCGTCAGGTTAAGATCTTTCTGCCCTGAAATTTTCAGATATATCAGAGAATCTGTTGTTGGGTTGCTGACCCTGAATTAGTAATTTTAAGGATATTTCGTAGTTTTCGGTTTTAATCTTGAATATAATTATAGATACAGATAAACTGTAAACAACAATGATGTTCAACAACGTAAGATCTACAAATAAGTCCGCAGAACCAACATTGTCAATTGACCCCTTAATGAGTTATTGCCCTTTAAAGTAAATTTTTAACAATTTTTCATAAATGTTTGTAAATCTTCTCGGGATACTCTGAAACTGTTATGACATTTTAACCTCACTTGGCCACAAACACCATTAGGATATTTATTTAAAAAAAACGTGTCCGATGACCCTCACGGCCAAACAACCTGACCGACATTGTAAAAAATAGAACATAGGGGTAAAACGCAGTTTGCAAAAAAATATCAGGTGAGCGACACAGGCTCCTTGGGGCCTCTAGTTGCCTATTGTGTCTGTTTGTTTTGTTCAAATAAACTCATCATAGATAAGTATCGTTTGACTGTCCCTTTGGTATCTTTCGTCCCTCTTTCAATGTAATGGAATTTTATGCGAGTGTCATACCTGTGAGAGGTTGAGCTAGCTATAAATTAATGTTTAATCCACCATTTTCTGCAACAGATATTGCCTGTGCCAAGTCAGAAATATATTCATTTGTTTGATATGCTTGAGATTTTAATATTGCCATTTGATTAGGGACTTTTCGTTTTCACTTTTCCACGGAGTTCGGTATGTTTGTGAATTCAACCAAACATTTTATGAATATTCCTTCTGAAGTGCTGACCAAGAGTTGTTACTGTGTAGCTGATCCATCAGCCAAGTTGGTCGCCAGCACGGAACTTCGTTCAAAATAGGACCTTCTGAACAATACATTTAAATGTCTTCTTTTAGAGATAAACTCATAATAAATACCATATAAAAATGAAGATGTGGTCACCATATGGCCTTCAACAATAAGCAAAGCCCATACCGCATAGTCAACTATAAAAGGTCCCGACATGATTGTTTTTTTTTTTTTTTTGTATTTGCGCCAGACGCACGTTTCGTCAACAAAAGACTCATCAGTGACGCTCGAATCTAAAAAAAGACCACTGGGGCGACTGAAATCAAACAGCATGAATGTTCCATATGAGGTATATTGATTATTGATATTTTGTACAAGTTCAGGCAAGTGATAGTTTATATCAGAGACAAGAGCAGCTAGAACATTCATGAATGAAATAATATAATATTTCCAAGTCCTCTACGCATGAAAGAAATTTGGGGTTGACTGCAAACTGGTTGTAGGCTGTCCTATTACATTGAAGAATATATGTACATGTTAGGAGTCGAAGCTTGAATGGGAGACGCTGGTATTATTTTATCAAAAGATTTTGTATAAAGAATAAGTTATTTATACAAAAACAAACTGTAAGACTCAATTAAGAAATAATTGATGCAAGCTATATACTTTATTGTAGTTTTGATATGGGTAGGCATTATATTCGTGATCATTTGTGCCACCGCGATATTGAGGGCTATATAACACGAATAAATAATGCCTACCCTTGTTAAAACTACAATAACGTATAGCTTGCATCAATTATTTCGATTAGGATAATTAAGGTAATTTCTATGTCCGATGTATATAAGAGTAGAGTTTTGTGTAGGCTCTTCAATGAATCTTCCTTTTTGTTTGTAAACAAGCAAACAACTGGCAATGTGATTTTTTAGAAGGGTCGTATGTGTTTATATTTTGCAGCCGAAATAATTATAGCTGTAAGGTATATGTTATATTCAGTGGCTTTGTACCAGACCACCGAAGTAATGGTACTTGTGGGTAGCGGCGTACTGGATGATGCACGCTGATTAACAACACACGCAGAGGAATCCCCGTCTCTGCATGACGGGTTCTATCGAACAAAACAGGAGCATTTCTATAGGGATATAACATGATAAAAGGGTCAAGTCCAATACTAAATTATAATCGGATACGTTGACATAAATGATTGAAATATTATTATTCAGGTAAACACGGGTTAACTACTGTAACATGTCACCTTGGAAACCTTTTTGTCGTCACGGCGACCTTTTCTCTTCCTGCAACAGCTTTCTTTTTTCTCAGTAAATATCTTTCACCACCGATGCTTTGAATGGTTATAGTAAAACATGCTTCCTACCTACCAAGCCTTGGGTCAGTCCTTTCGTGACACCCTTGTTGACAGTCTTGAATCTGCATCCTTAAAGGGGTTTAAATCAAGGCAAAATTTATCATAACGCGAGATGTTATATGTTTGTATTCACTAACCATAATGAACTTTCTTAGTTAAAAGTTTTTAAACTGCTTTTCTTTTATATTATATTTAACGCCACAAACATTGCACAGATAGGAAGATAGAAAAAATTGTAAACTGTATTTGATTTAAAATATTCCCGTGTCACAAGCGAACAACGTTTGTTCTTTCATATATTCAAATATGAAGACTCTCTATTTCCAGGAATACGCTATTTAAAATATGGAAACAGAAAGACAAACACAATTTTACAATTTAGGCGTATTTCGTACGTCAAAATATACGATTTTATGTCTAATTTACAAGTTTAATGGCCAAAGGGTGATAACAATAAGCAATTATTTGAAATATTAATATAGTAAGCTTCTTATATCTATTAAGGTAAGATACGTCAAAAACCCAGAAATATCTTAAAACTATTTCATGTAAATGCTCCCGTGCTTAACATAAATCATTCGCATCAAATGAGTTCAACCTTTTCCAACTGATTTTGAGTTTGTTCTTATGTTGTACTGTTACATCCCTGTCCTAAGTTAGGGGAGGTTTTGTCGCTTACAAACATGTTTAAAGGATCTACAATCTGTCGACTCCTGTATCTTGGCATTGCACAAGGATATTTTCTCTCTGACAGTTTATGACGTCTTTACACTAAATACATTGGATGTTGGATGTTCTAAGATGCATGATTTTTTAAATTCTCCATCTCATGAGTTAAGCCTTTTTCAACTGATTTTTATAGTTCGTTCTTATCAAGCTTATGTTGTACTGTAACACCACTGTCTCAGGTTAGGGGAGGGTTGTGATTCCGCTAACATGTTTAACCCCTCACATTCTGTATGTATTTGCCTGTACCTAGTGCAGGTGGAAGAAAGGTCCGCTGATGTAGGCCCTGATGTATCCGGTGCCCTCAGGTATCCGGGGGAATTGGTCATCGATCAATTCGCACGCAAATATAGTTCACTAATTGGACCAAATTGTGATGTGACTTTATACCAAAGAGCAAAATAGATACAATTCTTGGGTACATAATTATGCTGTAATTAAATAATTTCTTCATTCTAAATGTTCAACTTCATGGACGTTGTATTGTTTATGTTATGTATTTGTTAAGGTGAACTGTTGAGTTATATTTAATTGTCCGACATGTTGACGGCGGACGGACAGACAATGACATACCATAATACGTCCCGTAAACGGGCGTATAAAAATTTATAAACGATTTGATCACTCAAGAAGAAAGTCAGGGACAGGGAAATAAGATAAGATAAGATAGTTTTATTCCAATTAAAGGGCCCATGAAGAGCAAAGTAATTTATTACAATGATTTTTATAATTGTTACAATAAGGTTGACATAAATCATAAATATGAATTTAACAATTTCAATTCTTAGATGTTAATCCACAGCCAGATCAAAGCCATACACATAAAAAATAAGACAAGAGGCTATCAAGGGCCTGAATCGCTCTCCTGCTAATTTTTGCTTAAATCATTCATCAATGATTATTAATATGTGTTGCTTTATCAATGAATCATTTCCATGATGACAACAATGCACACGCAAATGTCTCGACTTCTTTGCTCTCCATTGATTTTATGTTGATAGTCCTGAATATAAAGCTGTGCTTTGAATTTCAAATAAACTTAACAAGATCCAAGAACATAAAGTCAAGGTCAGAAAAAGCAAACTGGAAATATATGTACACCATACAATCATTCAATACACCAAATTAAGTTGACTAATTGCTTATAGTATCCAAGAAACAAATATAACCAAGAAAACTTAACAGTGACCAACAACCAATGAAAATGGGGTCAAGGTCAAATAAAACATGCTAGACTGACACTTACGTCATAAAATGTTTCCATACACCAAATATAGTTGACCTATTACATATAGTATCTTTGCACGTTAAGAACCCTTGCAACAACTATTTGAGGGGTCCGTAGGTGGCCTGTTGCAAGGCAAAATGTCTGCCCCTATCCAATATACATTCGTTTTCCAGTGGCAATCCAAATTTCCCCGACCATCATCCCGGGTGGCCTCTATTATAACAAGACCTTCCTGTTGTATGTATTGTTAACTTGCTCTCGTTGAAAACGCATGAAATATTTGCCACTGGACGTAAAGCAACCGACATTCAATCAATCTTGTCAAACGTTCGGACTCCTTGGTGTTTTTCCATACAAAACAAGGTAAAACAATTTGCCCCATAACACCCATTTATTTTTTTCATATGAGACTTAATAGCTCATGAAAGGTCTTTGATTCACTGATTTTCTATTTTTTTTTTTTGAGATCCAAATAATATCAATGCAAAATTAAGGTTAAAGTCCGAGTCATTCTTTTCCCGCAATATTTTAAATCTCAAATATCTCGACTAGAAGGTCCATGACCTATCAATATTATTAGGTTATTTTATCCTTAACATATGCTCTAACATCTTATAGTATCAATTTTAAATTTCTGATTTATTAATTTTAACCTTACCTCACCTAAATGTATCTTTAATCAAGCTGTATTGCTTCCAAATAAAACTCTTATAATCTTTCATTAGTATTTCGGTTGAACAAAATTACTGTTCTATAACTAAAATTTGGCCAAGATTTCAGATGAGAAGTTTTTTGTAAGAGCTAACGACGACGGACGAAAAGTGAGTTACAATAAGAATAGAAAATACGCTTAAACATAGCTAGAAGTAAAAAATATAATCGCCAGAAATACAAATAAAAACACCATATAACTGCATTGATCATGTCTATAAAAATATTTCAGGTCTGTAAAATCATCACTATCAATCAAGCATATAAAAAACAATTTTTTCTACTTAGAATTTACATCAGGTCTTGTCAACCACACCAAAGCAGTACTTTTAAAAAGATATATAAACTTATCATCATCAGATAAAATACTAAAATCACCATTACTTCTTTTAACGTCATAAAATAAACTTTCCCGTAAATCTGCATATAAAGGACAGTCTAATATAACATGTTTCGCATCTTCAATTTTACATGTGTAATCAGTATACAAAGTGGATTATAAACGGTCATGGTTGAGCGAACATGCATTTTTATCGATTACACTGGTGACAATCATCTGATTGAGGCGAGTGTCGATAAAATATGAAATAACTTTCTAATTATACAAAAGATATGATCATAAAATTTGAAATTATTTATTTTTACAAAGTCTATTTCTATATGTCATGTCCTTTGTGACAGTTGTATCATTCCATCAGGTTCTTAGTGCACATGTTTCTTCTTAGTGCACTAAGGAGGTCCTTTGCTATATTTCTACGGACCCATGATTTTTAAATTTTTTTCTTCGAAAAATTTGTGGTGTTGAAAGAGGGAATGGACACAGATACCTAAGCACATCAACAAAAGAAATTTTGTGTAATGTCATCAATCTGTATTACACGTAGACAGGATGTTCTCCAGAAAACTATACGTTATACACACCGGAGAATACACGCACTGTCGTAATGGAAAATCACTGTATGTTATAATTACCTGTAATCAGCTTTGCAACAGTTGACTGACCATGTCATTAAAGTTCAAACAGATTTTCCTCAATGTTCAATATAATGGTGAACAATCAGAATTTTTTCCATGTCTGATTGGTGTTAGGCAAGAGGAAAACTTGTCTCCTTTTTTTATTTTCTCTTTTCTTGAACGATTTGGAACAATATTTTAGAAATTTAGATGGTATACCTTTAGAACTTTTAAAGGAAAAATTTGAAAACGAACTTCATATATTTTTTGAATTGTTCGTAATTCTGTATGCTGATGATACAGTAATCTTTTCAGAAACTAAAGAAGGCTTGCAAAATTCCTTAGATTTTTCCAGTTGTACTGTGAAAATTGGAAACTGAAGGTGAATGTTAAGAAAACTAAAGTTATGGTATTTAGCAAGAGGAAAACTAAACAAAATCTGAAATTTACACTGCAGAATGATTTACTTGAAATTGTTGATACATTTTCGTATTTGGGTGTCATTTTCAAATATAATGGTACATTTTTTGATACCAAAAAGAAACTTGTATATCAAGCCCAAAAGGCACTGTTTTATATTTACAAAATTATACGGAATGAATCTTTACCTATTGATCTACAATTTAAACTCTTTGATTCTATGATAGAACCTATCTTACTGTATGGTTTTGAAGTTTGGGGCTTTGAAAACCTGAAAATTATCGAAAAAACTCACTTGAAATTCTGCAAAAGGGCGCTGAAAGTTAGAAACACTACGCCTAATTTTATGGTTTACGGAGAATTGGGTAGATTTCCTCTTGAAATAAAGGTGAAAATTAGAATGATTATATATTGGTTGGTGTGAAATTGTAAATAATGAATCAAAACTATGCAGTTTATTGTATAGACTGATGCTTGATTTAAAGCCTAAATCTAAATACACCTTTAAATGGGTAAATTGTATAGAAGCAATATTAAACGATACTGGCATTGGATATATTTTTGCCAATCAAACAGGCTACTGTGATAAAATGTACTTAAAACAAATACTTCGTGATCAATTTGTACAACAGTGGTTTAGTGATATTGAAAACTCATCACGAGGACAATTTTACTCAATATTTAAAACAGATTTTACTTTAGAAACATATCTTCTAAAACTTCCTGAATATTGCAGGCTTTGGATCACACACTTTAGGTGTTCAAATTTACGTCTGCCTATCGAAACAGGCAGATGGCAAAATATCCCGAGGCATGATAGAATATGTACTTTGTGTAAGAGTAATATTAGTGATGAATTTCATTTGTTATTTAAATGTACTTATCAAAATATTGTTGTATTAAGGGAAAAGTTTCTACCAAGCTACTACACAGTGAACCCTAATTATAAAAAAATGGAAGGTCTTCTTTCAATATGTAATGTACAACTATATAAACGACTTTCTGTATTTATCAAAAACATTGCCAATATGTTCTGAAAATGTTAAAAAAAAAACATAGTTGTATGTTATTGTTATATATCTTTATGCTATATCTATGTCATTGATACCACATAATTACTTCGTCATGTTTATATAATGCTATTATGTATGACCTCATCTTACACATGTATCTGTGTCTGGGTGTTCAAATAAAATCTTACAAATCTTACAAACTCAAATCAAAATGGAATATATATATATTCATTTTTATATCTTTTAAATTTAAAACTTTAAAAATTACACTTTGACAAAATTATGAAATAGAAAGAATTGAACAATTTAAAATCGTATTTTAACAAGGATTAAAATATATAATTTTACAACGATCCTAAAAAAATATCCAAACAAACGTTAAATCTAACGATATGAACCTACGCAGTTTTATACTATAAGACTGACACACACCAGTTTGCTAACTCATTGTCCTGGGCCAGGGTGAGGTGTTGGAACTTGAAATACATGTATCATTAAGTTACAGTTCTGTTAAGATTTGACTGCCTTTTTACAGGGACTTTCTATTCTTACTGTTAACAGTTAGTATAGACTGCTCCTGCCTTTGAATGATTCTCAGCTCAGCAACTGGTGCGTAATTAGCATTTGATTGAAATCTTTTAATTAGCAGTAAGAAACACAAATTATGTATTTTTAGATCAGCTTTATTCAGGACAGAGACATATATACACACGAGATCTATGTGTAAGTTTACTCTGAGCACTGCCCGATCTCTGCTTATCGATGTTCCAGTATTTCAGATTTATATTTATTAGTGAGGCCTTCGTCCACCCCTCGTCATTATCTATGAGCACCCCCCCCCCCCCTGTATTCACTCAAAGCACAGTCGCCTGAAGATTTAATAATTATAGCAAAAAATAGCGAAAATAGGGGAAATAAAATATTTTTAGTAGCATTATTATCAAATCTTCAGGCGAGTGTGCTCAAATGAAGAGGTTCTCCGTAATACTTAGAAAGTCTTATCTGATTCAGGATCAATTCATCGGTTACACTGTCCTATCACCAGTGATTCTTTGGTTTTAGCTGACATTCAGAAAAAAGGTGTGTAAGTGTTGACTCTTAATTTGCATGATTAATAACCGATAATATCGACTCGTTAACCGGACTACTGCAAAAAACAATTATTCAGTTCACTGATTTAGAAGAAGGTTAACGGACAGAAAGTGGCAGGACAAAAAGTCACAGGACATAAAGTCACAAATTTGATAGGACAAAAAGTCACAAACAATTTGTTGACAATTGTTTGAATACATGTATATATTAAAAAGATCTTGAAATATGTTTATTTTTATTACATATATTCAATTTTAATTTAAGGAAATTGCTCATAAAGCTTGATAAACATGAGAAATGGAAATGCATTAGATTTTAATCATGCAAAGGATATATTTATGGGGCCATATTTATTGGCAAATTGAAACCATTTAAGTACCAAGCCACTTTGGCATTTTGTTTTCATAACAATTATTTGATTATTATTGATATTTATTGAATACATTTTAATTAGTATGTTGCTTCATGTATACAACTCAAGAAAAATACAAAAAAAAGTGTTTTGTCCTGTGACTTTTTGTCTGTGACTTGTTGACCGTGACTTTTGTCCTGTGACTTTCTGTCCTACATCTTTCTGTCCTACATTCAGATTGAAAAAGGGGTTTGGTTGACCCCGTCTTTCTCTATCTGAGACTACTATCTCAGTGATCTGATGAGCTTAATGTTTTATGCATTGTGCTTGTCATATATGCAGTGATATGTATGTCGGTCGTAATATGTATAACCAACTTTAAATAAATCTTTTTTGTTAGCCCCTAACACTAACAAGTAAGAATTAGGTTTCTTCTTTTTGTAATACAAACAATTATTATGTCTTGAAAGGATTTTTTGGTGGAAGAAGACTTCAAGTCTTCTGAAGGCCAATGGGGCTGACCCTTTAAAATCATTGAGCCTCCGTATGCCGCATTCGTTTCTGTGTATTACAATTTCATAACAACTTCTAATTCCTGACACCGATTTTTACACATGATTAAGCATCTGAATCATTTAATTTATAAATACGGATTGAAAAACAATCACTATTTTAAATATGTAACCTTTCATTTATTTAAATTATTAGATTTCATCTCATCTACACGAACGTTATTTGTTTACTTGTAACCGGATGTTTTTACTGTAGATATTTGTAATACGCATGCGTGAATTTGGTATCGGGACAACTCGCCCTGCTTTCATGTTCGCCCTTGAAGTATCCAATTTGCAATATTGCAGACAAGAAGATTTTGTTTTTAATAAATAAAAAGAATCCATTTCTTATTAAATTGTTGTCTTTATTCATTGTTTTCCTTTGTCATGTGAATTAGATGCCCTTCTACTTCAAATTGTTTGAATCTATTTATAAAATTATTCAAGACTCAGTTGACAAGAGCAGTACGTTGATGTTGGGAGAATTTTGATTAAACTCTAAATGCTCATAAAATAAGAAATATAATCTAAACTGAATGTGCCTCCTTCTGAATAATTTATTGCAATATAAATATAAATGATCATAAATCCCTTTTGACAAGAGAAATCTGACTTATGTCAGAAATATTTTTTTTCACATGTGTAGAGGTAATCATGTGTGGCGGCCATATTGGTTTATTTACAAATATGTGAAGAAGTCTCTAGAACCATAAACTGGACCCCTGTTGTGTTCACTTATCGCTACACTTCGGTGCAAAGCTATAGATGGAACGGCGGACTAGTTTACTAGAACCATATGGATCTAAACATAAATAGTTTTCGAAAACGTTAACTTAATGCAATACTATTTTACCAATCATGATTATTTTCATATATTCAATTTTGATTATTTAAAGAAATAAAATTATAACAACTACGATTTTAAAATAGAGATTCTACACAGACATGCTTTGATCTATTTATAGCCAAATTATTTTACCTGTGTGAAAATGTAAATTATGGTCTAAATGGATATTAATTTGTTTACTAAACAAGTTAAGACAAACATGGATGGAAGATAATAATTCACATAAATATTTCAGACATTTGATTTATTTTAATATATATAGGATAAAAAACCTGCAAGTGCAAACAAATTTAATCATTACATAATCAGCTGATATTTTTTTACGCAAACATCGTGGTGATGTAACTGATAAAAATAACTCCATCAATCTTCCAGCCCTTCCACATATTAAACAATAGATCTACTTATTATTGTAGAATACTCAATGAATATACATTCATCGTCTAATTGAATACATCGGGTAATCGGATATTTTTAGCTGACATTTTGGGTATCCGATTAGCCGGAGTAAACTGTAATAAATAGTTTTTTTTTCACTAATTTATTGACATAATACTTGTTGTAACATATATTATATTTGTATTCTATTAAATCATTAAAAGGACAATGTACTATTCTTTTTCACCAAAAAACAGGTTAGGACGACCCCCCCCCATTATGAATGGTGTCCCTTAAAGGAGGGACTGTCCCCTAAAACAAGGGGTCATTTTATGAGAATTTATTATGTTTGGAACAATTTTTTTCTAAATGAGGGGTCAAATAATAAAGAAGATATAAGTTTAGAAACATCACAAAATTCTTTTGACATGTTTTGACCATTTTAAAATACTTAATAGATGCATAGTTCTTGGGGAAAAGTTTCATCAAATAATATGAAGATAAAGATGCTCACTTTTTACAGTGGGTTGTAATGTTCTCTAAATGAGGGTTACCCCTCAATTGGAGTGTTGTTCCCAACCTGTTAAAGGTCCATCTTTGTGCATAATTCAAAATTAGAAATTTCAACAAGCATCTACTATTCTTACACAAGAAAATAAAGCTACATATTCATCTTTTCTACCGATTAAATATAACTAGAATCATGCAAACAGACTTAAGAAAAAGGCATGTAAGTTCATCATATAAATATGACACTTTTTCTAGACAATCCAGATCGTGCAAAATACTTCGCTAAAAATTGTAACCTTTAAAATTGTTGTTGCGCACTAAAAACTCTTATGGGAACTTTCAAAAGTTGGTTGGTATGTAACAAGTCTTACTATTTTTATGCCCCATTTATGGGCATTATGTTTTCTGGTCCGTCCATCCGTCCTGCTTCAGGTTAAAGTTTATGGTTGAGGTAGTTTTTGATGAAATTGAAATCCAATCAACTTGAAACTTAGTACACATGTGTTCCTTATGAAATGATTTTCTTAATTTTACTGCCAAATTAAAGATTTTACCTAATTTTCACAGTCCACTGAACATAGCAAATGATTGTACGGATGGGAAATCCATGTACTTATGACATTTTCTTGATTGAAGAAAAAAAATACATCATAAAAATAATGGATCAAAGCAGCCGAGGTTAGTGGGGCTGCTTTAATGGTAATTTATATTATCTTTTATTCACCTTCTTCCACCTCAGAGCTATCAGCTCTTTGATTTTTACTATAATAGTGTCCAAGAAAAAAGTTGAAATAGCCATGCAAGACTTCGTTATCATTTAGACTAATATTATGGCACATATTGTCGTACCACAGGGATTTGTGTCAATTTATCTGGTTTTCTATCCTCTGACCTCATTTTCATGGTTCAGTGGTTATTGTTAAGTTTTTGTGTTTTGGTCGGGTTTTCTAATATTGTATGCAACATGTCAAGTATATTTGTTGTATGAAAATTTTTCGGGATGTACATGTTAGTCTGGCATGTTTTATTCAATCTTGACCTAATTTGTATGGTTCATTGCTTAATGTTACCTTTTTTTTTTTTTTTGCCAGTTTCTCTATTTTCTTATTTTCAAATTAGCAAAAGGTCAACTAGGTGCATATGTCTGACTAAGAAGTTTTATCTTTCTTTATTTTCATAGTACATAGGACAATATAAAAAAATAAGATGTGGTATGATTGGACAACTCTCCACGAGAGACCAAATGAAACAGAAATTAACAACTCAAGGTCACCGTACAGCCTTTAACAATGAACAAAGCCCATACTGCATAGTCAGCTATAAAAGGTCCAGAAATGACAATGTAAAACAAGAAAACAAGAAAACTAACGACCTAATTTATGTACAAAAAAATGGAAAAAAAGTTATATGTTACACATAAACAAAGGACAATCACTGAATTATAGGCTCCTGACTTGGAACAGGCACATACATTACGAATGTGGCAGGGTATAAGGAACTATGAACATGTTTAGTTTCTGTGGTTTGGTTTATTTTCCGGATACTGTAAGCAATAAGGCCCCTTTATTTAGCGAACGGAATGATTGTAAGATGCAGATGTCTGTCTGTCTGTCATATTTTATATGACCTTTGACCTCATTTTCATGGTTCATTGGTCAATCAAACACTGCATTGTTTTGTCAGTTTATCATATACGTAAAGTTACAGGTAGATTATATTTGGTGGATATGTAACAATTGTAAGGTGTGCATGTCTGTCTGGCAGATTCATATAACCATGGCCACATTTTATGGTTCTTTGGTCAATGCTAAGTTTTCTTGGTTTTGTCATTTTATCAGATATTATAAGCATAGGTCTACTTGTTGTTGTACGGAATGAATGCAAGGTGTCATATAAAAATAAGAAGGTTAATTTTACTCTAAGACCTCATTTATTAAAAATATATTAAACAGCAAGAATGAGGATCAAGTCGACGTTATATACAAATGAGGCAAAATTTTCAGTTGCCTACTAATTATGTAATTTACCCTTTTATGTGTAGAGCAAGAACATTAAAGATAAAGGGAAACTTTAAACTGAAGAAATTATCAACAAAAATAGATTTACAGAGGTCAACAAAGCCTAAATGGTAAGTCCACTGTTAAAAAAAAGATTATTCCCTTGAGCATGTTGAGTAATGATTAAATATTTATTAAAATAAGATGTGGTACGTGGATGTAAGCATTGTAATTGCTTATTAGAGGCCAATGCTGACCTGTAAGTAATGAAAAAACTCATACCCTCTACATGATATAGTAATCTATAAAAGACTAACAAAATTTGAAACGAAGCATCAATTCAAACTTCAAATATACCAGACTAATTTATAAAAAACAAAAAATTATGAAAAACAAAAATGACGGATATGAACCAACATCATTTTTTTTTTCATAACTAATTTCATTTATAACTTTATTAGTTGTTACTTTATCATATGGTACAGAAATCATTTTAACCAATCATTCTAAACAATCAATTCGTTTTGGACCCAGAGTACTTTTAAAATGTATATATCATAGAAAAAGCTCCAAATTATCTCCCTTTGGTGCAAAAATGCCATTTTTTGGCATTAGAAATTTAATAACTTTTTTAGCTCATCGGTGACCTATATTTTTTATTATCGTTTTCAAATTTAAACTAAACTATTGTAAAATTTAAGCGATTTCTGTAATTTAGTTCTTTTTTTATTTCAATATTACCTTTACATGCTCTATTTCTCCTATTAGTTCAACAGAAAAAAAGTACCTTTACAAAAATGTATATATGCTTCTTTCGAAGGCGGATTATGAGTGTGAATGAGTGGTGACCCCATTTTTTAAAAAAAAAATTTTTCTATTATTATATAAAGTATAAGATAAAGTTCATTTATAGAAAAATATAGCGAAACCTATATTAAGGAAAAAAATTGATTTAGACCCGCGAGCCCCCTTAATTTAACAAAAATAGATCACTGTACAGCCTTTGACAATGAGCAAACGCTATACCGGTGTAAATCATAGACACAAAGCACTGAAATAAGAGTATTAACAATCAATATTCAAATGAAAGTTTATCAAAATGTTCATAAACATGATAAAATAGTCATTTTATTGCTGTATTTCTCTTCACTGATAATTTTTGAGTTTTGTATATTTGTAGGTCAGACATCTCGGTTTTCATGGTCATCATTCAACAGATCAATACTGAACAGAAAACTTAAAGTTGATATTTTTCTCCATAGTGCGACTTTTTTTTATTAATTTTAAATGGAACGTTTTTTCCTTCATTTAATAGAAAGAGGAAATTTCAACATAATAACTATAAACAAAAAGGAGTCATATCATCACGATCATAGATGCTCAAGAACTTGATCATGTAAATGCAACAATGTAATTATCAATTGAAAGAAGGAACGAATGAAAAAAATATTAGTATGTTGTTGTCCAAATAAAACTGCTTTGTCTTCTCTTTGAATTGCTCCATCCAATAAAGATGTACGGAGGAAGATCTTTGAAGAACAGATTGAAAAATGTTTTTTCTAAGAATTGCGGGAATATTCTAGTGGATGAAATAATTTATTGACTTGACTCTTATATAGTGGACTGAATAATTGTACATAGCAAGCAGCGAAAAAAGAAAACTAAAACTTTAACAGAAAAAGTGTTTATATTATAAATTTGCAAATATAAGCATAATATTATGTACACCACAAAGGTAAATAATTCAAATTGTTTGCATATTCATGTATTGCAATGAAACTATAACAAAGAAAACCTTACCTCATGAAAAGAGTAAACTATTCAGTCAGAATATGAAATATTTTTTTCAGTTCTATTTTTCATTATAAAATAAAAAAGACAAAGATTTCAAAACAATATTTTTTCATTTATTTAGACATGTCATCATTTTATTTCAGTGAAAGAACTTAACTCTTTGACCTTTAATTTTATCATACATTTCAAAACCAGAATTATAATCTTTACTAGAACACACCCGTGATATCGCGGGTCCGTGACTGAATTAAAGTATATAACTATGCCTAAGCCTTATTTTAGTATTAGTATTGTCATATGATAAAGTCATGCCGATTATAAGATACAGTTTTCTCTGCTTTCAAATCTTTCTGTTTGAACCCTTCGAACTGGAACTTATCAATTATTGATAATATTAATTATTTGGAAAACAAAAGGTCCTGGAATGGAATATTTTTTAATCAACAGCATTGTCCTATATTAGTTATAAATAAAGTTGAATTCTTTGATTCGCTGTTTTACGTCATGCCCGCTAACAAATTGAAAACTGTACCTATAAGCCTTATTTTAGTCCAGATTTTTAGTATTCGTATTGTTATCTTAGACAGTCTAACTGTTTAAAATACTACAATAGGTAACAATTTGACAATTAAGTAGTGTCTACCCTGTGATTATGACCCGTGTAATACTATATAGCATATTAATCCTGAATACACCGTTTGGTGGTGCGCCTGTCAGATGCGGAACGTACAGATAAGGTAATCGGTAACAGGTGAATATACTATTGGTATCGGTATCGGACTCGACCCGGAACTTCTTAATTATTGGCAATATTAATTACGTGGAAAACAAAAGGGCCTGGAGTGGTGTAATTTTTAATCTACACCTTTGTACTATATTAGTTATATATAAAGTTGAATTTTTTGATTCGTCGTTTTTACGTGATGACGGCTGACAAATTGGACCTCGTAATTTTAGTATTATAGATTGTCATATTAACAAATAAAAAACATGTTTGTGACAAAATGAAAAAAGAAATTATATATATATATATAAAATATAAAAAACTTGTATACATTTAAAACTTTTTACTACCAAACAGCATTCATTGCAACATACACATTACTGTATATTTATATCTATATATTTATAATTTGAATCCCATAAGATTTTATTTTGTCCCATGGGATATTCAAAATCCCATGGGATAATTATAATCCCATGGGATTTTGTTTGTCCCATTGGACAACAAATATCACATGGGACTATAATTATCCCATGGGACCAAAAAAATCCCATGGGATAATGGTCAATCCCATGGGATTTTGCCCTGTCCCATGGGATATTGAAAATCCCATGTTTTTATAAATTAAATAGCAAAATAAATATAATAGTAACAGTTGAAAACTAATGAAATTATTGAATCCCATGTAATTCCGCACATTTTGGTTATATATACATGACACTGCAGCTCTTATTTGAGGCGGCGGCGGATTTGCAAATGAGTGTTTTTGCAAATTAAAAGTGTCCAGTGTGAAAAAAGATAAAACACAAAAACTTAACGTTAACCACTGAACCATGAAAATGAGGTCAAAGTCAGATGAGACCTGTCAGTTGGACATGCAAACCTTACAATCATGCCATACACCACATGAATTTTTCTAGCATTCCACAGGGTCCGGTTTTCGCAACGGCAAAAAGCCTACATTTTCCCCAATTTTGGGAGTAAAATTCCCAAATGATCACAAAATTAAATAGAAACGGGATATATTTTATACAGAACTCAAAATATTTTAGTTCACAGATTTTCATGTCAAAACAAAAAAAAATATATCAATCCCTTAAGAAGTTAGAACTCATTATTTTGATACTCAAATAAACTTTAAAGCCATGTTGTTATATTTTAAAACAAAGAAGGTGTAGGTAGTCCTTACTTTATTTTCACCAACAAAACAAAATTTAATGAACAAAACACAATAAAACTAACATCCGGTATATTGGTTGTTTTTCCCAATTTCATTGAAAACCGCGTTAAAAAATTCCCAAAACTGGCCAGGGTCCTTTTTCCCAAAATACTCAGATAAACCCCTGCACCAAATATTGAAGACTTATTGCTTATACATAGTATCTGATATGGACTTGACCACGAAAAATGTACCTTGTTCACAGAGTCATGAAATGTGGTTAATAAAGGTCAGAAAACTGTGACTGGCATGAGGACCTTAGCTGGCAAGGTACGCATATACTAAGTTTATTATCTTCATCTCTATACCTATGATAAGAGAGAAATTAACTTTACAAAATATCTTTCCCTTTTTGCAAGGTCTTTTTACCATGAAAATGAGGTCAAGGACATGATGGACAAATGACATATGACAGACAGAAACCTCATCACATAAGGCATCTATATACAAAGTATGAAGCATCTAGGTCTTCCATCTTTTTAAATATAAAGCTTGTAAGAAGTTAGCAAACACGGCCACAAAATCACAATCCCTATGTTGAGCTTTCTAAGACAGAAGTCGCAGGCTGGACAAAAATGAGATATGATCAGATGGAATTTCCAGACAGATCTGTATATATACATTAAAATCATTTCATTCATTTCATTCACAAAGTTAAGTTGGCCCATTGCTAAGAGTATAAGAACAGACCAAAAAAGCAAAAATTAAACATTGAGCAATGAACCGTAAAAATTAGGTCAAGGTAAAAAAAAACATGCCAGACTGATCATAAAATATTTTCATACACCAATTACCTAGCTACTGTATTAGAACAGAACAAAACACAAAAACTTAACTTAACTTAAACCACTGAACCATGAAATCGTTTCATACTCCAAATATACCTATTGCATACAGTATTCAAATCAAAGTGTTTGTAAGCAGAGAAGGGTAAAGATTAAATATTGCAGTGTCAATAAATCGAATTAACTACAGTTCTTGACAGTGGGAGATGACTCCATTTTTTTAAAGATAACTTTAATCAATGAACTATATTTTGTGTATCAAAAAGGTAGTGATAAAACTTGGGAAATTCAGATATCAAGTCAGTAACAAAGAGTTTTGATTGCATATCATGTAATCTACCCGAAAACAGACTAAAACAAAAAAAAACTAAACTATACCACTGAATTATAAAAAAGAGGTCAATGTCCAATGAAACCTCCAAGTTGGACATGTACACTTTATAATCAATCTGTAAACTAAATAGCCCTATTGCTTATAGTATCTGCGATATGGACCTTGCCACCAAAACATGACATTGTCCACTGATCCATGAATTGCGGTTGAAGTCAAGTTAATTTGTTAAAACTGTCAGACGGGTATGATGACCTTGCAAGGCATGCACATACCAAATACAGGTATCTTAATAGTCATAATAAGAGAGAAATTAATAATTGTAAAAATCAAAACTTGTTTTCGTGTTGTCACTGAACTATGAAAATAAACTTTTATCACTCAAATATGTCTCGCCTTTTTGTAATTTTGACTACGGTATGCAAATGTTGAAATCCAAATAGCAATACTTTAACATCTTACACAAGTGATGCAAATATTCAAAGTCAATGAACCATGACTGAGTTATATGGCTAAACAATCTACATGTAAATGAAATGTGCCAATGCTAATACAATTGCATACCAAATACCATTCACTTATTATAAGTTGTTCCCAAATCTAAATACAAACATTAACTTGTAAACTATGTAAAAGTTTCAAAGTCAATGAACCATGAAGAGGGGTGGGGATATATAATCTCCATGGAAACAATATTTACAAATGCCAATAAATTTGCATACCATGCAAATATCATTGACTTAAGCAGTTCATCTTAAACTGATCTAATCACAAACCTATAAATGTAAAATAAGATAAGGTTCAAAGTCATTAGACTGTGACTGAGGGGCAAGGCCAAATATTCTCCATAGAAATGAGATGTGCCAAAGCTTATACAACTGAATACCAATTAACATTAGCCTACCAATTTGTTCCCCTTGAACTGACTTAATCACAAACTAATACATGATTACTTGAAAAATACACAGTCAATAGACTATGATAATTATCTCCATGCCAATGCTTATACAACTGCATACCAAATACTATTGACCTACCACTTGTAATTCCCCATAACTAACCTAATCACAAACTAATACATGTAAAACAAGCAAAAGTTTCAAAGTCAATAGACTATGACTGAGCGGGCAGGGCCAAAATATCTCCATAGAAATGAGATGTGCCAATGCTTATACAACTGCATACCAAATATGATTAACCTACCACTTGTGGATCACCATAAACTAGACCTAATCACAAACTAATTGTTGACGCTGTTACCGACGCTGGAAACAGCATACCTATGTCTCGCTTTTTGACTTCGTCAAGGCAAGACAATAAGGTCAAGGACAATGGACATATGACATACAGACGGCAACTTCATTACATAAGACATCTATATAATGTATTTACATAGGATGAAGGATCCAGGTCTTCTTCATTCTGAAATATTAAGCTTTTAAGAGATGAGCTATTGCCATCTCCGCTGCTGCCTCTGGAACACTATTCCTCTGTCAAAAAGCTTGACATAAAACAGACCATTTATTGAACATTGTTTAAAACCTGGACGTTTAAAATGTTGCTCTCGAAAATAACATGAATAATATAAACAATGAATTATAAGTGAATTACAAGAAATTTGTGCCTAGTTTTGAAGTTTGAAGTTCAGTAGAGGTCGTTTGTTGATGTGTTTCATCGTAAGTGTTTCTCTTTTTATATAGATAAGACCATTGATTTTCCGGTTTTAATGGTTTTAAACTATCAATATTTGTGGGGCCATTCATATCTTGCTGTTTGGTGTAAGCCAAAGCTTCGTGTTGAAGACTGTACCTTGACCTATAATGCTTTACTTTTATAAATTGTGCCTTGGATCATGTGGATGGAGACTTGTCTCATTGGCACTCATATCACATCTTCCTATATCATGTAAATCTATATACAAAGAAAAAATCTTATTCATCAATTAAAATAATTAAAATATCAAAATTCTGTAAAAGTTACTGCTAACTCAACATGTTATATAGTTATGCTGATCATATCTTTTTGACAACATTTTTTTTACTGGAAAATCATTAATTATTTTTCTTTTTTTTGCTTGTTGTCAAATTTGAAGTATTTTTCTTACAGTGGTAACTTTCTTATATAAATACATTCAACAAAAATTAAAATTGGGGTTATAACAAATTCTTCCTGCATGATCTTTTGATTGGTATTTTTTTTCTGTTGAATTCCTGTACATTTCCTGACAAAAACACATATTATTTCTTCTGTTGAGATTTTCCCCAGATGAATCCTTGTATATATAACTTACAGACACAATAAAGACACAATATTTCTTCTGTTGCAATTATTTTTAATTCAGACTTTTTTGGCAAATATTACTTGACTTTCATGACTTTAGGACTTTTCACAAAGCAGGAGAAAAAAAGTAGGATTCCTGGTAAGGCCTCTGAATAATCTTTCTCTATATAGAACACTGAGTTTCAGTTGACCACTTTAAGACTTGATACACAAAAGTGTTCATCAAATACAAATTTTTCATATCAAGCTTGTTGTCTTTCAATGGGTTCATCAAGGAAACAGAGTTTGTACTTGCAAATCGTAGACTTCCTTCCTTCTTTAAAATAACGGACATTTGAAATGATCTTGGTGAAATAACCATACCAAATACAACATCTTGAAAGAAAAGCTTCGACAGCATCTGTTGAACATTTGGAAAAACTCCTTCAGTTTCTTGTCTTGCTGGTTGCAATTTCACCACTAATGGGAAAACACCAGGGAAATGTTTAAGCGCTGCACAAAAGTCTGGAACAGCTGTTCCTTTCTTAACATTAGAACAACTGCCCTCAGATGTTACTGATGATTCTTCAGAATATGAGTTTGGAGAAAGTCTTCCATGTGCTGATATACAATTGAATGTTCCTACAGGGGTACTTGAATATGGGGTATTGTACTGCATTTGTGTAATATGGTCATCTTCATCTCCATAAATAAGTTTAACTTCTGGATTGCAACTATTAGAAGGTGGACAACAAAGCACCTCCGACACTTTTACATCATCAATAATATGGAGAAGATTATCAATCAAATGTGTCATCCATAGTTTACCTAGGTCATTTTTCAGGTCACTTTTCAAGGCAGCTCCGAATGATGCAACATAACGACCTTGTTCTGCAACAATTAAAAAATATAATGTTATACTAAGTTCTGTCTGAGTCAAATAGTGTTTTGATTACTCGTCTAGCCCAAACACTATATAATATAATTAATGCATATGAATCTAAAATCATTATTTTGAAGTATAAACAAGAGCAAAGCTCAAAACCTCTTGCTTGTTTAAAATCTATTTTTATTATAATGACCATAATCATGATAACCTTTAATCCCAAAATATGTAGGTGTCTTCTTTGATGCCCGAGCTTCTATATGGGTAGAAGGTCTCACTACAATAATATAATGCCATTGAGCCAAACTAAACTTAGGTGGCACCATGTACAAATTTAACACCATCATTTTTAGCAGAATACTGAACATTTCTAATATAAATCATGATAATCTGATAATGTCTAAACTAATAAAATTATCAAAAAAATCATAACTTTCCAATTTTCTCTCAACTTGGGCCTCTTTACACATGTATATCATTAAAAATGCCTATCATTGCATACAAATCATTTCATTTGAAGGGTTACAAATACTTGCAAAAGACCCCAAAAAATCATTAATTATACCCTTTATTTTTAAAACTGAACCTCTATCATTGTTAAAGGGCCTCAGTAAAAATGTTGGCTGATCATGTTGATTTTTTTTTACTGGGTATTAGAATATAGTTGAGCAGCCTAATTTCTATTGCTCATGACCAGCTGTCCAATGATGTTTGGGTAAGTCTATTTAACACAAAGGGTAACACATGTGAACATGGTGAATCAGGATCTGCTTATCCTTTTGAGATCACTCTCACTTTTTGGTGTTTTTTTGTTGTTGTTCAGTCTTTAGTTTTCTATGTTGTGTTTTGCCTGCTATTGACAATATGTCTGTTTGCTTCTTTTCTTTTTTAACCCTGGTGTTGTCATTTATTTTAGACATTTGAGTTTGAGTGTACCATTGATATCTTTCACCTCTGTTTTACCATGAACATGATGTATAGAACTTTGGATGAACTGACATTAATTTCAAAATAGCAATGTGCCAATGGTAGTTCTTATATTTTTCTCACCTAATGAAGCCTTGTTGATTTCCTCCTCTAATTCTTCCTCACTTAAAGTTGGTGTAGTTGTCCATCTGTCCACCTTACCAAAACATTGATAGTGGTACTTAGATATCTCTATTAAATTTAAGATTCCGTTCCAGTGATCACTTTCTATATTTGAATGTTCGAATGTTTCTATATTCCAGCTCAAAAATTTATTGAAATGATCAATTGTCATTGGTGGTGTTGCAGGACCTAGCCAAGGGAACCCTGGATCCTCATTGGACTTTTCATCACAAGTTATAAATTTTACTCTTAAGATTTTTGGTATTGAAATGTTGTGCTTCTTTTCTTCACTGGGAATTAATATTCTTGCACACAAAGCTCTCTGGTTGTACGAGGAAATCCATCCCTGAAATAAAATAGCATTTTAACATATATATATATCATTAGCGATGTGAACTAGTACTGGATGTTTCGAGTATTGCTCAGTAGTATGATACATGCAATATAGAAATCAAATAAAACAATATTCAACTGTTCAGTTTTGGTTTAGAATATGTGTTTTTTTTTATATGAAATTGATACTCTTGACAGTCAGGGATATAAATCTATAAGGTTATTACAGAAAAATAACATACATTTGTCAATTGTTGACTAAACAATCAAAGAACTGTGATAACATATATGTACATGATGTATGTTACATTTTTCAAAGGGACAATATACATCATTAGTTTAGTTGAAATGTAATATACAAATTCTATTGATATAACTATTGTCTTTATTTATACATGTACTTGACTATAGAAAGATATAACCATGATAACAGTTCATAGTGTGCAAATTATGCATAGTACACCTATATATGTTGTAATTGTTATGAAAGAAAAAATATGCCTGTAATAACTAAAGAGTGATATTACAGCATCTCTATCGTCTATATCATGTATATCATGTATATATAATTCATTCAAAGCATTTGCTCAGACATACATCATGCTTAATTACATGTATTTTAAATTTTTGTGAGAATTAATGATCAGAGCATGTAATGAGGTTCTGTGCATCCTTCCCAGTAATTCCCAAGTTCATATACATGTACATTTGTAATATGTTAGATTCCTTTAATAACTAAACCTTGTTATTACAGACAAGTTTACCCCTTAAAAGCCTTGTGGCATTCAATCATTTACCATGGTCATGATGGTTATTAAAAAATTGTTAATTTAATTTAAAAATTAACATGATAAAGGTTGTGCATTTATTTGTGCACAAAGTCTTAAGAGTTCACTAGAGCCCACTATGGATTAAAATATTTTTGATTAAATTTACAAATATCACAAACATATACATGATATATATGTTATTACAGATTTAGAAAATTTAAGGAATAAAGAGTAGACAACTCATGAAAGTATCTGTAATAACACATGCAAGGTATTTTCTATAATAACCCTACATATAAAAACAACTATAGGTCACCGTACTGCATTCAACAATTAGCAAAACCCATACCTCATAGTCAGCTATAAAAGGCCTTAATAAGACAATGTAAAACAATTCAAATGAGAAAACCAACGGCCTCATTAATATAACAAAATGAACTGAAAACAAATAAGAAACACATTTAAACAAATGACAACCACTGAATTACAGGCTTCTGACTTGGGACAGGCACATACATAAATAATGTGGCACTGGGTTAAACATGTTAGCGGGATCCCAACCCTCCCCCTAACCTGGGACAATGGTATAACAGTACAAAATAAGAACAAACTATAACCAGGTGCTCCGTGGGCGCAGCTTTATAGGACCGCAGAATTCAAACTCTGAACAGTTGGGGCAACAACATGTACATGTATGCAAGCTTGATACAGCTCTGAATTTGGATTGTGATAAAATTTTGGACATAATATGAGTTTCTGACACAAAACCAAATGTCAAATTCTTACAAATCTATTGCGCAATATTGTGCAATTAAAGAATTCTTCTTTTCAAAAATTTGGAATTTGAGAAATAAAAAAAAAAAATTAAAACAGCTACCACCCCCCCTTTTTTGCAGTGTGTCCAAAACCTGACATTTCTTTATACATTATATACAAGTAGTGTTAGTGTATGTTAAATGTTTTAGAATTACCTCTCTTACACTGCTTTTAAATTGTCTTAATTGTCCATTGACCAGAAATACCTAGTTTTCCCCCTTTTTTGCCCCTAATTCAGAAACATTTTGAGCCTATTAACCCCCCAAGGTCAATACTTACCACGCCTTCATGATATTGAAACTTGCTGTTTAATTTCAGGAAGATTCATACACTTAAACATAAGTTAATGTTTGAAAACTACAAAAATTATTATTTAGGGCCCCCTTTTTGGCCCCTTATTCCAAAACTAGAAGGACCATAACCCCCAAAATCAATCCCAACCTTCTTTTAGTGGTGTTAAACCTTCTTGTATAAATTGATAGAGATCCAGAAACTAAAACACAAGTTATTGTCTGTAAACTATAAAAATGCTTCTTTTTGGCCCTTTTTTGGCCCTTATTCCGACATATTCGGGAAAATAACCCCAAACTGAATCCCAGCCTTTCCTGTCTTATAGGGAAATTTGTGGTACAAAGTCAGAGAGATCCATACAGCTACACACAAGCTTTTGTTTTAAAACAAGAAAAATGCTTGTTTTTGGCCCCTTTTTGGCCCTTAATTCCTAGACCTTTCCCCCAATAACCCCTTTAAATAAATCTCAACCTTCTACTTAGGTATTAAACATTGTGGTACAATTTCAGAACAATTGAAATACTAATACACAATTTTTTGTCCTGAAACTAGAATGCTGTTTTGGCCCATTTGGGCCCCTTATTCCTAAACCTTTGAGACCGTAACCCCCAAAATCAATCCCAAGCTTCCTTTTATGGTTATAAACAATGTGTTAAAATTTTATAGATTTCTTTTTACTCATTTAAAAGTTATTATCTTCGGACGACGCTGACAACGACGTGATACCAATATACGACCAAAATTTTTTTAATTTTTGCGGTCATATAAAAATCAGTCTAAAAAGGCTTAACTCATCAGATGGACAAACATATGTATAGACTTATATCTCTGACTGCTTGTGAACCTCTGTCAGAAAACTAATTAGGCATTGATCACTGATTAATCATGTTAATCAAACTTGTAAATAAAATACATTTTGTTTCCAATGCTTCATATACATGATTCATCCTATTTTTCATTTATAAGTAAAGAAATTCGAAGACATAAACAAATTAATTTCTTAAGAAAACTAGAGGCTCTAAAGAGCCTGTGTCGCTCACCTTGGTCTATGAGAATATTAAATAAAGGAAACAGATGGATTAATTCATGACAAAATTGTGTTTTGGTGATGGTGATGTGTTTGTACATCTTACTTTACTAAACAGTCTTGCTGCTTACAATTATCTCTATCTATAATGAACTTGGCCCAGTAGTTTCAGTGTAAAATGTTAATAAAAATTTACAAATTTTATGAAAATTGTTAAAAATTGACTATAAAGGACAATAACTCCTTAGGGGGTTAATTGACCATTTCGGTTATGTTGACTTATTTGTAAATCTTACTTTGCTGAACATTATTGCTGATTACAGTTTACCTCTATCTATAATAATATTCAAGATAATAACCAAAAACAGCTAAATTTTCTTAAAATTACCAATTCAGGGGCAGCAAACAAACAACAGGTTGTCTGATTCATCTAAAAAATGTCAGGGCAGATAGATGTTGACCTGATAAACAAATTTAACCCATGTCAGATTTGCTCTAAATGCTTTGGTTTTTGAGTTATAAGCCAAAAACTGCATTTTAACCCTATGTTCTATTTTTAGCCATGGTGGCCATCTTGGTTGGTTGGCCGGGTCACCGGACACTTTTTTTAAACTAAATACCCCAATGATGATTGTGGCCAAGTTTGGTTTAATTTGGCCCAGTAGTTTAAGAGGAGAAGATTTTTGTAAAAGTTAACAACTACGACGGACGACGGACGCAAAGTGATGGGAAAAGCTCACTTGGCCCTTTGGGCCAGGTGAGCTAAAAAAGTTTAAGCATTGAATTTACAGTTTTTGGCATGCTACATGTATTTTAAAAAGACAATTTTGTATTTCTTAATCTGGTTCTTTTTTCTTGTAAGGGACATACTTCAAACTTATGGTAAAAAAAAAGTTTGTAACTTCATTAGACACGAAATAACATGTAGAACATGATGAAAGTTGCTTTTAGTAAATGCTTAATTCATTTCTTTTCCTTTTTGGTATTAAAAAAAATCTTATTAGTGCTAGATATTTAGTTGGTTTTCTCTGACAAGAGGACTAGACTCCCCTGACCAGTGTGCTCCATAATGACAAACTACAGTTAAGTTTTATGATAAATTGATAAAAAAAAGTAAAAAATTCACATTAAATCAATGTTTCAAATCATGTTTTGTAAATTAATGTCATTAATAAATTGAAAAAGACAAGAAGAAATTTGTAATCACACTGTAACATACTATTTTACCATATTTTGCAACATCAGTATGATCAGCAGTATGCCCAAAATGATTTTGTTACATGTAAACTGCAACATTTATAAGTTAATATTTATATTAAGGAATGACTGTAATATTTTGTCTGTCTATGAAGAAATAACATAAAAAATTTGGTGCACACTGAATAACGCACGTAGCGGGTTATTTAATAGTCAGTGCACCACATTTTTTTATGTTATTTCGAATAGACAGAAAAAATATTACAGTCATCATGGTCATTTCTTATAATTTAATTCTAAATTCCATTTTAAACCGTAGAAAACCATGAAAAAACGTTGATGACATCACGGTCACATGACTAAATTATGTCTATGGGCTCACAACAAAATAACGACAGCCAATCAGATTACGCGTTACATCCAAAATTAAATTATAATAATATAACATTTGAATTGTTGAAATATTATACTTTGTTTGAGTTGTCATGATGGACGGACCGGGCTGTCTTGCATTCCTTAGTTTATAGTTTAAACATATTTATTTATAGTGGATTTGGAAACAAGTTTTGCATCATGATTGTTGTTGTTTTCATAGATTTTGAGATATAATCATGTATGAGGGGGGACGGATAGGGTCCTAGTCCCGAGGGTATAAAAACATGAAATCCCAAGGTCCCAAACTTAAAAGAAATCTAAATCCCGACATCCTGTAATTAAAAAAAAGAATTCCTAGATCCCGAAAGGACCAATCTCGAAATCCTGAGCTTAAAAACACCAGATCCCGGAGTCCCGATAAAGGTCTCCCCCCCTCATGTATTATGAGGGTAGTATTAGGGGCAATGGGGGTACCTTGATCATGTTGATGACGTATAAGTTTAACGGTAAAAAATCTTGCCAAATGATGTTAACAGTAATTTTTAGTGCATGACGATAAAACATACATTTTCTTTTAGACGATAAAAAATCAGCTTAATTTGACTTGTCACGCTTTATTTTCCAAAAATATGGGTAAAGATAATAATTTGAGACATCTGATGAATCACAGTAAATTTTAACCAATTTGACACAAACGGTAGACGAAAATGACCATTTGACGACTGACAGATATATATATAATATATTTTTTAATTTTTAAATGTTTCATGATGTTTATTAAATAAATATCTACATGCGTTTATAATATCAAAACAACATATAAGATAAGGCGAACAAACCCTTTTTGTGGAATTTATTTTGGTACGGCCTTGACGTAAACATTTTTTTTTGTCAGACGGTCCGAGTTGTTTTGGGGCCGAAATGTCTTACACCCGGCGCAGTGTCGTCTAACTAACACGATCTTAATGTTTGCTCTAACTATATAAGTTGCCAATGCTTTACACAAATATTGCTTACAAATGGAAACCTGTTCTGCACTATGTCGTCTCCTAAATCTACATTTATATGCCTTTTTGTTTCGTTAGATTTATCATCTGTAGCGCTCTGTTTACTTTGAGTCGCCATCCTGTTCTGTTCTGTAGTACGGAATCCCTCCGTTTATAAAGGAGCACTTCACAAATATGTAGTCAAAATATGATGTATTAACTACGATTGTCCGGTCCGTGTTATGCAGGTGGCAGTTAGGTCCGCTGCTGTATGCCCTGAGGTAATCGGTGCCCTGAGGTAATCATGGTAATGCGTCATTGATTAAATACGCACGAAAATATAGTTCTTATTTAGATAGATCTTAATACCAAATTTTAATGTGACCAAATACCAAAGATGTCAACAAACTTCCCAAATGATTTTATTATTTGTATTCACCGATCGTTCATTTCGTATGTACGTGTAGGGTGGGGATGGCTTGTAAAATTATAAACTTCTTTTTTTTTTTTTTTTTTATAAAAGTTCAATTAATGATCTGAAGTATTCATTCATGACAGGGTTACCTGAGGTAACCCCAATATAACAACAAATGCAACCATTAAACTCAAGTCAACTGGGGTAACTTTATATATAATCACATAAACAATACAAATCTATGAAGTCCTACATTCTAAATTAAGAAATTGTGTAATTAAAATATAAATGTATACACTAGCAAAGTATGTACTGTCTTTCATAACAGGGTAACCTGCGGTAAGGCATACAATAACAGTAAATACAACCTATTTAACTCAAGTTAATTCAGATCACTTTTACATATACATCACATAAACAATATAATATCAATGAATTCCTACATAACAAAAGAAGAAAGTGGTTTATTACAGCATAACTGCATATACTAGCAAAGTATCTACTAAGTATTTTGTTATGACAGGGTTACCTCAGGTAACCCATAAAATAGCAACAAGTATTATCCATTGATATCAAGTTAACTAAAGTCGCTTTTCCGATATATCACATAAACAATACACATCTATGAGGCCTACATGTAAAATAAAGAAATTGTTTGATTACAACATAAATGTTTTCACTAGCAAACTATCTCAAAAGCATTCTTCATAACATGGGTACCTGAGCTAACCCCAGACATAATTACAAATATAACCCACTTAACTGAAGTAAACTGAGGTAACCTTTACATGTGCATCACATAAACAATACAACTTTCATGAAGTCCTACAGTTAAAATAAAGAAGTTTGTTTATTACAATTAATGTAAACACTAGCAAAGTTTCTACGAAGGATTCATTCATTACAGGGTTACCTCACGTAACCATAACAATAACAACAAAGATAACTCATCTAACTCAAGTTCACTGAGGTCACCTTTTAATATATATACATCACATAAACAATACAAATCTATGAAGTCCTACATTTCAAATAAAAAAATTGTGGAGTTACAATACAAAGCTATACACTAGCAAAGTATCTACTACGAATTCTTTCATAGCAGGGTTACCTGAGGTAACCAATACAATAACAACAATACAACCTATTTAACTCAAGTTAATTCAAATCACCTTTACATATACATCACATAAAGAATATAATTTTAATGAATTCCTACATTTAAAAAGAAGAAGTTGGTCTATTACACCATAAATGGATATACTAGCAAAGTATCTACTAAATATTCTGTCATGACAGGGTTACCTCAGGTAACCCATGAAATAGAAATAAGTATTATCCATTTATATCAAGTAAACTTAAGTCGCCTTTCAGAAATATCACATAAACAATACACATCTATGAAGTCCTACATTTAAAATAAAGAAATTGTCCGATTACAACATAAATGTTTACACTAGCAAACGATCTCAAAAGCATGCTTCATAACATGGGTACCTGAGGTAACCCCAGACACAATTACAAATATAACCCACTTAACTGAAGTAAACTGAGGTCACCTTTACATGTGCATCACATAAATAATACAACTTTCATGAAGTCCTACATTTAGAATAAAGAAGTTTGTTTATTACAATTAATGTAAACACTAGCAAAGTTTCTACGAAGGATTCATTCATTACAGGGTTACCTCAGGTAACCATAACAATAACAACAAAGATAACCCATCTAACTCAAGTTCACTGAGGTCATCTTTTAATATATATACATCACATAAACAATACAAATCTATGAAGTCCTACATTTCAAATTAAAGAATTGTGGAGTTACAATGCAAAGCTATACACTAGCAAAGTATCTACTAAGAATTCTTTCATAGCAGGGTTACCTGAGGTAACTAATACAATAACAACAATACAACCTATTTAACTCAAGTTAATTCGAATCACCTTTATATATACATCACATAAAGAATATAACTTTAATGAATTCCTACATTTAAAAAGAAGAAGTTGGTTTATTACTCCATAAATGAATATACTAGCAAAGTATCTACTAAATATTCTGTCATGACAGGGTAACCTCAGGAAACCCATGAAATAGAAATAAGTATTATCCATTTATATCAAGTAAACTTAAGTCGCCTTTCAGAAATATCACATAAACAATACACATCTATGAAGTCCTACATTTAAAATAAAGAAATTGTCCGATTACAACATAAATGTTTAAACTAGCAAACTATCTCAAAAGCATTCTTCATAACATGGGTACCTGAGGTAACCCCAGACATAATTACAAATATAACCCACTTAACTGAAGTTAACTGAGTTCACCTTTACATGTGCATCACATAAGCAATACAACTTTCATGAAGTCCTACATTTGAAATAAAGAAGTTTGTTTATTACAATTAATGTAAAGACTAGCAAAGTATCTAAGAAGAATTCATTCATCACAGGGTTACCTGAGAGACAGGGTTACCTCAGGTAACCTAATAATAACAACAAATACAACCCTTTTAACTCAAGTTTACTCAGGTAGCATATATCTATACATCGCATAAACAATACAAATCTATGAAGTTTTACATTTTAAATTAAGAAATTGTGTAATTACAACATCAATGCATATACCAGCAAAGTATCTACGAAGTATTCTTTCATAAGAGGGTTACCTCAGGTAACCCCAAAAATAACAGTAAATATAATCAATTCAAATAAAGTTAACTTAAGTTGCCTTTCCTAAATATCATATAAACAATACACATCTATGAAGTTCAAATTTATCAAAAAAAGTATATCGTTTATTACAACTTAAATGTCTATTCTGGAAAACTATCTACAAAGTATTCTTACATGACAGGATAACCTCGGGTAACCATAACAATAACATCAAATAAAAAATACAAATCTATGAAGTCCTACATTTTTAAATTCAGAAATTGTGTGATTAAAATACAAATGTATACACAAGCATAGTATCTACTAATATTTTTTTCATAACAGGGTTACCTGAGGTAACCCAAGCAATAACAGCAATTACAACCAATTTAACTCAAGTTAATTCAAATCACCTTTACATTTACATCACATAAACAATATAACTTCAATGAATTGTTATACGATGATGACTGATGTACCCATATTTTGACTATTTTATTAATTGTACTGTTTATTTAACGCATCATGTAAATGTAGCGGAATTTGATGAGACTGTTATTAAAGTGAGAGGGTTAGCGCTATAGAACCAGGTTTAATCCACCATTTTCTACATTTGAAAATGCCTGTACCAAGTCAGGAATATGACAGTTCTTGTCCATTCGTTTTTGATGCGTTTTGTCTTTTGATTTTGCCATGTGATTATGGACTTTTCAAATTGATTTTCCTCTGAGTTCAGTATTTTTGTGATTTTACTTTTTCCTACATTGAAAATGAAGAAGTTGTTTTTTACACCATAAATACATATACTAACAAAGTATCTACTAAGTATTCTGTCATGACAGGGTTATCTCAGGTAACCCATAAAATAGCTACAGGTATAATCCATTTAAATCGAGTTAAGACAGATCGCATTTTCTAAATATCGCGTAAGCAATTTACATCTGTGAAGTCCTACATGTAAAATAAAGAAATTGTTTGATTACAACATAAATGTTTACACTAGCAAACTATCTAATAAGCATTCTTTCATAACAAGGGTACCATGGGTAACCCCAAAAATAATTGCAAATATAACCCACATAACTGAAGTTATTTGAGATCAACTTTACATATATACCCCATAAACAATATAACTTCAATGAAGTCCTACATTCAAAATAAATAAGTTTGTTTATTACAATTAATGTAAAGACTAGCAAAGTATCTACGAAGTATTCATTCATGACAGGGTTACCTCAGGTAACCCCAATTATAACACCAAATACAACCCATTTAACTCAAGTGAACTCGTGTAACATTTACATATAATCGCATAAACAATACAAATCTATGAAGTCCTACATTTTAAATTAAGAAATTGTGTAATTACAGCATAAATGCATATACCAGCAAAGTATCTACGAAGTATTCTTTCATAACAGGATTACATCAGGTAACCCAAAAAATAACAACAAATATAATCGATTCAAATCAAATTAACATAAGGTTGCAGTCTTGTTATTGACTGCTCCATAGGCTCACATGCAAAACAGCTGATCTTAGAAAAAAATTCTTGTTCATATCATGGATGTACCAAAGTGAAATTGTGATTTAATTGAAAAAAGGGGGTCTTGCCACGAAGAATAAAACGTTACGCAATCCTGAAGTCAATTCATTTTTTTCTACTTTCTGTTTGCTATTTTTACTAGACCTCACCATTTCAAGTAAACATGATATCCTTCCACCCTCCTGGAATGATATCCCCAAAAGATGCAAGATTTTTTAAAAAGTCTATATTTATGTTTCCATTCACCATAAACCTATAAACAAACAGAAAAAAATGAGTTCAGAAAAAAATTCAGTCTACTAAATTATCTGTAAATCTCATTCTTGTCTATCTTTATGAATAACCTGACCATGCACAGTTGTACGGTGGTTCCCTGAGGTAACCTGACCATGCACAAGAGTACAATGTTTCCTTGAGGTAAAGTGACCATGCACAGTTGTACAGTGGTTCCCTGAGGTAACCTGACCATGCACATTAGTACAATAGTTCCCTGAGGAAACCTACCATGCACAGTAGTACAATTGTTCCTGAAGTAATCTGACCAGGCACAGTAGTGCAATTGTTCCCTGAGGTAACCTGACCATGCACAGAAGTACAATGGTTCCCTGAAGTAATCTGACCATGTACAGTAGTACAGAGGTTCCCTGGGGAAACCTGACCATGCACAGTAGTACAATGGTTCCCTGAGGTAACATGATAATGCACAGTATTACAATGGTTCCTTGAGGTAGCCTGGCCATGCACAGTAGTACAATGGTTCCCTGAGGTAACATGACCATGTACAGTAGTGCAATGGTTCCCTGAGGAAACCTGACAATGCACAGTAGTACAATGGTTCCCTCAGGTAACCTGACCATGCACAGTAGTGTAATGGTTCCATGAGGTAACCTGGCAATGCACAGAAGTACAATGGTTCCCTGCAGAAACCTGACCATGTACAGTTGTACAATGATTCCCTTGGGAAACCTGACCATGCACAGTAGTACAATGGTCACTTGAGGTAACATTACAATGCACAGTAGGACCATGCTTCCCTGAGGTAACCTGACCATGCACAGTAGTACAATGGTTCCCTGGGGAAACCTGACAATGCAAAGAAGCACAATGGTTCCCTGAGGTAACCTGACCATGCACAGAAGCACAATGGTTCCCTGAGGTAACCTGACCATGCACAGTAATACAATGGTTCCCTGAGGTAACATGACCATGTACAGTATTTCAATGGTTCCCTGAAGTAACCTGATCATGCTCAGTAGTGCAATGGTTCTCCGAAGTAACCTGACCATGCACGGTAGTCCAATGATTCCCTAATTTCTTACCATGCACAGTAGTACAATTGTTCCCTGAAGTAACCTGACCATGCAGAGTAGTACAATGATTCCCTGAGGTTACCTACCATGCACAGTAGTACAATGGTTCCCTAAAGAAACCTGACCATGCACAGTAGTGCAATGGTTCCCTGAGGTAACCTGACCATGCACAGTAGTACAAAGATTCCTTGAGGTAAACTCACAATACACAACAGTACAATGGTTTCTTGAGGTACCATGACCATGCATAGTAGAACAACGTTTCCCTGAGGAGACTTGAACATGCACAATAGTACAATGGTTCCCTGAGGTTACCTGACAATGACCAGTTGTATAGTGGTTACCTGGTGTAACATGACCATGCACAGTAGTACAATGATTCCCTGAGGTTACCTACCATGCACAGTAGTGCAAGGGTTCACTTAAGAAACCTGATCATACACAGTACAATGGTTCCCTGCAGATTAGTATAATTGTTCCCTGGGGTAACCTAACCATGCCCAGTTTAACAGTGGTTCCCTGAGGTAACCTGACCATACACAGTAGTACAATGGTTCCCTGAGGTAACCTGACCATGCACAGTAGTTCAATGGTTCCCTAAGGTAACCTTAAAATACACAGCGGTACAATGATTCCCTGAGGGACCATGACCATGCACAGTAGAACAATGATTCCCTGAGGAGACTTGACCATGCACAAGAGTACAAAGGTTCCCTGCACAGTAGTACAATGTTTTCCTGAGGTAACCTGACCATACACAGTAGTACAGTGGTTCCCTGAGGTAACCTGTCCATCCACAGTAGTACAGTGGTTCCCTGAGGTAACATGACCATGTACAGTAGTGCAATGGTTCCCTGAGGTAACATGACAATGCACAGTAGTACAATGGTTCCCTGAGGTAACCTGACCATACACAGTAGTACAGTGGTTCCCTGAGGTAACCTGTCATTCCACAGTAGTACAGTGGTTCCCTGAGGTAACATGACCATGTACAGTAGTGCAATGGTTCCCCGAAGAAACCTGACAATGCACAGTAGTACAATGGATCCCTGATGTAACCAAACCATGCACAATAGAACAGTGGTTTCGTGAAGTTACCCGATCATGCACAGTAGTACCATGGTTCCCTGAGGTAACCTTACTATGCACAGTAGGACAATGATTCCTTGAGGTAAACTCACAATACACAACAGTACAAAGGTTCCCTGAGGTACCATGACCATGCATAGTAGAACAACGTTTCCCTGAGGAGACTTGAACATGCACAATAGTACAATGGTTCCCTGAGGTTACCTGACAATGACCAGTTGCATAGTGGTAACCTGGTGTAACATGACCATGCACAGTAGTACAATGATTCCCTGAGGTTACCTACCATGCACAGTAGTACAATGGTTCACTTAAGAAACCTGATCATACACAGTACAATGGTTCCCTGCAGATTAGTATAATGGTTCCCTGGGGTAACATGACCATGCCCAGTTTTACAGTGGTTCCCTGAGGTAACCTGACCATGCACAGTAGTACACTGGTTCCCTGAGGTAACCTGACCATCATAGTAGTACAATGGTTCCCTGAGGTAACCTGACCATGCACAGTAGTTCAATGGTTCCCTGAGGTAACCTTAAAATACACAGCGGTACAATGATTCCATGAGGGACCATGGCCATGCACAGTAGAACAATGATTCCCTGATGAGACTTGACCATGCACAAGAGTACAAAGGTTCCCTGCACAGTAGTACAATGTTTTCCTGAGGTTATCTGACCATGCCCAGTTGTACAGTGGTTCCCTGAGGTAACATGACAATGCACAGAAGTACAATGATTCCCTGAGGTAACCTGACCATACACAGTAGTACAGTGGTTCCCTGAGGTAACCTGTCCATCCACAGTAGTACATTGGTTCCCTGAGGTAACATGACCATGTACAGTAGTGCAATGGTTCCCCGAAGAAACCTGACAATGCACAGTAGTACAATGGTTCCCTGAGGTAACCTGACCATGCACAGTAATACAATGGATTCATGAGGTAACAAGACCATGCACAGTAGAACAGTGGTTCCTTGAAGTTACCCGATCATGCACAGTAGTACCATGGTTCCCTGAGGTAACCTTACCATGCACAGTAGTACAGTGGTTCCCTGAGGTAACCTGGTCATGTATAGTAATTTACAGATGACCTGAGGTAACCTTGTCATGTACAGTAATTTACAGATGACCTGAGGTAACCTGGTCATGTACAGTAATTTACTGGTGACCTGAGGTAGCCTGTCCGTGAAAAAAAAGAACATAGATGTAATCCGGACTGACTAAGCTGACGAAGGGAGTTATGAACATTCAATTGTGGTAACCTGAGGTTTGTAGAAAATTAGCGTTTTGCAAAGTTTATCTGTGGTAACATGCAGCTGGTACAATGACCATGAAGTTGTGACCTTAGGTTACCTCAACGTATTCTTATATACAGAGGTATTCTGAGGTTACATATTTATAAACAGTAGTTAAGAAATGACATTAGTTAACATGTCCACTTGGCCATGTATAGAAATGCAGAAGTGCCCTGAGGAAAACTAAAAAAATAGTGTTTTGTAAAGTTTATACAAAGTGTGGTAATACAAGTATGTGCAGTAATACAGAGTAACCTCACCATGTACAGCAATACAGAGGTAGTATTAGGTAACCTCACAATGTTCAATCATACAGAGGTGACCTGAGGTAACCTCACCATGTGAGCAATCATAGATATGATCTGAGATACAGGAAATACACAGTAATTTAGAGATGACCTAAGGTTATCTGACCATGTACAAAAGTCCACTGGAGATGTGAGGTTTTTCCTTGAAAATATCCAGCATCTCTCAAATAAGATTGATAAAGACAATTAACATTTGAAAAGGCAGTTATATACTATATAACCTGTGCTTGTAACTACGTTACTTTCAAAGTAATGTCAAATGAAAAAAAATAGATTACTGTTCGTACTACAATGTATCTCTTTTTTAATACTGGTGAATAAAATCCTTACAGTGTGTACTGGCTGGTCATCATCGCGTATGATACGATTTTGATACTCATACACAGTTAATGAATATTATGCATGAATATAGATAAGATCAGCACGTGTAGCCATAGACTGAGAGTTGTAGATTTGTAGTGTAAATATATAGATGCCGTTTATAGAATACAAAATTAGATCAGAAACATAGTTATTAAAATTGAGAAAGGAAATGGTGAATATGTCAAAGCGACAACCACCCGACCATAGAGCAGACAACAGCCGAAGGCAACCAAAGGGTCTCCAATGTAGCGAGAATTCCCGCAGCTGTAGGTATCCTTAAGCTGGCCCCTAAAAATATGCATAATAGTTCAGTGATAATGGACGTCATACTAAACTCCGAATTATAGACAAGAAACTAAAATTTAAAATCATACAAGCCTAACAAAGGCCAGAGGCTCCTGACTTGGGACATGCGCAAAATTGCGTCGGGGTTAAACATGTTTATGAGATCTCAACCCCCCCTCCCCTATACATCTAGCCAGTGTAGAAAAGTAAAAGCATAACAATACGCACATTACAATTCAGTTCAAGAGAAGTCCGAGTCCGATGTCAAAAGATGTAACAAAAGAACATAAATAAAATGACAATAGTACATAAATAACAACAGACTACTAGCAGTTAACTGACATGCCAGCTCCTGACCTCAATTAAACTGATTGAAAGATTATGTGTTCATCATATGAATATCAGGCACAATCCCTCCTGTTAGGGGTTTAGTATCATACTATCATAAAATATACGAGAAGAACATAACCTGTGTCATGCCAACAACTGTTTTTTAGAAATAGATGTGTTTAGTTCCGATTCAAAGACTCTATCAGTGAATCAATATTAAAGCCAAAATATGCAATCTTTAATGACCTGACAACAGTATCGTAACTATATCCCTTTTTAATAAGTCTATTTAAAGGTTTTGTTAGTTTCTGAGGAGAATACTGACATTTTTGTTCTTTATTTAGAATACTTCCATAAAAAATTGGATGTGAAATACCCGAACGTATAAGATGTCTGCATGTTGAGTTATATTTACGAATTATTTCCTTATACTGATGATAAAATTTAGTAAATGTTTTGACCAGTTTGTGATATCGAAAACCCTAGCTTGGTGTAATAATTTTTTAGTAATACATAAATTTCTCTCGCTAAAATCTAATACGTTGTTACATACACGAGAGAATCGTACAAGTTGAGATATATAAACACCATAAGATGATGACAAGGGAACGTCACCATCTACAAATGGATAATTTACAATAGGAAATGAAAAAACATCTCTCTTATCAACAATTTTTGTATTAATCTTCCCGTTTATGATATAGATATCAAGATCGAGGAAAGGGCAGTGGTCATTGTTATCATTAGCTTTAATTAAAGTAAGTTCTACAGGATAAATTTCTTTAGTATACATACGGAAGTCGTTATTATTGAGAGACAATATATCATCCAAATATCTAAAAGTATTGTTGAATTTTTGTACCAAATATTGTTTAGATGGGTCTTTGCTAATTTAAGTCATAAATTGTAACTCATAACAATACAAAACAGGTCCGCAATAATTGGTTCACAGTTAGTCCCCATTGGAATTCCAATAACTTGACGATGTACGGAATCTCTAAAAATAATAAAAATGTTATCAAATAAAAATTCAAGCGCATAAATAGTATCAAAGCATGTCCAATTGACATAGTTCTTTTGTTTATTGCTACTAAAAAATGATCGCAAAGAGTTTGAACATATGTACTCGCATTCCGACTATTTAAATGCCCAGTTAATTAGGGATGTGATTTTTTTCTCAATAAGAATATGAGGCAAAGTGGTATATAGGGTAGAAAAATCAAAACTTTGAACAGATTTAAAATCACCAATATATGCATGCAATTTATCAAGTACTTCCAACGAGTTTTTAAAAAAGTAATTAATTCCACTATTTTCAAAGGCCTTATTTGAACAATTTATTATCAGGTTTTTATTGTACCAAGTGTACTAGTAAGTAAAACAGACAATTTAGTAGTTGAACAATGGACAGTGGCGGGTCCAGGGGTGTTCTGGGTATAGGAACCCTTTTTTTTTTGGAGATCAATGCATTTGAATGGAAACATATAGTTGGAACCCCCTTCTTGTGTCCTGGATTGGGAACCCCCTTTTTTTTAAATGGATGGATCCGCCGCCGCCCCTCATGCAGTCGGACAAGATGGACTGATTTTCATTAACCTATCTATTAAATGTTATCGTTTTCTACTTATGTTACTTTAAAAGAAGTAACCAAAATCAATATATGCGTAATCTTTCCATATGTAAGTGTCATATATTACCAAACACAATGATAGTCAAAGTTTAAACAGGACATTCACGAAACTTAGGCAGCAATCATTTCATTTTCAAGGGGGGGGGGGGGGCTATGTTTTTTTTAAAGTTTGTTTCTAATTGTTCTGCCACTATATGTAATGCTAAAATTGAAATGAAAGAAAAAAATGTTTCCAAAATATTGTCTTTCGCCGAAGAAAAAAAATCCATAACCCCCCCCCCGAAAATCAAATGTTTGCTGCCTTATGCATGTGTGGATAACTTTTATTTTTTAATAGTTAGTTTAAATAATTATATATACATTTATTTACATAAGTCTCTATGAAACCAGTTTTTGACAACTATTATTATAAAAGTTTAAATCGCAATTCAAAAAGTGTTTTCTTTTTAATTATTTTAAGTCATTTACGTTTCACTAAATAAAAATCTGTTCACGTTGCACTGATCACAAATTGTTATGGATCACAAGAAAGACTAATAAGACTTCAAATTCTTTACTTGATAAACAAACCTCCGGAGAGGGTGAAAAACTGAAAAATACAAAATAAGCAATTCTTACTAACAATTAGCATTACAAAAATTTAGCATAACAGTACACAATAAAGTATCAATGCTAAAAACACAATATTTGGTTTTAAATCATCTTTTTTCTTTTTGTCAAATGAAATGTTCAATATTCAACTTGTGTTATACAATGATTGTCATAATAGTCTAAGCAAATTCACAGTTCATAATAGATGTAATAAAATAATTCAGTTACAGTAAAAAACAGTAGCACATGTGCTTGTGGTTTACAGTAGAAAATAGTCGCCTTTTTTCACGAATCGAAGTGAGTAGTTTACAATATCAAAAATCGCAAATTAAATACTTCTCAAGAGAAAACATCTTAATCAAAGCAAAGGAAATACAAATCAGCACACTGGATTTAAGAATTAATGTAAACAAAAGGTATGATAAACAGTTCATGTAAAATGACCAAAAAGAATGTTTGTCAACTGTTTAAGACGACTTGAAATAATATACTTGTCAGAAAAAGTTTATACATATGTAAAGAAAAATATGCTACATTTTAACTTACGCTTTGGTGTCGTGAAGTTACAAATTTCATGAGAAATTGTACGAAATTTTGCGTGAACACATTTTCCAAACGTGCCGGATATAAAAATAAGTGTATATAACAAGAAGATAAAAAACAAAGACGTGAACTCCGTTTCATTTCCGGAAACACGACACTCCCCTTCTGATTTTTTAAAAAATCACCACAAAAAAAATACAAATTTTATGCTTATCTAGCAATATACTTGTACTGAACAAGAAGATAGTATAAAGTTGCAAAATTAACTGACTGTCATTTTGGATCAGTAAGAACGAGAGGAATGAGTTCAACAATTGGTCTTATGAATGAACTGGGTTTGTTGTCTCTAATAGTTCGAATTTCCACTTTTCGGATTTTCATGTCGGCACTCGGGAAAACTTTTGTTACTATTGCCATCGGCCACTGTGGTCTTGGTAACTCTTTGTCCCTCATGAGAACTATGTCTCCTATATTTAAGTCCTTTATCGGCAATTCCCACTTTTTCCTTACTTGAAGTGTATGTAAATATTCTTTATTCCATTTTGACCAGAATTCATCTGCGAGTCCTTGAACCATCTTCCACTGACTACGTAGCATGTCCTTAGTTCCAAATTGTAGCATAGTTTGTTCATCCTGTCCTTTCTTGTGTGTTAAGAGCATAGACGGAGATAATACTTCCGGGTTATCCGGGTCAGTAGAGACAGATACTAACGGCCTTGAATTCACAATAGCACTGACCTCTGCCATAAGAGTAACTAAAATTTCATGTGTGAGTCTATTTTTCTCACGAATGAGCATGCAATCTAAAATCCTTCTGCTTAAACCTATCATCCTTTCCCATGATCCACCAAAATGTGAAGCATGCGGAGGGTTGAATTTCCATATAGTTCCGTATTGTGATAGCATTATATCAACAGTGCCCTTTTCAATGAATTCAGCTGTGATTCCTAAATCTTGTATTGCACCAACAAAATTTGTTCCTCTATCTGATCGAATAAGTTTAACAGATCCTCTGATAGCAATGAAACGACGATATGCATTGATAAAACTGGCGCTACTCATTTCTTCTATGACTTCAATATGTATCGCTCTTGAAACCAAACATGTGAATAATATTGCCCATCTTTTCTGATTGATTGATGAGCCTCTAGTTTTTCTATGGATGATTTGGTATGGTCCAAAAGTATCGATTCCCACAAAGGTAAAAGGAGGTCCTGGAGTGAGTCTATCTTCCGGAAGGTCAGACATCTTTTGTACTTTAAACTGACCTCGCAATTTCTTACATGTGACACATTGTCTGATGATTGTAGAAACTAGCCTTTTACTGCCTATAACCCAAAAGCCTCCTGAACGCAAGGCTCCTTCAGTCATGTGTCTGCCTTGATGACATGTCAATTCATGATAGTGACGCGTCAGTAACACAGCTAAATGATGTTTCTTTGGAATAATTATTGGCTGAAGATGTAGCTCAACAGTTTTTGCATGTCGTATACGTCCACCAACTCTAAGAATATTATGTTTGTCTAACACAGGTGAAAGCGACAATAAATTTGACGTAGGAAGTAACTGACCAACGGAACTAATTGCATTGATATCGTTTGAAAATGCCTCTGCTTGCACTGTTTTGATGATAAATTGTTCCACTTCTTGTTGAGAAGGTGGACTCTCTTGATGTAACTTTCTAATAAAGGCTTTAAGAAACTGAATAGCTCTCACTAGACTTTTCCAAGATGCAAGTCGAGAAAACCTGCTTGACAATCCTACTTCCTCATTAATGTCAGTTTTATTAGTAACTACAGACGGACGGACTTCTTTATCATCATTTGGATCGACAAGTGGATACATTTGTTTTCCAATATTTGAATCTTGACTCAAGAATGTTGGTCCCTGCAGATAGACTGAACTGGGTAAATCTACAGTATTAAGGCTTCTTGTTGCTACATCTGCTGGATTCAGATCAGTTGAAATGTAGCTCCATTGGCTAGGAGAACTTGATGTTCTTATTCGGTTAACTCGGTTGCTCACATAAACATAAAATCTACGTGTTTCATTAGTTAAGTAACCTAAAACAACCTTACTGTCAGTATAAAAATGAAAACAAGTCGAGTCTAATTTGAGGTGTTCTTTCAAAGTATCTGCAATCTCGACGGAAAGGACAGCTGCACATAACTCTAAACGCGGAATTGTGTGGCCGTGTACTGGCGACACTTTAGCTTTGCCCATCAGAAAGGAGACTTCACTTTTATTCTCACCAAACAATTTCAAATAAGCCACAGATGCTATCGCGTCCTTTGACGCATCACTGAATACATGAACCTCCAAATGTGTAGAGTTTAAAAATGATATATCTGAATATCTACGTGGTATTTGTAAGTTTTGAAGATGAACCAATGAGGATACCCAATTTTCCCATCTTAATTTCAAATGATCAGGGAGATCTTCATCCCAATTTGCAGGTCCAGATTCTGACATCATCTCTCGGAGAATTAGTTTTCCATTCATTGTAATTGGAGACGCAAACCCAATAGGGTCAAATATGCTATTAATGACCGACAATGCACCTCTGCGAGTGTACGGCTTTTTCTCTGAAGACACTTTGAATGTAAATTGATCGACAGAAATGTCCCATGAAAGTCCTAAGCTGCGTTGTACAGGAGGAGTTTCAGATCCAAGGTCCAGGTCCTTGAGGTCCGAAGATAAGTCTTCCGATGGAAAGCTTTGAAGAACGGCTTTACTATTCGACACAAATTTATGGAGTCGCAATCCACCACCATCTACAAGAGCCTTTTGAGTTCGCTTCATAAGGTCAACTGCGGACTCAACATCTGGGCATGACATCAACCCATCATCAACATAAAAGTTGTTATAAACAAAGTCCTGAATGTCATTATCTGCATTTTGCACTGCTCTCCTTAAACAATATGTGGCAACAGAGGGAGAAGGGCTATTCCCAAAAACATGTACAGTCATTCTGTAATCAATAAGAGGGCGATGAACTTCATTGTTTTCATGCCATACAAAACGCAAATAGTCTCTATGTGAATCTGTTACCTTAAAGTTGTAAAACATTTGTTCTACGTCTGCTGTCACTGCTACAGCCTCTTTACGGAATCTAAGTAAAACACCTAATAAATTGTTTGTTAGATCTGGACCTTTTATTAAGACATCATTCAATGAAGTTCCGCTAAACTTAGCTGACGAATCAAAAACAATTCTCACTTTTCCAGGTTTTTTTGGATGATATACCCCAAAAAAGGGAAGATACCAACATTCATTTCCTATGGGTAGATTTGGTGCCTTCTCAGCATGTTTGTTCACAAACATCTTATTCATGAATTCAAGTATATGCTCTTTTTTGTTAGGGTTCATGCGAAGACTACGTTCCAACGAATTAACTCTCTGCACTGCTTGTACTCTATAATTAGGCAACACAGGTCTGTCTTTGCGAAACGGAAGAGGTGCAGTCCACCGATTATCTGACCCTTGTTTCACTTTAGAATCCATCAATTCTATAAATAGTTTGTCCTCGATTGAAGGTCCAATAGTTTCATCGTAAGGTGTTCTCTCAAAGATAGATTCAGGTTTTACAGTAAAAGCATTTGCACAAGGTTGAAAATGAGAGGTGCGTCCATCTGGCAAAATAAAAGTTTTGTTTACAGTAACAGTTTCAGTTCGATGAATCTGACCGAGACAAGATTCTCCTACGATCACCCACCCTAATGGCAACTTTTGAGCATAGGGCAAGTTGTCACCTCCCAAGCGTTGATCAAGAACGTGATGGGCTTGAATCACATCTCTACCAATAAGTAATTCAATTTTGATATTCTGGTCAATGGGTGGTATGTGCGACGCTATGTTGTTAAGATGATCATGACTAGCTGCCACTTCTGGTGATGGTATCTCATCACGGTTGTTTGGTATGTCGTTGCATTCAATTAGTGATGGAATGTTTATAGAAGTACTATGATCTAACGCTTCAATTGTATAATGTCTTGCTACTCTACCCATTGTAGATACTTTGCCTGAGCATGATGATAATGTAAAATTTATATGTTCAGCATTCTCATTAAATATATCGAAAAACTTTGATGTACCTAATGAATGAGTACTTTGATCATCTATGATTGCATATACTTTCTGAGCCATGTGTGTTTTATTTTTTGGATAAACATAAATTGGCAAAATCTTAGCACAAGACTTGCTACTACTTAACGGATTTCCACAAATCTTTGTACAAATAGCTGATACATGTGATAGGTTTTTAAGCTCCCCTTCGTGAATCTTCTCACTTTCACAGTCATTTACAGATTGAGAGCCGTTATATGGATCTATGTTTTGGTCTTGTTGGTAAATGTGTAAAGCTGTTGGATGATTTGAACTTTTACAAATATTACAATGTATATTTTCTCTACAGCTTCTTTGTAAATGTTTCTGAAGACTGCAGCAACGAAAGCAAAGCCTGTTTTTCTTTAACAAGTCCATACGTTCAGTCATTGGCTTTTGACGGAAAGCTCTACATTCATTGAGATCGTGATTTGTGCCATGAATAGGACAAACTTGCTTTTCATCTATTGTGTATACATCAGTTTTTCTAGTAGATACACGCAAATTAGATTGCATACTAGCAGGATTAGAAGTTTTATTTGTCTGCGGAGCAAACTGAAAACTCGGATCTGTACGCCATTTTGCCATGTCATAAGTAAAGTCAACAAAGAATGAGAATGGCGGGTACAACATATTGTGCCTTTTCTTGTATTTAATAGCTTCTGTTGACCATTTTTCCTGTAAGTTATGAGGAAGACAATTTACGATCTGATTAACGCCAGTTGAGGAGTCATAATAAGCGAGAACTTGTGAATATTGTGGATTGTTTTTAACAAATTGGATTTCACATAATATGTCATATAGTTCATACAGGCGTTCATAATCTTTGGCAGTATTGCTTAACTTCGGAAAGTTAGCAAGTTTGGTTTTTAAGCATTGCTCAATCAATTCTGGACTTCCATACCGAACATCCAATCGGTCCCAAATTTTGTGTAAACCACCAACATGATCACTAGCACTGGCAGCTTTGATACTTTCTGCTTGTCTTGCTGAATCTGGACCAAGCCATTTTATGAGAAGATCCAACTCTTCTGAAGGAGTCACACTAAGTTCTTTCATAACATCTTTAAATGTCTCTTTCCAAGATAGGAACTGAAATGGGCTATCATTGTATTTGATAAGTCGTGATAAAACAATATCCTTCCGAGCCATCATCTTTGTGATCAAATTACACAGTTCCATTTGTGAATTATTGTTGTTAACATTAGGAGGCACATATGGTGTAGATGTATTTGCATATGCGCTAAGTTGTGGAGATTGCTTTTCTGGTGTATTCACTATTGCAATTGGTTTTGTATCTGGTATATGTAGATTTTGAACATATTCTTTTGTTCGTTCTTTTTGAAATTCAGATACAGAGTCTAGATCGTCATCCTCTCCTACCATGGACTCATTTTCCAATATCCTGATCTCTGACTCCAACACCTCAGTCTCTTCTTTAATCTGAAGGATACTTAATTCTGCCTCTAGGGCTGCCTTTTGTCTTATAAGATTAGCCTGTTTTGCACTGTATTTAACCTTCGTCTCTAATTGTGCTTTTTTTCTTAATATATCAGATTTACTTGATAAGTGACTGTGATTTGAAACTGAACGACTCGGTTTTATCTGAGTGAAGTCTATCTGTTCATGCTGTTTTAGTTCTCGGTAGGTTGCCATTGTCACAACTGGTCGAAGCTTTTTCACTGTTATGGATCACAAGAAAGACTAATAAGACTTCAAATTCTTTACTTGATAAACAAACCTCCGGAGAGGGTGAAAAACTGAAAAATACAAAATAAGCAATTCTTACTAACAATTAGCATTACAAAAATTTAGCATAACAGTACACAATAAAGTATCAATGCTAAAAACACAATATTTGGTTTTAAATCATCTTTTTTCTTTTTGTCAAATGAAATGTTCAATATTCAACTTGTGTTATACAATGATTGTCATAATAGTCTAAGCAAATTCACAGTTCATAATAGATGTAATAAAATAATTCAGTTACAGTAAAAAACAGTAGCACATGTGCTTGTGGTTTACAGTAGAAAATAGTCGCCTTTTTTCACGAATCGAAGTGAGTAGTTTACAATATCAAAAATCGCAAATTAAATACTTCTCAAGAGAAAACATCTTAATCAAAGCAAAGGAAATACAAATCAGCACACTGGATTTAAGAATTAATGTAAACAAAAGGTATGATAAACAGTTCATGTAAAATGACCAAAAAGAATGTTTGTCAACTGTTTAAGACGACTTGAAATAATATACTTGTCAGAAAAAGTTTATACATATGTAAAGAAAAATATGCTACATTTTAACTTACGCTTTGGTGTCGTGAAGTTACAAATTTCATGAGAAATTGTACGAAATTTTGCGTGAACACATTTTCCAAACGTGCCGGATATAAAAATAAGTGTATATAACAAGAAGATAAAAAACAAAGACGTGAACTCCGTTTCATTTCCGGAAACACGACACAAATAAACCAAATATTTGGATTTTTTTCGTGAATTATTTGTCGTAACTTATTGTAAAAAATTGTATGTGTTCCTGTTTTCTCCTATTTTTCGCACATACATATGTATACTGTCAGTCGAAATAGAAAGTACAATGATGTATTTTTAGTTTATTCTATTTTTAGATCATGTTATTACTACGCATATGGGCACTATTGCCACGATTACCTGAGGGCACCGATTACCTCAGGGCATACAGCAGCGGACCTAACTGCCATCTGCGTGTAACACTTATCAATTCAAAGTTTTAAAAAGTTTTGAAACTTTAGATTTTTGGAATTTTGATCAAAGTTTTAAAATATCAAAATTTCAAATTGTGTAAAAGTTTTGAAATTTTGAAATTTTAACCAAATTATTAAAATATTAAAATTCTAAATATAGTTTATAAATTTGATAGTTTAGGAATTTGATCAAACTTTTAAAATACTAAACCTAACGTGCAATTTTGATTATTTCACTTTTTAAAAGTTTGATTTTTTAAATTTTTGATTAAAATATCAAAAATAGAAAAGGGTCGAAAAGAGGGGTACCTGTACACACTGATGTAAACACGGCTCTGATAACAATCATTCTTATTTATAAATAAATAGCACGAAACATATCAAATCATTTTTACATACAAAATAAATAATGGAAAGAAGAAGCCTTTTTTTATGTAAAAAACATATTAGACATCACATGGGATACCAGTATCCTAAAATTTTAATTAGGTTGTGCATCTATCAAAAAAAATTGTATTATTCGCCTTTTTGACGTTCCTGGTGAAGGTACATGTAGATCCAGAAAAAGCGCTTCGGTTGCATGCATCTTTCAACGTTTTGTTTTCTTTTTTATCGATTGCATGACGATAATATTTTGCCTTTTATGATTTATTTCAGTTCCAAGAAATAACACGGAAGGAATACTTAATGTATAGCGTCGCAATGAACGTTGTGCTAGGCGCGCTTCAGCTGGCCACTAGACAAAAAAGTGTACTGGGTCAGTGATTATAGACGTCATACTAAACTTCGAAATATAACAATGCGCTAAAATTAAAATCATACAAGACTTAAAAGGATAGAGGCTCCTGAATTGGGACAGGCGCACAAATGCGACGGGGTTAAACATGTTTCGTGAGATCACAACCCTCCTGTATACCTCTAGCCAATAAAGAATGAAAAACACACAGTAATACGAACAGTAAAACGCGCTTAAAAAGGATATACAAGTCCTATGTCAGAATAGGAAACAAACGAAACAAATCAAAATGACAATGATAATAAATTAACAAAGGACTTCTATATATAAAGCTAGCAGTTACTGCCATACACCAGCTCCAGACTTCAATTAAACTTATTGAAAGGTTATGTCTTCATTATGCACACTCTCTCCCTGTTGTATACTATTTATTGTTAATTTGTTCCGGAACATTCATGAAATATGCGTCACTGGCAACAAGAAACCGATAATTTAAAATAGGTTGTTTACGTACAAATTACGAAGAAACTTAGGATTCAACTCCCTCGGACAAAGTAGCCCTTATAGATGAATTTTGATATGTTTTAACTTCACTTTGGCCAAACACCTCTTCAATTATTTTCGGTTCTTATTTTTCTTGACTTTTAAATTTCAGTTTTCAGCGTTCCGTCGTTGAATTCTTTACTTAAAATTCAGCGTTTTACATTGTACTGGTTTTTCGAGAGCAACATTGGTGTATGGCCAAAAATGGAAAAATCCATCATGCTGCTGACACTGTGGCTTCTCTTTACACGCCCCATTCTGACTGGATGTACCTGTGTTCCTTTAGTTTGCTAAAAGTCGATTGTCGTACGATAACTTAAAAATGTTCAAGTAACAAAATGCAAATACGCAACAATAATATCCCTTAATACAAAAAAATCCCTTTCATTTCATTTACTATTTAAAAACAGTGGTTGATCTAGGACCCATAATGGAGCTACATGTACGTATATGATAACCAGTCCAAACGTTGTCCAGAAAAGAACAACCATTTAACTTTAAAAGTGGGGTGTCGTTGTTTTGTCGAAGCGCGAACAATTTTATTAAGTATATCGCTGATATAAATTTTAATTTGAAAAGAATTTTCCATTTTCAAAATGCTGACGCCTACAAATAGATAGATGGGTGCTTAATGTAGTACAGCGGCAACTACTACATACATATGAATGCTGAAAATAATGTTTATGGTATACGTTTATATATGATATGAATGGTTTCAACTTTTACAAAACCAGAGCTATAAGTTTGACATAAACGTTTAATTTATTTGTCCTTTTTAATTTTATTTGACTTTATTTGCCTTTTTAACTTGATTTGAATCGAGCGTCACTGATAAGTCTTTTGTAGACGAAACGCGCGACCGTCTGGCGCAAAAACCGGCAAAATTTATATCCCGATATCCATCTATGATGAGTTTATGTAGATACCTTGTACTTATCTACTATAATATTTGGTCTTAGTACTCTTAATTTTAGCGTAAATAAGACATATATATATATATATATATATATATCAAAAACCTCCCACATTGCAGGCGCGTAGCTACGTTTACGTCAAAACGCCCGGGCGTACACTTGAATTTTGATAAAAAAAAAATATCTCCATTAAAAAGATCTGCTTTAAAGCACATCAGTGTTGTAGATCAATCTTCAATAGCTTGTATAATTGCTTATAAAGGTGACGAAATCTACTTTCGATCAAATAGTACCGTATTATATATTTGTTTATTTTCTTTCGGTCAAAGTCTGAATCTCCTGGTAATTCTTCTTACTTTCGATTTATTAAAAAAAATCATAATCAGCTGAGATTCGATATGTGCTTTGAATTTTAGCCGAGCCTGCGACATAAATGACGCGAAAAAAAAGAAATATCGAACCTAGATTTCTTCAGCGGCGTCAATATTTAGGTTGAATATGTGGTTATTTTAATATCAATAATTTTGTCAAACCTTCATGAAGTTTTACGAAAGTTGGACAGAAGCTTTTTATTCTTAATACAGTATCCAAATCATAATGATGAATTTATATTTTTAATTCTACCGTATTTTACTGATAAAGGGAATTATTTTTTTTGCAGTTAAAGAGTAGATACAGTCTGTGGTTAAAGTGTGTTACACTTCAATTACTTTGTCAAACCTTCATCGAATTTTATGAAACATTGACAGAAGCTTTTTTTGTGGTTAATGTCTGAAGCAACTTTTAGCAATTAACAGACGGTCTGTGGTTAATATTGTTTTTTACTATTCAATTTTGAAAACCTTCAGATATTGTATTGAAACTTTAGCAGAAGTTAATATTCCAGATCAAGAAAAAAAAACATCTTAAGAAATTTAATGTTTAATTATTTTAATCTTGTAATGTAATGGACTGATTGATGGATTCAATTTTTGAAGGGTGATCTCAGACGAGAATCACGGTAATCCATCAACCAACCCCTTTACGAATTTTCATAATGTACCTAAAAATCTATGCAAATTTATCATTTCATATCCATTTGCACAAATACAGGGGTTTTAGACAAGTAATTGCTTTAGCCCATGCACGGTTCCTTTAAAACATATTTAAAGTAACTGGTGTGGATATTTTCTCTAACACCAATGACCATCAGATTCCAAATCAACAAAATGGGTTCATTAACATAAAAGATTAAAAACAATAGTCTCTAAAGTATGTTCAACTTGCTACATGCAGTTCGTTTTAATGATAGAAATGGGACTCCCCATCCTCCTACCCACTACTATGAATAGGTTTTATAACCTGGAGCCGATTGGAGCTCTCAAACTCCTCGCCGAGGTTGGGGCGTACACTTAAAAATAGCCTAGCTACGCCACTGCATTGTAGACTAGTGCAACCTTAATTGGGACACCATGCATTCAGTATTCCTACCGTACCAAAACAAATATTAACTAAAATCATTGATACAAGGCAATATAACTATGATCGTCATACAACCGATAAAAATGAAAACATAACGTTAAAAGTTGCGACCGAAGCGCTTTTCTGGATCGACCTTCTTAGGGAACGCTCAAAGCTGAATATTTAGGGCCAACAACTTACAAAGAACAGATTAAATTATATATTCTTTAGCCAACATGATTGCAGAAAGTAAGAAGTCGTAGAGCAAAACAGAAAAATTTAAAATCAAAAGAGACAATACACCGTGAATTGAGCCTTCTATTGCTTAGAGTTCAGTAGAATATATATATATACATGCTCAGCCTAAGCATACTATTTGACCTACTGCGAGTTGTTCAGTTTTTACTGTTACTCCTGTTTCTCCTAAAATATGGTTGCTAAAAAAAAACAGCAAGTAAATTGGCCAATATCAGATCTGTACGTCTTGTTTTGAAATGAATTCTCTTCTTTTGAGAAATATTTATTTTCTCATCAAATTTTTCACCGCTTACAAATGTCTGTCTGTGGTTTTATTTCATACATTAACTTTTAAGTATCAGTGTTTACAAATCACATTGTTTCGTTTCGTTCCGCTTTTATTTCGTTTCGCTTTTTACAGGTATCCCTCTTTTTGCCTCTTTTCTATTTTTGATATTTTAATCAAAAATTTAAAAAATCAAACTTTCAAAAAGTGAAATTATCAACATTGGACGTAGGGTTTAATATTTTAGAAGTTTGATCAAAATCCTAAACTATCAAATTTGAGAACAATATTTAGAATTTTAATATTTTAATAATTTGGTTAAAATTCCAAAAATCCAAAATTTCAAAACTTTTTAAAACTTTGAATTGATAAGTGTTACACGGACCCTGTCCCATACTAATAATACTATTAGTAACTCGTCCCGATTAGCATGATGATGATCAGCCTACGCTACTTGCAAGGGACATTTCTTTGGGTTACACTAAAGACCTGAAAGTGGACCTGAAAAGACCTGAAAATATACGACCAAAATTATTCAAATTACAATAAGTTAAATTTTTTTTTATCAAATTGAATTTCTTCAAATTGGAATTTTATTAATTGAAAATATCCATATTTCATTAAAATCTAAATTTTTTTAAATTTGATACAAATTTTTGATGCCAAAAGTTGGACCTGAAGGGAGAAATGAAAAGACCTGAAGGGACCTGAAAATCTATGGTCGGACTAATTCTAACTCCAATAACTTTTTTAATATTCAATGGTTATCTTTCAAATTTAGATTTTGTGAAACTAAAAGTTCAGTTTAATGATAAAATTAAAAAATATATGTATGGAAAATATCGTTGGAGTGTGAAAACTCGGACCTGGACGGAAAATTAAATGACATAAATTTGCTTGAAAAGACTGCGGTCAGATTTATTCAAGATCTTTTAACTGTTTTCAATCAATCTCCTTGAAATATGAATTTTGTTACAGGAAAGGTTTAATATATCATTGAAATGATAAAGAATTTTATCGAAAATATAATGGTTGAGTTACAAAATTCGGAGCTTGTCAGGGAAATAAAAGTCATGAATGGATCGTATATATGGGCGTTTTTCATTAAAAGCCTTCCTTTCAGACCTAAAGAAAATGGAAAATCAACTAGTCTAAAATTTATTTTCAAGAGTTATTTTGAATACCTCTATTATAGACCTGTTTGTAAACAAAAAGTGCAATCTTAAATAGTCTTTAAAATGATATTATTTTCATAATTTGTGAACAGTAACTGTTTCGTAGGGGACTTTTGTCCCCTACGAAACTGCTTCTAAACACACATATTTTTGCAATTTTAAATGTTTCCTATAGACATTCCAGTTTGTTTACTTTATATACTAGAAAAATCTCATTTTTTTCTGAATTGGAGAACCATTTTTTATTGATAAAGATTAGACAGTACTTCACATATTAAGGTACAACTCATGTTACGTAGTGGACATTTTGATGCGTTTCGTAGTTGACAAAACCGTTTCGTAGTGGACAAAAATTTCGTAGTTGACATCAACCCTATTCTGTGTTAATAAAAACATAATAAAAATTACATGAAACTAACCTTTGTTATTTGCTTTGCAGGAATATAATTGAAAAAAGAGTTAAAAAGACTGCATGGTAGTGGTAGTGTCCACTACGAAACGTTTTTCTTCCAAACTTGTTTCGTAGGGGACCGTATCGTAGGGGACGGTTTCGTAGGGGACGTATTCACATGTTTTATTTTTTTCTCACAACCCCAATATTGCAATAGTAACAAGACTGACTGTATTCATCAAAGCGTTATTAAGCTGTACACTGATATTTTTTTCTTAATTTTAAAACCAGTTACTGAAGGAAATTTGACCCGTTTCGTAGTGGACATTTACAAAAATACGGTATCACTCTCAGACTGGTCCATTTGATGTTCTCAATTTTTCTCACCAACAGTTTAATTGCCGTTATAAAAACATCACTTCTTTTGTAAGACCCTAATGTTTATCTCTCTTGCAAACAAAAAATTACATTGATTCGATAAAACTGTTTATAAGCAAGTTTTAATGACTTCGTTTCGTAGTGGACATTGTGTTAGGGACACACCTTCTAAAATAAAAAATCCTATGGTAAAAGCTGTTTATTAAAATATGTTGGCTCTAAACATACTTTTGAATTATTAAAGAACTTATGTTAAGTAAAATTAATATTCATTTCTACATTTTTTTACGATATTTGAGAGTATGAATGTTGAACAGGCGGTCTAGGGACATGCCATTTTGGTTGTTTTGGACCATCCAGGAATCAATATCTTATCAATCCCTCTAAAAAATATACTGTTTCTTTGCTTAAAAATGTTATATCTAATTCAATGTACTGACTGCACAAAAAATTACTTGCAAAGATCAAACACATTTTTTTAAAAGTGGCTGGGACAAGAAAGTACCTTTTTATTGAAAAACGCCCATATAGGGGTAGATGTATTTAAACTCGCACACAACATTGTTTTTTTCTATTTGTTTTTATTTTAGTCAAAAGTATATTGAAGAGAACGAATTACTATATATGATCATATATATGTTACAGTAAATAGGTGAAATTAGGAATTACATGTAATTACTAAAATTTAGGAATTACATGTAATTCCCGATGCACTTAGTAAATACAAGTAATTCCTAAAACGGCCCAGTGATTACCAGTAATTACTAATTTCAAAATGAATTTTTACACCTATTAACTAACTGTTCAAACAATGTTGTAATATGGTCAACTGATCAAAAGTTATGGTAATACTAACTAGAAAATCAGTGATTGATTAGCCTAAAATGTACCTTTTTGCTATAGGTGCATTAGCTACGAGATTAAAAAAAATTAGATTTTTAGTGTTGTTTACTTTTAGCAGCTCATCTGTTTCTATTTTGTAAAATAAGCTGAGAAACATGGTTGATGAGTTGTGCATTTGCAAGTTAATATTTGGACCTCATTGAGTACATATTTATTTGACCTTCAATTCGGTTACCGATGTATTCAGCTATCAAAAATTTTAGGGTTTCGCAGAAACCAGTGTCTTAACTTCTTTTTCTGTGAGTCGCAGGCCCAACAAAAGTAGGAACACAAATTTTCCTCTAGATACTATCTTTTGACTAGTTCTGTAAAAAGCTTCTGTCCAAATTTGGTGAAAAATAAAGGATGGTTTATGAAATCTAGTAAATGTTTTAAAAGCTTTAACTGTAGAGTGTATGTTGTGTTTACTAAAAAAAATAGTCCCTTTATAAGTAAATTACGAAAAAAGGATATTGAATTTTGTTTTTACAAACTTTACTTCTGGATATTATCTTACGATCATAAACAAGCTTCTGTCCAAGTAAGGTATAATTCCAGGATATTTTTAGAAAGTAATTAAAATTTAAAAAACTTTAACCACAGTGTGATTGTATTATGTTTACTGGCATAGAAAAGGGTCCATTTATAAATAAAATACGGAAAAACTTGATTTTATTTTTACAAAATGTCTCGCTTATTTAAGACAAAAGTTGCAGGCTCGACGAAAAGGAAAAACAAATTAAAAGGAATTTAACCCATGTCATTGGCCAAGTTGATATGCATAGTATGCCTGATGGAGATTTTAATTTTACAAAATTCTGAGATTTTAAGAATTATCAAGATCATTTAACCAAATTTGACATAATATAATGTCTATCTTTAGAAAACAAAAGCTGGCTAAGTTGCCTATAAACTTTTACAAATGTATTTCTCAATTTTGGATTGATATCATTTTCTTGCATGCTGAAAATGATTTTTAGGGAGTTTCAAAACTTATAAAACAACCATTTTCCAGTTTCAATTCCAAATCACTCTCAAATAAACACCCTGTAACATATAAAACACACAATAAGACACAATACATACGTTTAAAGAACGATAACTCTAATTATAATCTCCATATTAATAAAATGAACGTTAACTTCAGTTCGAAATATACCGGCCATTATTAATAAAGTATGTTTTACTACAAATCATAAGCATTTATACCAAAGTCTATTTCCGGTAACTGTTCAATATGCAATTCTACAGATATCAATAACAATTTGTGTCAACGATCATTATCTAAAGTAATCAATTCTAATACACTATATTCTATTCGGAGATATTCGTAAACTACACAATAACACATTACAAACACAGACAAGACACCCATTAATCAAAACACAAATAGACAACACGTAAATGAATAAACATATAAACACAGAACACAGAACACAGCTTACCGTGTATATAATACAAGGGCTAAGCAGTGCTCCTCTATAAAGTATTACTGTACTCTTCTACTTCACATACTGGAATCTGAATAAAAAGAAATATGACTTTATAAGTCTTTTATGTCAAAAATAGTAAATAATATAGATAAACTCAATGCAACACAATATGCTATGCTGAAATCTAATAACAGCCAAATATGAAAAATAATACATATATAAATTAATAACTAATATTCTTTCTGTCTTGCAAGATGTACTACATATATGTGCAGTGAATACAATGAAATTATTTGTAAATTAGTTAATATTTCGTTGTTAGATTCACCCTTATGAAAAGAGAAACTTTGTTGCAACCTTATGGTATTAAGGTAACAGCAAACTTCCTGCCATCTTTTTATTTCACCAAAAGACCCAAAAAAAGTGGTTCACCGTGCAGTGTTTTCCGCTAGAAGCCACCTTCCGGCAAATAAATGTAAAAGTGTGCCACAAGTTTGCCGTAAACTCTAAGCTTTTTTTAGAGGCACTGGCAACGGTTACATCATGTACATGGAAATGTTACAATAATAATAAAAAAAAGTATTGTTACATTTGAGACTAATTACCGAAATGCATGGTGGGATAATGAACCGATAAATTATTAACGTGACCATAATATTTGGGTCTACGGTTACATTGCGTTATAATTGTTAATACATTAAAAACTGCAATGTACGCTAGATTTTCTAAACTTAATTAAACCTTCTAGAGATTTTTTGCTTAATTCTTTCATATGTACTAGATGGTATCTGTAATAAATTAAACGATATCATAAATAATAATATCAATAATAGTGGTTCAATAGTTTTAAGTATTAAATTAATATTGTTCTGATGTTCTTAAAGATATTACTTCAGTTATGTAACTGAAGCCATGCAGTACCTTTTATAAAATTTAAGGAACTTTTTTAACGAACTTTATAGCAGTCTTCAAGTTATCTGAAACTTCGCCGCAAACTGCATTTTATGCCTTTACTATTATAAGTAGCTTATTGTTGTGTGTTTGCTTTTTTACATTGGCTAGAGGTATTTAGGGTGTGTGTGTGAGATATGAAAAAAAGTTTAACCTCCGCCGCATTTTTTTCGCCTGTCCCAATTCAGGAGCCTCTGGCCTTTGTTAGTCTTGTATGATTTTTAATTTTAGTTTCTTGTGTATATTTCGAAGTTTAGTATGACGTTCATTATCACTGAACTAGTATACATATTTGTTGAAGGGCCAACTGAAGGACTCCTCCGGGTGCTGGAATTTCTCGCTGCATTGACCCATTTGTGGCATTCGGCTGTTGTCTGCTCTATGGTCAGGTTGTTGTCTCTTTGGCATATTCCCCATTTCAATTTTATTCCCAATTTTGAGCATGAACCATGCCAAAAACAGACTTCCTGCTTCTTTAAATTTGAAAAAGGAGAGAAGTTATAATGTTGGTGTTTTCATGTGAAAAGTAAATAATGTTATATATAATAGCAGAAGTCCAGACTCACACGATTTGTTCCTATAGCAGGCCATGTATTATTAATCATCTCTTTGTACATGTTTATACTGGTTGTTAATTTGTTATTATTGGTACAAAATTTATGTCAAAGAACCCTCATATTTTGTGTTACACTCTAACTGCTAAAAGGATTATCATTGCAGTTGTACATTTACACTTTTGATGTTTTATTGGAAATGTCTTCTTATGTTTAAATATTGTAATTCTTTATTGTTAAATCACATTTTATTAATATTTAAGATCATTTTATGCTTAATTTAGATATAATTTGGTATAAATGTTGTCATACTTTTTTTTTATAATTCACCATCAAAAAACATAAGTATTATTTTTTTCCAGACATATGAATCTGTTAAGAAATGAATCAGTTCATTCTGATTTCTTCACTGAGTAACTACATATTTATGCATGCAATGTACCTATATATTTTGTTTGTGTTTACAATTTATGTTTCTCTCTTTCTCATTTCAGCCTTAAAAATGAAATCTAGATCAGAAGCTGAGCAGGTAAATAAAAATTATGGCCCTTAATTATTAGCACAATTTGAAATTTGATCCCTATGTGACAGTTTTGAAAACGAATTAACAGAAAGTTTGTCACAATTAAGATAGCATAATGATACTTGATTTGCAAGAAGTTAACTAAAGACTATATCAAACTTTGAAAGTATGCCGGAAGTTTACCACAGACTATATCAAACTTTGAAAGTATGCCGGAAGTTTACCACAGACTATATCAAACTTTGAAAGTATGCCGGAAGTTTACCACAGACTATATCAAACTTTGAAAGTATGCCGGAAGTTTACCACAGACTATATCAAACTTTGAAAGTATGCCGGAAGTTTACCACAGACTATATCAAACTTTGAAAGTATGCCGGAAGTTTACCACAGACTATATCAAACTTTGAAAGTATGCCGGAAGTTTACCACAGACTATATCAAACTTTGAAAGTTTACCGTAAGTTCACTACAGACTACATCAGACTTTGAAAGTTTACCGGAAATTCACAACAAAAAGTCACCAGAAGTTCGCCGCAGACTATATACGGCTATCATAGTTCGCCAGAGCTTCACCACAAACTATATACGGCTATCATAAATCGCATGAGCTTCACCACAAACTATATACGGTTATCACAGTTCGCCAGAGCATAACCACAAACTATATACGGCTATCATAGTTCGCCAGAGCTTCACCACAAACTATATACGGCTATCATAGTTCGCAAGAGGTTCACCACAAACTACACATCTATATACGACTATCACAAATCGCCAGAGCTTCACCTCAAACTATATACGACTATTATAGCTCGCCAGAGCTTCAGCACAAACTATATATGACTATCATAGTTCGCCAGGGCTTCACCACAAACTATGTACGGCTATCATAGTTCGCAAGAGGTTTACCTAAACTAGATACAACTATCATAGTTCAAGAGGGCTTCACCACAAACTATGTACGGCTATCGTAGTTCGCAAGAGGTTTACCACAAACTATATACGGCTATCATACATGTAGTTCGCCAGAGCTTCACCACAAACTATATACGGCTATCATAGTCGCCAGAGCTTCACCACAAACTATAAACGGCTATCATAAGTCACCCGAGCTTCACCACAAACTATATACGGCTGTCACAGTTCGCCAGAGCTTAACCACAAACAATATACGGCTATCACAGTTCGCTAGAGCTTCACCACAAACTATATACGGCTATCATAGTTCGCCAGAGGTTCACCACAAACTATATACGGCTATCATAGTTTGCCAGAGTTTCACCACAAACTATATACGGCTATCATAGTTCGCAAGATGTTTACCACAGACTATAAACGGCTATCATAGGTCGCCAGAGCTTCACCAAAAACTATATACGGCTATCACAATTTGTCAGGGCTTCACCACAAACTATGTACGGCTATCATAGTTCGCCAGAGTATCACCACAAACTATATCCGGCTATCATAGTTCGCCAGAGCTTCACCGCAAACTATATACGGCTATCACATTTCGCCAGAGCTTCACCACAAACTATATACGGCTACAATAGTTCAAACAGCTTCACCACAAACTATATACGGCTATCATAGTTCGCCAAAGGTTCACCACAAACTATATACGGCTATCATAGTTCGCCAGAGTATCACCACAAACTATATACGGCTATCATAGTTCGCCAGGGCTTCACCACAAACTATGTACGGCTATCATAGTTCGCAAGAGGTTCACCACAAACTATATACGGCTATCATAGTTCGCCAGAGCTTCACCACAAACTATATACGATTATCAAAGTTCGCCAGAGCTTCACCACAAACTATATACGACTATCATAGTTCACAAGAGGTTCACAACAAACTATATACGGCTATCATAAATCGCCTGAGCTTCACCACTAACTATATACGGCTATCACAGTCCGCCAGAGCTTAACCACAAACAATATACGGCTATCACAGTTCAAAGAGCTTCACCACAAACTATATACGGCTATCATAGTTCGCCAGAGGTTCACCACAAACTATATACGGCTATCATAGTTTGCCAGAGTTTCACCACAAACTATATACGGCTATCATAGTTCGCAAGATGTTTACCACAGACTATAAACGGCTATCATAGGTCGCCAGAGCTTCACCAAAAACTATATACGGCTATCACAATTTGTCAGGGCTTCACCACAAACTATGTACGGCTATCATAGTTCGCAAGAAGTTCACCACAAACTATATCCGGCTATCATAGTTCGCCAGAGCTTCACCGCAAACTATATACGGCTATCACATTTCGCCAGAGCTTCACCACAAACTATATACGGCTACAATAGTTCAAAGAGCTTCACCACAAACTATATACGGCTATCATAGTTCGCCAAAGGTTCACCACAAACTATATACGGCTATCATAGTTCGCCAGAGTATCACCACAAACTATATACGGCTATCATAGTTCGCCAGGGCTTCACCACAAACTATGTACGGCTATCATAGTTCGCAAGAGGTTCACCACAAACTATATACGGCTATCATAGTTCGCCAGAGCTTCACCACAAACTATATACGATTATCAAAGTTCGCCAGAGCTTCACCACAAACTATATACGACTATCATAGTTCACAAGAGGTTCACAACAAACTATATACGGCTATCATAAATCGCCTGAGCTTCACCACTAACTATATACGGCTATCACAGTCCACCAGAGCTTCACCACAAACTACATACGGCTACAATAGTTCAAAGAGCTTCACCACAAACTATATACGGCTATCATAGTTCGCCAAAGGTTCACCACAAACTATATACGGCTATCATAGTTCGCTAGAGTATCACCACAAACTATATACGGCTATCATAGTTCGCCAGGGCTTCACCACAAACTATGTACGGCTATCATAGTTCGCAAGAGGTTCACCACAAACTATATACGGCTATCATAGTTCGCCAGAGCTTCACCACAAACTATATACGATTATCAAAGTTCGCCAGAGCTTCACCACAAACTATATACGGCTATCATAGTTCACAAGAGGTTCACCACAAAGTATATACGGCTATCATAGTTCGCCAGAGCTTCACCACAAACTATATACGGCTATCATAGTTCGCCAGAGGTTAACCACAAACTATATACGGCTATCATAGTTCGCCAGAGCTTCACCACAAACTATATAAGACTATCAATTTTCACGGCATGGTAAAAAGCGGCATTGGACTTGCTACAAACTATTTTATTTGACGAATGATTATACTACTAAGAACTTCATTGAACATTGTAACCACACACAAAGAGACATTCTTATGTGTGAAAGTGAGTGTGTTCTCGATACAAAAAAAAAAAGGAAAAGGGAAATATTTTTTTTAGAAATTAATTTTGTGGTCACCATTTTATGCAGTGTTTAGATCTGCAAAATGTGGTGTTAATACTGATATGTTTTTTATTAACATTTCAAATGAGTTATTTTCCTTAAAATGACAGTTCTCACCATTTAAAAAAAATCTTTGTCTATATTATCTTGAAAACTATAATTAATAAAGAATGCCACAACTACTGTCAATTCTACGGACATAATGAATCGGAGGACTATTTTTTTTCAGGATGAGACAGTAATTTGATCTTTTGTTTTTTGAAAAAACACTAGAAATTGTTATAAAACAAAGTTCATTTTTTAAACTTAAAATGTACCGAAGAAAAACACGTATATTGCATATCGATGAAAAGAAGGAACTTACTTCAAATTAGAATTGTTTGGTCTTAAAAGAGTGTTTTTTCTTATTATTCTTTTGTACTTTTGCTTTTGCTAATATATATGTGTATCGTCTAACCGTGTCTGTTTAGGGTCTAAACTAAAGCAAAATGATGGAGCTCTCGTATTTGATACAACCAAATATTTTAGGAAGATCAGAACTCAAAAAATTTGATTCAGATGAAGAATGTTTACCGTAGCAGAGACCAATGGGGATAACTTGGAAGTTGAATTAGTTTCTTCTCATTTTTTTTTAGCTTCAAGTTATATTTAATTTTTACTGCATAACAAATATTTGCTAAAGACTCAACCATACAATTTATACACATAAAAATGTAACATCCGAAACGTTACCTTAGAAGCAGCACATAACGATGCTTTTCTTTCATATGGTATTGGCTATTTCAAGCACATAACGATACTGTTTTCTTTCATATGGTATTGGCTTTTTCCAGCTCATAACGATACTGTTTTCTTTCATATGGTATTGGCGTTTTCCAGCTCATAACGATACTGTTTTCTTTCATATGGTATTGGCTTTTTCCAGCACATAACGATACTGTTTTCTTTCATATGGTATTGGCCTTTTTCCAGCTCATAACGATACTGTTTTCTTTCATATGGTATTGGCTTTTTCCAGCACATAACGATACTGTTTTCTTTCATATGGTATTGGCTTTTTCCAGCACATAACGATACTGTTTTCTTTCATATGGTATTGGCTTTTTCCAGCACATAACGATACTGTTTTCTTTCATATGGTATTGGCTTTTCCCAGCTCATAACGATACTGTTTTCTTTCATATGGTATTGGTTTTTTCCAGCACATAACGATACTGTTTTCTTTCATATGGTATTGGCTTTTTCCAGCTCATAACGATACTGTTTTCTTTCATATGGTATTGGCTTTTTCCAGCTCAAAACGATACTGTTTTCTTTCATATGGTATTGGCTTTTTCCAGCTCATAACCTCCCTACATATTCCATGTTAAACGTATTCTACTTTGAAACTGCAGCATGAACCCATTGAAGCCGCTGTAACTCCGTTGTCACTTTTTTCCCCTGAAATCATTAAATGCATTTAATAGTGCAAAAAATGCCAATGATTGTGTCGAGCTGATTCGCGTATGGGTTTACACGCCATGCCCGCCATAAGACTGTTTCGAAGTCATGGCTCTAAAGAAAGGACCAAAGACATATTCTTTAATAAATATAAACAAGAGTTAACTCGAGCTCCTTAACCCAAATTATTTCAATTTCAATATGATGTCTTTTTTGTCTATATTGTAAGTGTGTTTCTGGCTTGATACATGTAATACAGTGCCAGTTTAAATTTTTTGTATAAAGTAATGTTTTTCATGACACATCAGTTTTGTTTTAAGACATTGTTTAAAAAGACTTCGTTTTAAGACATTGTTTGAAAAGACTTCGTTTTAAGACATTGTTTGAAAAAAATTCGTTTTAAGACATTGTTTGAAAAAACTTCGTTTTAAGACATTATTTGAAAAGACTTCGTTTTAAGACATTATTTGAAAAGACTTCGTTTTAAACCATTGTTTGAGAAGACTTCGTTTTAAGACATTGGTTGAAAAGACAATATCTCCGGCTAGGTTCATGTATAATAAAAGAATAAGAAAATATTGCAGCCAATGGACCAAGAGTATCGTTTGCCTGTGGAGTATAGGAATAGTAAGTAAAGAGTTTTTTTGTAATGTCATATCTTGATTGACATAAAAACAAGGAAAACTATATAAATATATACACAAAAAACAATCAATATCCAGCCAAAAAAAAAACCCGACTTTTCATTAAGATTATACTAGATTAAATTTTGAACAATCTAACCACAAGTCACCTCTTTAGCATGCTAAGTAGACATCTAACCACAAGTCATATCTCTAGCATGCTAAGTAGACATCTAACCACAAGTCATCTCTTTAGCATGCTAAGTAGACATCTAAACACAAGTCATCTCTCTAGCATGCTAAGTAGACATCTAACCACAAGTCATATCTCTAGCATGCTAAGACGACATCTAACCACAAGTCATATCTCTAGCATGCTAAGTAGACATCTAACCACAAGTCATATCTCTAGCATGCTAAGTAGACATCTAAACACAAGTCATATCTCTAGCATGCTAAGTAGACATCTAAACACAAGTCATATCTCTAGCATGCTAAGTAGACATCTAACCACAAGTCATATCTCTAGCATGCTAAGTAGACATCTAACCACAAGTCATATCTCTAGCATGCTAAGTAGACATCTAAACACAAGTCATATCTCTAGCATGCTAAGTAGACATCTAAACACAAGTCATATCTCTAGCATGCTAAGTAGACATCTAACCACAAGTCATCTCTTTAGCATACTAAGTAGACATCTAAACACAAGTCATCTCTCTAGCATGCTGAGTAGACATCTAACCACACATCTCTTTAGCTAGCTTAGTAGACATACAAGATAATCAATGGACTATTTGGTCAATGTGTAAAATATTCTAATCAAAACAAATCGTAGTAATCTATAGACGTTTTACGTTTTTGAGTCTTTTGTAGACGAAACACGCGTCTGGTGTATATACTAAATTTATTCCTGGTAACTATGATGAGTTTATTTACTCTTTTTTCGCTGCTTATTTAAGTTATTTATATCATCTACAATTTATAAGTATTATATAGCTATCAAAGGTACCATGCCTATAATTAGAAATACTAATTTTAAACAATACATAGATACAATTAACATGACTTATGTTTATGTAATTATGAGGTCTAGTATTGATGAAGTTGCATAGCATCTACAGCATAACAATACGTCGTTTTCGAGTTTGCGCAGAAATCAGTTCAAATAGCAGGAGTACAAATAACATATTTGACATAAAATAGTTTTTTACTGCGTCCTTATACTGGCTATTATTTGTTATTGCGATCAAGATTATAACACAATGTTGACTGTTGTACCCTATTTTTTAAATTTGTACCCATTACATGTATCATGTCTGTTTGTTTTGTTCACGCATCGTTGTCAATATAATGGCATTGTATGCAAATGTCATACAAGTAAGAGGTTTAGCTAGCTCTAAAACCAGGTTCAATCCACCATTTTCTACATAAGAAAATGCCTGTACCAAGTCAGGAATATGACAGTTGTTATCCACTCGTGTTTGAGAATTTGATTTTGCCATTTGGTTCACTGTAAAGTCAACAAAAATGAGACAACATATACCTAAAAGGTCATTGGGTAACAAAACGTCAATCACATGAAAAGATCTAACTTAAAGACAATCTAAGATAAACATCAATAAACGATTGCAACTTGATAACTAACTTATAACCTTGAAATTCGAGAATTGTTTAAATTGCGTAAGATTCACAATATGATAGGGGAACATATAGCAAAGTGGGCCAAACACAACAATGAATTAAAAAATAACAGAATTTATGTATATAAAGATTAGAGAATAACAAGCAAAAATGTATAAATAAATAAAAGGAAAATGAACTGAAAAGTAACTAGTACAGATATAGCAACATCAGTAACAGATAAATACATTTATCTTACCTCCTATACATTTTTAGGAATGTGATTGGTTAAAAGCGCCCTCGTGGAGACCGTGTATATTTGATATTAGGTTAGTAGGGAGGCGGGGCTTATCTAATACACGGTTAGTAGTGGAGTTACGTCCCTTTATATTCCATATAAGGTAGTAGGTAGGCGGGGTTTATTTCATGCACGGTTAGTAATGGAGTTACGTCCCTTTATAAAAACAAAACGGTACTGAGAAAAAAATCGTAAAGGTTTCAACAGACGAAGAAATTGATGATTAAGATTGAAATAAATTCATATAACACATTTAAACCTTACAAGTTGTTATTGTTGGTATCTGTTTTTTTTGTAGGCTCAATGGAAGTAGTTTCTTAATGCTACTAACAGTATTGAGGACTTGCTCATTTTGATAAGTCTAAATTTCACACGTTAAGATAGTCGGTAAGATAAATTCGTTACATAGTGTGCTAGTGACCTAATACGGTATATATGGGGTCAGTAAATTCCATTTGGGGATTCGAACTTCGCTTTGCTCTCACCCCATATGTAACTAATAATAATAACATTTAAAACAAACAATCATAGATCATTTTTTTAGTGAAGTAGACACAATTATTGACTTAAGATGACCTTTGAAAAACAAAATTCCAAAGGTAAAGAGGAATCCGTGGAACATACTGTGGTTCTAAGGCTAATCACTATCATACCTTTTGTACATTATAACAAATACAGATTGAGAAGAAACGAATTAAACACACAATTTTCCTGTACAACGTCTGTATAGTTATAACGTGACCGGTTTATTTTTCAATATTGCTGTGCTGGTTTCCTGACTTTTTCTAGAAGGAGTCATATGATAGTAATTTGAATGTTGATTAAATGTCTTTATGTAACAGGAGACATTAACTCTAACCCATTTGACATACCTTCAGAGTGTTCCATTTATATTTTTTTTATATTTATATTATTCACATGCTGAAATCAAAAGTTACATTCGTGTTGCCTCTCCTCGATTCATTTTGCAAATCCTGTTTTCTACAAAGAATCTGGTAACGAAAATCTTGAAGACGAAAAACATAAATTATCGGATCTATAAGTGGATGAATCATTGTCAAAGTGTTACAGTAATAAATCCAGT